>NC_041388.1:381767545-381814470 GCF_002162155.2 Triticum dicoccoides
CGATAGAGATACTGCCATCGACCGCCAACATCGCCGTGACACTCGCTAGAACAAGAGGTAGAATTCCATAATCCCACAATCCATGCCAACCCATAGCTTTTTTTAACCTACCAACCCATATGGTGCGATGAAGGTTTGAGAGGGAAGAGAGATGATATTTTATGTTTAATTTGCCATGGAACAATTTCCCATCAATGATAACAATTTCCATGCTTCTCCAAAGCAACAATTCCACAATGAGGTATTATGAATAATGGCAAGTAATATTTGGATATAGTTGATGGACACAAGATTCCTACAACCATTTCTTTACAATTCGAGGAATATCTTGTGCCATTACATTGGTATGGTGAATTCGCATGTGTATAGTTTCTTCTTGTGCCACCTAAACTCCGCTGGCTCTTTCTTGGGGACTGCTGGCTTATATTGACTCCGTGATACCCCCTCATACTTATCCACTATGTTCCTCAAGGCAGAAGCATTGCTACCAATGTTCTTAATCCTAGACTGATGGATGCTATGTTTTTGCCTCCAAAGAGAGGCAAACTGCACCATCGACTCCGTCAATCCCTTCTCTAACAACGCCATCATGCCCTTCCCGGCCATGTGTGAGTAATCCACTTTAGACACATGTGTTGGATGAGATACATTATGTAATATATATTGGACTGATGGGGGGATGACCTGAAGTGTCATGATTGTTCAAGAATTGATTTTGCTATGAGTTTGTTGTGCCCAATGCTTATTACTAGGACCCAAGTAATACAATTTTAGACCTGCACTATTTATGTCTCTATGATATTATTGTTAATGGTTATACTCGCAAGTCATATGAACCTACTATAGTTTGGAACTGGAGGCCCCGGCGGTGACAGTTTGGGATATCAATGGGAGTAGCTATAGTTTGAGAATTATATGTATTCACTATTTGTAATGCGTTGTTCCGATCGATCCCAAAGGCCATCTTAGTTCTTAGTTGCCCTTAGTTTCTGAAGAGGACTGCAAAAAAAAGCAAGTTATGAGAAATAAGCATGTGTGAATTGAGCGCAACTCATATGATTAGATTCCTTGTGGTAGAACCATCCCTAGGGTTCAAGTCCTAAACTTGACACTGGTGCTTGTATTTCCTGGATTTGGTTATTTCGAGCATTCCAGCAATATTCGTCCAGTGGGAGGAGACGTCTCCATTAACTACGAAGGCACCTATGGTGACTTCGTCAATCTTAAGATGTTATGCTGGCTTAGTATCTCGGAGGTGCTGACAGGTGTAGGGTTTGTGTGTGTGCCTTTATAGAGGTGAGTGTATGTACGTGTATGTGAGCATATATGTTTGTATTGTGTTAAAGAAAAGAAATAAGCACGTCAGGCATGCCTACAATAATTCAAGAACATGAGCTAATGATTTTATTCTAGTTGATTGTTGTGTTACATATTTGGTACCATCCATACAACGACCCAATATCCACCCCTATGCTTACGTTTCACACTATTGTTTGCTCTCTTTAAATTACTTGTACTTCCCAACTGCGGGTTCTTTTTTTTGCTTATATTACTTTGATGCTACATACACCACTCCATTCACCATATTATCATTGTTACTAATAATTTCTTTGAGCAAGTACTCTTTTCAGGTGTGGTTGAATTGACAATTCAATTGCCAAAGTTTACACGTATTCTCTCGCTTCCATCATGTCGAATAGAAATTAGGGTTGAAATACTGTCCAACAAAAGTTGTTGTGCTCCCCTATATTTTGTGGGCTATCACATACTACCATATACAGTGAGAAGGTGATTTGTACTCCTTCGGGTCCAAAAAAGGAATCCTTGATCTCTTTATCATAATGGCGCATGCATCCCAAATATGAAGAGTAGTGTCTCAGTCTTACAAGTGTATCCAGCATCCAAGAAAAAAGAAATAAAAACAGAGTGAGCCTCATCTCTCAACGGTTAGACGAGCAACCGCGAGAATCAGAAACAAACACTCAAAGCTTTATAATTCTTAAGTAAACATATCTCCTTTTCTTTAGCCATTTTTTTGCGATATTCTAACTATTTGATTGATGAGTGGCTGTACAATTCTCACGTGAAAATATTGCGGATACTTGAGAAATGAGCAAGCTCCGGGGCATACGGTGACGGTCAGACCAGTGGTTGAACAATTCTTTCTTTGGCGTAGGTCCACAGCTTTCGGTCCAAGATCCAGCGGACAGCAGCACCCCAATCTGCTGGCAAGCAATCCTATTCGTCTACTGGCTGATCCATCGGTACATGAAATCTCTTGTCCTTTTCATCGTTTTTCTCTTTCTCACCCTGACAGATCCTGCACAGTACGTGTGCTCCTTAGAACAAGCGTACAATATATACTACCCTCGTACACCTACTTCCTCTCCTCCTCTCTACTCCCTTCTAGGGTTGTGCTGTACCGCTTAAATCATTTGGGTGGGAAATTGGGGGCACCGCCGTACGCATCAATTCTCCTAGACAACTAGAATACACAAGCTAGCTAGCTAGTTCGCACCTGCTGAGACCCCCGTTCGCACCACCTTTGAGCCTTTTCCGCCGGCCGGCCGTTCGCCATATGGAGTCCAACGGCGGCGAGGGAGAGGGCGACATCGACCTCAACCTCTCCCTGCATCGGGCGTCGTCGCCGGAGCCGCTGGGCTACTTCACCTGCACCTACTGCAACAAGAAGTTCTACTCCTCCCAAGCGCTGGGCGGCCACCAGAACGCCCACAAGTTCGAGCGCAGCGTCGCCAAACGCACGCGGGAGCTGGCCGCCGCGCGCCGCCACGGCCACGTGGGCCAGGTCGGCGCCGGCGAGGAGGCCAGCAGGAGAGGGAAGGACCCGACCAGCAATGCCGCCGGGAGCTCCTCGCACAGGAGGGCGTCTCCGCCGGAGGCAGCCCGCCGGGACCTCATCGCCGAGGAGATCGATCTGTCTCTCAAGCTCTGAATTACTGGATCGAGGTTCTTGTCACTGCAAACTTATGGTCTATTCGCCTTATTACTGGGTTCTTGTGATTTCTTACTCATTTTATGTCTAGAATGAAAGTATGAAACCTCGCATAGAGCTTCTTCTCCCTTTCCTTTTGCTGTCTTTTTTTACCGGGTCATAATTTACTATATCAGTACTACTACTCATAAGGCATAAGCAAGGCAAAGACATACTATGGTGATATGCACTGCTCCAGAATGGCCGCATACGATATGTTACAAAGTTACTGCCCAAGTTACAAGGATGAAAACAGCATATAACTAAGCGAGACATGGACACATGCAGTACTAGCCATGCAGCGAAGCAGCTGCAGGCGTAGCATCATAGCCAACAGATAGCTAAGCCTCATCAATAATTCTTGTAAAGCAAATCTGTGGGTTATTCTCTGTAGGTGTGTGGTCCAGTTGGCCTTCCAATAGGATAGGATCCCCCTGTCGCTGCTGCTCCTTGTTCTGTACCGTGCATAAAACACGTGACTTATTACCTTCCTCTGTCGTTATTGGGATAGTGATACCAACTGAATAACTGTAATAATTTGGAGTGATAGGGAGGTTGCAACAGGTGGTTGTGCTGGCGATGCAGAAGAGAAAAGCTTGTGGAAAAGGAAAAAGCAGCAGGAATAAAATCCCAATAAATTATTTCTTGGACACAGAATCCCAATAAATTCTTCCCTATGCCTTTTTTTGCAAAGCCAATTCTTCTCTATGTAGATGTTCACATCGAAACATCCATCTCTTGTTTTTTCAAAAAGGAGGTTTACCCGGCCTTCGCATCATGCGGTGCACACATCCATAACCTTCACCTCTTGTGGTTGTGAATAAATACAAATAATAATCAAATGATGTATTGTATTGTGCACTACAGGAAAATCACATGCTACCGAGTATTAACGTGTAAGCCGAGTGTTAAAACACGGGTTCTCGGCTTAAATCAACCTAAGCCGAGTAGTGACCGGATAATACACAACAAAAAATTGGTACTCGGCTTCCATACGAGTAAGCCGAGTGTGTGCACAAAACGCTCTCTGTGCATGACCGATACTCGGTATATAGGAGGAAAGGCACTCGGCTTACAGCCATTGTCTGGCAAAGGTTTCTGCCACGTGGCCATCACGGCAGCTGCAGAAGTCTCCGTGACGGTGCTATATATAAGCCGAGTACCCAATAAACGGCACTCGGCTTACACATGCGCTACTTTTTTAAACCTATTTTTTAGTGCAAACAATGATTTCTAATCCTACACAGTTGCATTTATATTTAGTTATTGCATTTATTTCTTTCCGCAATTACCCATTCTATATACTCTAGTTTTCATCGCCCTTCCGATCCACTACTTTCGTGATTTCTCTCTAATTAATTATCAATATTTTGCAACTTCGAATTTGTAAGGTATTGTCCTATACTCTTCACACCCCTTAGCGTACCCATATTAGGATCACATGCAAAATGATTAGTTGTTTTGACTCTTAACACGATTTGATGAAAGGACACTGGGCTTCCGTATGTTTGTGTTATGTTTCGGCCTTCACTTGCAGAAGGTGCATGATGTCATGTTCAAACAACCAATGACACCGAATACTTTGCCTGCTGCCCTGCTGATGGATTAATTGCAGAAGCTGAACTTAAAAGGGTGCACACTATAAAGAAAACACTTGATACATGTGTAGATAATAATTTGTTGGATTTCTCCATGAGAATACGTAACATGACTCTTACCCCAAAATGGTTACCAAATATCCTACCCTGACCTGCATAATGGTATCCTTCTCTTGCGAGGACCTCTAGGGCCAGATTTGCGCCTCCCGCTGCTCTCTGAATCAATCACACAACATTTCACTCAACTAGTTGAGAAGAATAGACACTGCTGTTTTCAGATATCGCGGTATGTGCTCCGTTGGTTCCAAAGTCAGAACGTGCCGCGAGGCCAGCTGGACACATGGCATAGCCATATACTCGGCTTATAGAGACGCCACGTGGCACCACCATTAGGTGGCGCCGGCCCTGATCCCGCATTTTTTGCCAAGAGCCACTGGTTTATACTCGGCTAACACATAAGCCAAGTACCCGTGAAGGACACTCGGCTTACATTGCCCAAGCCGATACACATTAAGCCAAGTACTGTAAGGCGAGTGCAACACTCGCCTTAAACTTTGCAGAGATTAAAATGCTCTTTGCCGAGTATACTTCATACCCGGCTTCATTTATTTTTCCAATAGTGGTGTATTAGTTTGGTTTAAACCATTTTGCCACTTCTTTCTTTGCTTACTATGTTTTCAATAAAAAATACTGAACATATATATATATATATATATATATATATATATATATATATATATATACGCAATTTATAGCACATTTATTTCACTATATAATATCGGATAGTCCAGAGGTCAACCAAATGAAAACTTATTTTGCGTTAGTGGATTCGTTTTCGGCCGTCAGATGCAAAACTAACGGCCAGATGGCCTTCCTCAACCTTATGCCTTCTCATTCTTCCTCTCAAATTTGCTCCAGCGCCAGCCTCGCCTCGCCGCCCTTCCCTTACTGCCGCTCGCAGTCGTTCTTATGCCGCCCCTCGGACACCCTATTAAATTGGCGAAGCACCAGATTTTTCCAGTGAGCCCTGCACCTTCTATCCCAAACCATCGAGTTTCTTACTCACCTCCGCCGGCCGGCAATGACTCGTTCTTGGCCGAGGCCTTGCTCGCGTCCTTAGGCCTCGCTCACTTGCCCCAGCATCGCCGTCGGCGACCTAGGTGCTCTGTGTGGCTGGTGCTTCCTTCCCAAAAGTATCGACTAACCCAAATTTCAAATTCAAGCGATCGACGACCAGCTAAATCAATACAATATACCTTCATAGGCACTAAAGAGTACACGCTCTCCATGACTTATATTCTCTCAGCTTGAACATAAGCGCTATGGAGACAAGCTCAAAACAATCAGACTTCATGGACGGTTCTTTTGGGGCTTATAGGTGGCTGCCACCTACGTAACATATTCTGGCAACCCAACCTAAAATTTTATTCTAATAGGCTTCTAGAATAAAATTTTAGGAGCTGTCAGAATAAGCTGAGTAGGGGGAAGCTTATTTTGACAGCCACACATAAACCCCAAAAGAACTAGCTGCTACCAGGCTTCTAGAGAATGGTGTAATTATTAGCATATCACCGCCTCTCGACAGATCTTTAATGACTACAATGATCCAGGAGAGTTGTCATGTTGTTGTCAATAGTCTTTCTGTAATGGCTACATCATCCTTCTGTTCCCCATTAATTGATTATCCTAAAATATCAATTGACGAAAATATGTACCCATGCTTGTTTATTTAGAGCTTTTATTTTAGTTAAGTGATAGTATACTTGATATTATTTTACACAGTGCACTCTTTGTATTGCATGCTAATCAGTCTTAATCTTACTGAATTAGGATAACAACAAATATATAACTCATGCTTCATATTTTTCTTAAAAGATGTCATATTAAGCGCGATAAAAAAGTTTTTGAATACATTTGTGGGTTCTTATACACCATTATTGTCACACACTTCATTACTTTTATTATTTAAAAAAAGTAAACTGAGAGCTATCTTACATTTGTTTCTTTTTCAATTAATTTTAGTTGTTTTCAAGCACATATTTATACATTTGTTTCAACTGGCAGAAAGGCCCGTGCGTTGCAACGCGATAATACAATCACAGTCTCAAATCAAGTTTCCAATATTCACACGTGCATTCTAACATGCTCACAATGGATCGATGTTGGAGTTGATCCTTGATGCGTGTATTTTTTTTTTGAGAACATCCTCGACGCATATATGAGAAGGAAAAGAAAAATTCAGTATCATGATGGATGAAACTGGAGGGCCCTATGACGTACGAATAATTCGGAGACACGCTCATTTTTTTCACTTTTACGAGTGACGAGGTTGGTAATTTACTTCAACTTTAGAGGGAAATTTGGATGACAGATGAAAATTTCAGAGAAACAATTAATGAAGAGTTCTTTTTTCACTTACGGGTGGTGGGGGTAATTTACTCTAACTTTAGGGGTAGTTTCAATGACTGGCGAGAAAATCAAAGAAACAATTAACAAATTGTTCTTTTTCTCACTTACACAGGTGGTATGATGGTTAATTTATTCCAATTTTATGAACAACTTAGGATAGATGAATGGACAAAAAATCAGAGAAATGCATTGTTCTTTAATATTATGTATAAATATAGACATATGCACTTTTCGCAGCAAGGCGCAAGGCATCATCTAGTATGACTAGAAGGCCGAGCACACCACACGCAGCATGGTGGCACAAGATTATGTCTCGTTAATCTTAGTTCTAACCCATAGCTACAATTTTGTGTCGCTATATTAGAGAGATGGCTTCTAGAAAGTGGGCAATTGGTTGGCGCATTCTAGTATCGGATAATGAACGTATTACTTACGACATCACGGTAAACCTATTAACACCCTTGTGGCACACGGCTGGCCTGACTAACCACAAACGTGTGCAATAAGGGTATCTTCAATGCTCATCCTCAAAACCTCCGAACGTGGTTTATCATCCAACATGATTCTGTATCGGTTCACGGATCGGTTCGAACGCATTTTCCCCGCAAATCGAAAACAAAGTGAGGGGAAGGGGTGCACGCATTCGGACCGTTGCCACCCCCGCTCCTGACTACCCTGGCCCACCAAAACCTCTTCTCCCTCGCCCGTGTGCGTTCGCTCCCGTCGCCAGCTGTTTGCATTCACCCCATCATAGAGCGGCCGCTCCGCATTGAAGCCGACCCAGAGCAGATGCGACTTCTGACTGGCGCCAGCATTGAAGCGGCGGGCCGGCCGAGAGCGCCACCGCATTGCGTTCCCGGTGTCCATGCCTGTTCAATGCCAGAGATGTGTTTACTGGACGGGACGGATATGTATGATACCCGTTCAATGCCTGTCCGTCTGTATGATGCCATTAAGCAGGCTCGGCGGCAAAGGAACCAACTCCGGGGCCGCGCATTGACACACTCATACACTTGGCCTCATTGGAATTTGCTATTTAAAGGTGGCCACACCCGGCTAAACTCCACACCACATCCTCCTCCCTTGCACCACATCCACCATGACTGCGAGCGGGAACGCTGTGTAGGAGAGCCTATCAACGGATATGAAGCACGAGGTCGCCGCCCTTGCGGCCAGGCAGAGCCGCCGTGCGAGGTGGACCGAGGCCGGCATGCTGGCCGGCTCCCTCGAGGCCTCCGACGATGACCCCATAATGGAGACGGGGTCCACCGACGACACCGCGCCGAAGCCCGCGGCGGTGCATGTCGACCTGATCATGTGACAGTGTCCTGGATTAGTGGGTGCTCACCACGTCGGCCTGCCATTCATGGGCCGGGCCGAGGATCCACCGACAACTAAAGAATGAGCCATGTAACCATGGTCCCCGGTGTGTTCAAGATGGAATCGTTCGAAGACTTGGTGCATACTCCAAGTTATATTTGAATGGTCGGCATGTTTATCCCTAGATGTACCCGACATACTTGCAACCCTAGATATCCTTGGTGCCTACATAAGCCGAGGGGTTTAGTCTGTAGAGGCAAGTTAGAACTCATTAATATGATCTCGAGGTAGATCATCTTGTACTTTGTACCCCACCACAATCAATACAAAGAGAGCATGACGTAGGATTTTATCTTTTCGAGAGGGCCCAGACTTGGTAACATTGTGTCTTTCTCTACTTCTTGTTACCATATAGCCAAGACCACCAGTTCGGGACCCCCTACCCAAGATCCGCCGGTTTTAGCACCGACATTGGTGGCCCATGCAGGTCCCGCTGTGTGGTAGCAAAGGCTCGATGGCTCATCTTTGGATCAATGACAACATTGGCTTTGGGAAGACCTTTATCCTCGGCAGCTCTTTGCCTTCGACAACATCATGCTTCACGCCAACTCGACCAATCACCTCGGCCAGGTCAAGGACCTCTCCCCAGGCCAAACCATCAGGTTTGGGAATCTCAAGTATGTCGTGGACTCCCATGGCGAACTTACCTTTTCGGGTTGGGTGTCATACCGGCCCGAAGACCTTACCAACACCGTCGTATTAGCACCAGATTCGATCTTAGAGTAGGACTGCGGTACAATTTGCATCACAGATATGGCTTTGAGCTCGGATCTGAACACTATGCTGCCGAATCAAGTGTTAGACCCGACTAGTGAATGTTCCGAGGCCACGTCATCTGGTACCTCGGGTAAACTTTAGTTGAGCCCCGCCTACTGTCAAGATATGGGTGAGGTCGACCTCACACTCTTGAACGAGATGTTAGATCAGATTCAGAGCCTTGGAGTCCCGGATGATCAAACCTTGGTCTACGATCGGATCGGAGACAAACCCGGAGGAGCTGAAATTTGCGTCCCACCCTCCACCCACCTAATCGCTACATCCAAGAATTTAACCAATGTATTGGAGTATGCCTTGGAGGAGGCAGTCGACATGGATGAAGATGCCGACTACACGTCATACACTACATTGCCCTTAGCCACCTTCGATGCCGGCAAGTGGGCGGCCACCTCCACCTATGATGTCTATGTGGTGGATACCCCCAAGGACGATGAAGGAGGCAAAGAACCCCCCAAATGCCGATGTAGAGGATGCAGCAACAAAAACACAAGCAACAATGACACTATCAACAGTGCCACCGAGAATGGGGACACCACCGGCAATGGCACTACTTGACCAGTACGCCGGTGATAATGCTGATGCTAGAAATATCAACGACACCATATTCAACAGGGACGACAATGATCACGAGGATGGCGACTACTATCCGAAGTCTTAGGAAGATAGAATCCTTAGACCCGACGAATTTGACATCCCCGAGGAACCCCTTGAGGCCCCTGGACTTCAAGCCTTCCGCCGATGATTTGTAAAAGTTTCAGATCAAAAGGACGTTCTAGCGAATTATAGTAGTTCCTACACTAAGAGCAAAAGTTTGTGTTTTTGCACAAAATCAATTCAACTATCATCCAAATCATCCCAAAGGCTTTACTTGGCACATTATTGAAACAAAATCTATAAACATGATTACTACAATAGCTTAACCATGTGAACACACAGAAACAGTAGGTATAAGTATTGGGTTGTCTCCCAACAAAATCACTTTTCTTTAATGCCTATTTAGCTAGGCATGATGATTTTAATGATGCTCACATAAGAATAGTAATTGCAACATGCAAGAGAGCATCAAGAATCATGTGGCAAGCACACTTAAGCCTACACACTTCCTATGCATAGGAATTTTATGAGCAAACAATTTATTGGAGGAAGAATCAACTAGCATAGGAAGGGAAAACAAGCATGACTTCATAGCTTTCAACATAGAGAGAGGGAACATGATATTATTGAGATATGTAAAAGCATATGTTCCTCGCTCAATATAATTTTCAATAGCATCATGAATGAATTCAACAATATAACTATCACATAAAGCATTTTTTTCATGATCCACAATCATAAATTTTTTATTACTCTCCAATTAAGCAAATTTCTTCTCATTCATAATAGTGCGAGAAAACTCAACAAAATAGCTATCATGTGATACTTGATTGGCATAGTCCAATTGAAAATTAAAATCATGATGACTAGTTTCACGGTTATCATTATTCTTTATATCATAAGTGTCATCACAATAATCATCATAGATATCAACTTTGTTGTCATAATCAATTGAAATTGCTTCCAAAATTGTGGAATCATCATTAAATAAAGTTGTGACCTCTCCAAATCCACTTTCATAATTACTACAATAAGATTCAACACCCTCCAAAATAGTGGGATCATTATTACCTAGAGTTGACACTCTTCCAAACCCACTTTCATCTCTGTAATCATCATAACTAGGAGGCATGCAATCATCATAATAGATTTGCTCATCAAAAGTAGGGGGACTAAAAAGATCATCTTCATCAAACATAGCATCCCCGAGCTTATGGCTTTGCATATCATTAGCATCATGGATATTCAAACAATTCTTACTAATATCATTGCAATCATGCTTGTCATTCAAAGATTTTTTGCCAAACATTTTATTGAATTCTTCTTCTAACACTTTGGCACAATTTTTTGATCCATATCATTTCAAGAAAGACATTATAAAGATAATCAAATTGACACAAGTTCATTTCCATATATTTTTTGGAATTTTCTTTTATAAAACCACACTAGTGAATAAACAAAAAACTAAAATATCTAATTGCAAGATATAAATATATATCTTCAAGCACTCACCTCCCCAGTAATGGCGCCAGAAATAAGCTTGATGTCTACTATGCAACTTTTCTTCTTGTAGACTTTCTTGGGCCTCTGATGTCTACTGTGCAACCTTTCTTCTTGTAGACTCGTCTTGGGCCTCCAATCGCAGAATTTTGTAGGACAGTAGCACTTTTTCCTCAAGTGGATGACATAAGGTTTATCAATCCGTGGGAGGCGTAGGATGAAGATGGTCTCTCTAAAATAACCCTACAACCAAATAACAAAGGGTCTCTTGTGTCCCCAACACACCCAATACAATGGCAAATTGTATAGGTGCACTATTTTGGCGAAGAGATGGTGATAAAAGTGTAGTATGGATGGTAGAAATATATTTTATAACCTGAATAAATAAAAACATCAAGGTAACAAGTAGTAAAAGTGAGCAAAAACGGTATTGCAATGCTTGAAAATAAGGCCTAAGGTTCATACTTTCACTAGTGCAAAATCTCTAAACAATGATAACATAATTGGATCATATAACACTCCCTCAACGTGCAACAAAGAATCACCCCAAAGTTTCTATCAGAGAATGTAGAACGAAAACGTGCATCAACCCCATGCATAGATTACACCAATAGCACCTCGGGAATCCACGAGTTGAGTGCCAAAACATACATCAAGTGAATCAATATAATACCCCATTGTCACCATGGGTATCCATATGAAAGACATACATCAAGTGTTCTCAAATCCAGTATTCAATCCAACATAACGAAACCTCAAAGAGCAAGACTCAATTCACTACAAGAAGGTAGAGAGGGAAGAACACCATAAGATACAAACATATTGACAAAGCTCGCGGTACATCAAGATCGTGCCAAATCAATAACACAAGAGAGATCAAACACATAGATACTAGTACATACCCTCAGCCCTGAGGGTGAACTACTCCCTCCTCATCATGTGGCCGCCGGGATGATGAAGATGGCCTCTGGTGATGATTTCCTCCTCTGGGAGGGTGCCGGAATGGGGCTCTGATTGGTTTTTCATGGCTACAGAGGCTTGTGGCGGAGAAACTTCTCATCTAGGGTACTTTTCGGGTTTTTTAGTATTTATAGGAATTTTTGGCGTCGGTCTCACGTCTAGGGCGTGCACAGGGGCCCATAAGCTCGGGAGGCATGCCCTAGGGGGTGGGTGTGCCTCCAGGCTTGTGGCCTCCTTGTCCACTTCCTGGCCCATCTTCGGTGCTTCGGGGGTCTCTTTTGGTCCATAAAAAATCACAACAAGTTTTCAGCCCATTCTGAGAACTTTTATTTTTGCACAAAAAATGAAACCATGGTAGTTCTGCTGAAAGCAACGTCAGTCCAGGTTAGTTCTAATCAAATCATACGAGAACCATATAAAATTGTTGTAAACATGGCATGAATACTTCATAATATAGATACGTTGAAGACGTATCAGCACCCCCAAGCTTAATTCCTGCTTGTCCTCGGGTAGGTAAATGATAAAAATAATAATTTATGAAGTGTGAATGCTAGCATAGTGCATAAATTTGATCAATGATAGTTCCAAACACTTCTTGTAGCATCATTATATATCATAAACAGTAGCTCATCTCATAAAACTTCTCATGATCAAGTAACAAGCTATTCACATGTTAAAGCATATATCATAAACTTTGTTGAAAACTAACAAACTATGTTCTCAATCATCAAACAATTGCAATTCATCATATTTTCAGGAAGGGTCTATGTAAGAGCTTTGATTTAGCAAATTCCACATACTCAACTATCATATAGTCTTCGATGATTGCTAAAACTCAAAGCATATTTTTAGAAAAAATAGCATCCATCGAACACAGAGAAAGATAGGGGCTTAATGTTTCGCCTCCCAACTTATTTATCATATAGATAATTGTCAACAATAATAATTCATGATCAAATATATTTGGATGGCCATATATTCTTGGATCTTTCCCCACCACATGATACTTGCCAACTAGAGAATAATTGAGGTTGAAATGAGAAGGAATACTACTGGCTCTTGCATAAAAGTAAAAGATAGGCCCTTCACAGAGGGAAGCAGGGATTTGTAGAGGTGCTAGAGCTCGAAGCTTTTAAAACAGAGATGAATATAATTTTGAGAGGTATGCTTTCATTGTCAACGTAACAACCGAGAGTTCCTAATATCTTCCATGATAGACACATTATAGGCTTTCCAAATAGAAAGGTAAAGTTTTTACTCCCCCTCCACCAACAAACACAAGCCATGGCGAGCCGAATCTTTGGGTGCCCTCACTATTGCAGGATGCTGCTAACGCGACACTACGATCAGAGACCCTTCGAGAAACTGTGTGCAATGCAATGATCACAAACGGTGATGTATGAAAACCGCCAGAAATGTGTAAAACGTTTGCGATGACGGATGCATCAAACATGGTTCAGGTTTTAGTTGCGTGTGCGATGAAGGGCATACGGTTCAGTTCAATGAACCGTTTGTGATGAGGCAACACAAAAGAAACGGGCAGCCAGATGGAGGCGTGTGCGATACACAGCATACGGTTCACTCGGATGAATTGTTTGTGATTAGGCAACACAAAAGAAACGGACAACCCGATCAAGGTGTGTGCGATGTACATCATACGGTTCACTCGGATGAACTGTTTGTGATTAGGCAAGAGAACAAAAACGGTTCAATATAACAAGATGGGTGTGATACGCGACAAACGGGCCTGTAATCAGAAATGTGTGCGAAGACCAATAATAACGCAAACGATTGCTTCTAATAAGACGTATGTGATATGCTCTGTCTACACAACATCTATTGGCCATTGTGGGACGGACGGTCATCTGGATACGCCATAAGGATGCGAAGAGGCATTCCTATCAGCAAGTACTAGCTGTTCCACCAATAGCTCATGTAAGAAAACTATCAAGTTAAGTGTGCTCAGGTTGGAGCAGCCATTGGATGGGTGACTAGATGGGAAGTTGTGTCGATGTTAAATTAGGTTAACCTCGAGGTCCTTGTTTTTTAAACACATGTTAAAGAAGGTCTATCGCATTACTTTTTGACAATGTGCGATACATGGCATACAGTTGATCCATCCGACCTATTTTTGATGGAATATGCCGTGTGTGTTGTGGGCAAACGCTTGCTAGTATTCAATCGTTTGGGATTGATGAATTCATCACCGACGGGATCCCTAGTGTGGTCCATGTTCATCTGATCATCATCTACATCTTGTGCTAGCTCGATGCTAAGTTTCCATTAATTGATGGCGTTTTATGAACACACCACCGTTTCCCGCCATTTCCTCACCTGTTTCCCGCCAACGTGCTATATTGCGCATAGGGGACGCGCGACGCACGGAGGCGACAAGCGCAGCCTATAGCACATCCACCTTTTCCAAGCATGACAACCCACCAAAGCACCGCCTTTGCCATCAACCTCGTCGACGAGGAAAGCGAGCAGGCGCCACGGCTCGTCAAGGCCGAGGCGCTCCCCGGCAATGTGATGGATGACGCTGTGATGCACGTCAACGCCAGGGTTGAGCAGACCTTTGGCGCATGGTGCTTGAGCGTCGCAGATCAAGATAGGCATGTCAGCGGCGACAGGCTGCAGCTCGCCGCACAACATGATCGATGGCGCACCGCAGAGAAAGCTAGGCGCGTCCGCGTCGATAGGCCACGGCTCGCCGCACGGCGAGACCGTTGGAGCGCCGCAAAGCGAGAGGCGCGGCCCGCCGCACAGCAAGAGCGGATCCATCGGTGCTTTTCCTGCTGTCGTACGACGTCGCAGCTAGGTACACGTCCCGTCAGTACCCCCATTCCTCGCTAGGAGTGGGCAGAGGCCCTCAGCGCCATACTTGCACCGGGCGCCCGCCGCGCCGTTCGCATGGGTGCCGCCGTTCGCCTTGTCCGCGGCCCGCCGGATGCCAATGCGCTGGTCCGTAGGCTCGACCGCCAGTCCACCTAGGTGCAGTAGAGGAACATGGCCGTCGCATCCTCGAGCTGGTGATCTCTGATGAAATCGCCAACTTGGAGCTTGAGATCGCGCTCCAGATGTACCGCGAGCCTGTCGACCGCTTGGACGAATGTCTGCACGAGTTCAGGCAGAGCCAAGAGCTACCCTAGGCAAGGGCTGCTGGTCATGGTCTCATGGACGCGTTTTATTTTGAAAAGTTGTTTTGACATGGATAGCTTTGTATTCACAACAATCATAGTATTGCTCTGTTTCAATGTGTGTACTCTGTTTTCCATTCTTATATGTTCTGTTTTAATGTGTGTATATACGTTTTCCATTCTGTATATGTGGATGATAACAGCTAGATTCAAATTAGTATACAAAACAGATAGAAAATGGAATTCATAATATATATATATATATATATATATATTAATTGTTCATTAGATCATCATAGAATATATATATATAAATAATATCATCACATATACGTGATGATACTTAACTACTAGGTACAATGCATAAAATTGAAAACAAACAATACTAAAACTAATAATCCCTCTTGGGGCCAGAATTCCGGCAGCCCATCGCCAGCAGCTCCCTGGTGCGCAGTGTCTTCCCAGTGCGGAGGCAGTACTCCGACTCCTCCGTCTCGCAGCGCTTGACGTACCGATCTGCCTCTTGCTGGCAGACGCGCGCGGCCGATCTTGCCATTTTGTTGGGCGCCCACCGGAGCTCCTCGTCGGTGGCACCCTGGAGCTTATCGGCCCACCTCCACGCAGCGATGAGCCGCCTAGCACCTATGACCTTCCTCACAAAGTACCCGTCTTCGTACACCTCCTTGGAACGATGACGCGCCCTCCCCCAAAGCTCCGCCGCCTCCTTTTTCTAGGCGGCATCATGGGCTTCACAGGCCGCCTGGTACCTGGCTTCCTCCTCCGCCATCTCCTTCTTGAACGCCACATGCCTAACTTTCTCAGCCAGCGGCAGCGACTTCCACAAACAAAGATTGTACTGGCCCCAAAACCAATCCAAAATTGGGGGTCCGACGCAACCTCATCAGGCGGCGCGTAGGGGTCCTCGTCGCTGCTAATCGATTGAGCGTCCTCAGGGGGCGGCGACTCCTCGTCGGCGCATGGGCAGACCGGCGGCGCCATGGCAGAGATTTGAGAGAGAGAGAGAGGGCGAGCGAGGGGAGGATGTAGATGAGAATGCAGGCGGGACGACATGAGCAAGGTAGTATTTATTGGTGGACGGAATCTAGATCGACGGGGACATAATAGCTAGAATTTACGAGTATTGTAGTTTGAATTACACACAATTCCCGCAGCAAATCCGTGTGTGAACATAATAGCCAAAATCCGTGTGTGAACATAATAGTTGACGATTTCCAATGCAAAACCGTGTTTGATTAATGAGCCCCGCCATTCACCTACCAAACCTTGAGCCGCGAGATAGACTGCCAATCGTGTGGGGGCCGGTTGTCTTGCCAGATGTTTACATTTTCTTTTTTGAACACCAGATATTTACATTGTCTGATATTTTTTAACTCGCACACAAGTACACTAAAATATGATTTTTCAAACAGTTTTGGTTAGGTGTTGCATGTAGATGTAGTTCAAATTTGAATTACACTCATTAAATGGTTAGAAAATCACTTAAATGTCTTTAGAAGGTCAAATGACCCCTGAAATTTAACAAATTTTCATATGACAGTTGTATTAGTGCACGTTAAACATAGGAAAAAATTTGAAGGCCGTAAGAGGAAGCTATCTCCTGTTCGTCATCAAACATTCATTGTTCCCTCTTGGAACAACGAACCTTCAAGCGAGTTGCTCCGGTTTGTGAGGGGTGTGTGTCCAAATGTTCGTCAAACATGTCAATTTTTTTACCACATCATCTTGGTGGCATGATATTACATCAACCAAGGTTTCATGTGTTTCTGATCATTTTTCTATTTTTTTGAATGAAAATGCCATGTCACTTCATGCATACGTATGCATGTCTCCATGTCATGAGATCAATATGTTTGAAAATTCCTTCTAATTTACTGCACATGGAATTAACTCGCACACAAGTACACAGATATGATTTTTCAAACCGTTCTGGTTAGGCGTTGCATGTAGATGTAGTTCAAATTTGAATTACGGTCATTAAATGGTTAGAAAATTACTTAAATATCTTTGAAAGGTCAAATGACCCCTAGAATTTTCCAAATTTTCACATTATAGTTGTAGTAGTGCACGTTAGACATTGAAAAAATTTCAAGGCCATAAGAGGAAGCTATCTCCCGTTCGTCATCAAACATGCATTGTTCCCTCTTGGAACCACGAACCTTCTAGCGAGTTACTTCGGTTTGTGAGAGGTGTGTGTCCAAAATTTCGTCAAACATGCCAATTTCTTTACCACATTATCTTGGTGGCATGACATTAAATCAAGCAAGGTTTCATGTTTTTCTGATCATTTTTTAATTTTTTGGAATTAAAATACCATGGCATGTACTCCATGCATGTGCCCATTCCTTGACACCAATATGTTTGAAAATTCCTTCGAATTTACTGCACATGGAATTAACTCGCACACAAGTACACAAAAATATGATTTTTCAAACCGTTATGGTTAGGCGTTGCATGTAGATGTAGTTCAAATTTGAATTACACTCATTAAATGGTTAGAAAATCACTTAAATGTCTTTAGAAGGTCAAATGACCCCTGAAATTTACCAAATTTTCACATGACAGTTATATTAGTGCACGTTAAACATAGGAAAAAAATTTGAAGGCCGTAAGAGGAAGCTATCTCCCGTTCGTCATCAGACATTCATTGTTCCCTTTTGGAACCACGAACCTTCTAGCGAGTTGCTCCGGTTTGTGAGGGGTGTGTGTCTAAACGTTCGTTAAACATGCCAATTTCTTTACCACATCATCTTGGCGGCATGACATTACATCAACCAAGGTTTCATGTGTTTCTGATCATTTTTCTATTTTTTGAATTAAAATGCCATGTCACTCCATGCATACGTATGCATGTGTCCGTGTCGTGAGACCAATATATTTGAAAATTCCTTCTAATTTACTGCACATAGAATTAACTCACACACAAGTACACATATATGATTTTTCAAACCGTTTTGGTTAGGCGTTGCATGTAGATGTAGTTCAAATTTGAATTACGGTCATTAAATGGTTAGAAAATCACTTAAATGTCTTTAAAAGGTCAAATGACCCCTAGAATTTTCCAAAATTTCACATTACAGTTGTAATAGTGCACGTTAGACGTTGAAAAAAATTTCAAGACCGTAAGAGGAAGCTATCTCCCGTTCGTTATCAAACATGCATTGTTCCCTCTCGGAACCGCGAATCTTCTAGCGAGTTGCTCCGGTTTGTGAGGGTTGTGTGTCCAAACTTTTGTCGAACATGCCAATTTCTTTACCACATCATCTTGGTGGTATGACATTAAATCAAGCAAGGTTTCATGTCTTTCTGTTCATTTTTTAATTTATTGGAATTAAAATGCCATGGCATGTACTCCATGCATGTGCCCATGCCTCGACACTAATATGTTTGAAAATTCCTTTGAATTTACTGCACATGGAATTAACTCGCATACAAGTACGCAAAAAATATGATTTTCAAACCGTTATGGTTGGGTGTTGCATGTAGATGTAGTTCAAATTTGAATTACGGTCATTAAATGGTTAGAAATCACTTAAATGTCTTTAAAAGGTCAAATGACCCTAGAATTTTCCAAAATTTCACATTACAGTTGTTGTAGTGCATGTTAGACGTAGAATAAAATTTGAAGGCCATAAGAGGAAGCTATCTCCCGTTCGTCATCAAACATGCATTGTTCCTCTCGGAACCACGAACCTTCTAGCGAGTTGCTTCGGTTTGTGAGGGGTGTGTGTTCAAACTTTCATCAAACATGCCAATCTCTTTACCACATCATCTTGGTGGCATGACATTATATCAACCAAGGTTTCATGTGTTTCTGATTTTTTTGGAATTAAAATGCCATGCCACTCCATGCATACGTATTCGTGCATATGTGTCCATGTCGTGATACAATTATGTTTGAAAATTCTTTCTAGTTTACTGAACATAGAATTAACTCGCACACAAGTACATAAATATGATTTTCAAACCGTTTCGATTATGGTTGCATGTAGATGTAGTTCAAATTTGAATTATGATCATTAAATGACTAGAAAATCACTTAAATATCTTTAAAAGGTCAAATAACCCCTAGAATTTTCAAAAATTTCAAAATACAGTTGTAGTAGTGCAAGTTAGACATAGAAAAAAAATTGAAGGCCGTAAGAGGAAGCTATCTCCGGTTCGTCATCAAACATGCATTGTTCCCTCTCGGAACCACGAGCCTTCTAGTGAGTTGCTTCGGTTTGTGAGGGGTGTGTGTGTGTCCAAACTTTGGTCAAACATGCCAATTTTTTACCACATCATCTTGGTGGCATGACATTACATCAACCAAGGTTTCATGTGTTTCTATTTTTTTTAATTTTTTGGAATTAAAATGCCATGTCACTCCATGCTTAATTGTGTCATAGTCGTTAGGCCAATATGTTTGAAAATTCCTTCCAATTTAATGCACATGGAATTAAATCGGACACAAGTACACGAAATATGAGTTTTCATACCGTTATGGTTAGCTGTTGCATGTACATATAGTTCAAATTTCAATTACAGTCATTAAATGACTAAAAAATTAGTTAAATGTCTTAGAAGGTCAAATGACCCCTGAAATTTTCCAAAATTTGACATGACAGTTGTATTAGTACTACAAAATTTCTCGTTCATTTAAAATACCACCCGTTAGCACTTTATTCCAAATTCGTCTTTCACAGCTAATAAAAAATATCTACAACATCACACACATTTGTTTTCTAGGAACCGTTTGCGATGAAAATATCTGGGTCTATTTAAGTCTCCCTCCTTAAGCTTCGCCGGCTTGTCTGCTCTAGTGCCGGCAACCCCCGAATCCACGAATCCCGATCCCCATTCCCACACCCCCTTCTTGCAAAGATGACGCCGTGGAAACGCTTCGTGAAGGCCCGTACGATGGCCGCGTCCACCCCGCCGCCTGCGCTGAGAGCGCGTCCAACTACGCCAAGAGCACCGCCACATCCGCATTGATTGCGGCCGCTTCCGCTGAGAGGGCGTCTACGGCAGCCGACAGGGCAGCTGCAGCAGCCGAGACAGCTGCAGCTGCTACTACGACGGCGGCTACAAACGCAGAGAGCGCTCGAGCTGCCGTCCGTGCCGCTGATGTCGCCCTGGCCCGGGTCAAGGCCATCCACGCCAAGACCGAGGATGCACACGCCAAGATATTCCAGGCCACCTCGGACTCCAGCATGCAACCCACGTCTGAAAAGGTGGCGGTGGCCATGGAGCACCTGCTTCCTCATGAGGTCGCCAAGCGGGAGCTGGAGATATAGGAGGCGGCGGAGATCGAGGAGTGCCGGGAGGAGGAGGAGTTGCGCTTGGCCGAGGTCGAGGTAGAGAAGAGTTTGTCCATCAAGGAATCGGTGGTGGAGTACCAACGCGAGCTCTGGCGCAGCCACTACTACGAGTACTACAACCTTGAGGGCGGCACCGAGGACGAGGACGAGGACGCGGTCGAGTTCAGCAGGGGGGACGCGGAGTCCACCAACGGCGGCATGTCGCCAGGACAAGTCATCGATGTCTCATCTCACATCATTGATGCACAGGCCGGCGCGGCAGCGGATTTTTAATTATGCGTACATAGGCTTTGTTTTTAATGCTGGTCTTTTGTTAGAGTAATGTTTAGGTCAACTGGTCTGTGTAATTACTAAAATGCTCGATTCGGTAAGTGTGGTCTCTCTGCTGTACGCTCTTTTGTGTGCCCAAATTAGCAAGCGATGTTAAATTATGCAATGACGTACCCGGGGAAATTTCCACCAAATTTTGAATCATCGAACTCATCCCATGCGCGTAAAGTAGAATCGTTTGCGATGCACACAATCGTTCAAAGTGAATGGTCCGGCGGCACCGCGCGCAAAGTTTCCCTCCACATTTTCAAAATTTTGGCCTACCACCAAAATATCTACCCCCGCCCCCTTCCCCCCTTCCCCACCCCCTTTTCTCCCAAACCACAAGTCACATTTCCCCTGTTTCCTCCTTCCTTCCCTGCTAAGCTATAGCCACTTCTGAAGGAAATATGCCCTAGAGGCAATAATAAAGTCATTATTTATTTCCTTATATCATGATAAATGTTTATTATTCATGCTAGAATTGTATTAACCGGAAACATAATACATGTGTGAATACATAGACAAACAGTATGTCACTAGTATGCCTCTACTTGACTAGCTCGTTGAATCAAAGATGGTTAAGTTTCCTAGCCATAGACATGAGTTTTCATTTGATTAACAGGGTCACATCATTAGGGAATGATGTAATTACTTGACCCATTCCGTTAGCATAGCACTTGATCATTTCGTTTGTTGCTATTGCTTTCTTCATGACTTATACATGTTCCTATGACTATGAGATTATGCAACTCCCGTTTACCGGAGGAACACTTTGTGTGCTACCAAACGTCACAACATAACTGGGTGATTATAAAGGTGCTCTACAAGTGTCTCCGAAGGTACTTGTTGGGTTGGCGTATTTCGAGATTAGGATTTGTCACTCCGATTGTCGAAGAGGTATCTCTAGGCCCACTCGGTAATGCACATCACTATAAGCCTTGCAAGCATTGCAACTAATGAGTTATTTGCGGGAGGATGTGTTACGGAACGAGTAAAGAGACTTGCCGGTAACGAGATTGAACTAGGTATTGAGATACCGACGATCGAATCTCGGGCAAGTAACATACCGATGACAAAGGGAACAACGTATTGTTATGCGGTTTGACCGATAAAGATCTTCGTAGAATATGTGGTAGCCAATATGAGCATCCAGGTTCCGCTATTGGTTATTGACTGGAGACGTGTCTAGGTCATGTCTACATAGTTCTCGAACCCGTAGGGTCCGCATGCTTAAAGTTTCAGAGACGATTGTATTATGAGTTTATATGATTTGATGTACCGAAGGTAGTTCGAAGTCCCGGATGAGATCGGGGACATGACGAGGAGTCTCGAAATGGTCGAGATGTAAAGATCGATATATTGGACGACTATATTCAGACATCGGAAAGGTTCTGAGTGGTTCGGGCATTTTCTGGGGTACCGGGGAGTTACGGGAATACGAGGAAGATGTAATGGGCCTCATGGGCCAACTGGTGGAAGAGAGGAGGCAGGGCACGCGGCCCCTAGCCCAAACCGAATTGGACTAGGGGGCCGGCCCCCCTTTCCTCCTTTTCCTCCCTCTCCTTCCTTCTCCTTCTCCTCCTTCCTTTCCTCCTCCTAGTAGGAGTAGGAAAGGGGAGTCCTACTCCTACTAGGAGGAGGACTCCTCCTCCTGGCGCACCCATAGAGGGCCGGCCGGCCTCCCCCTTGCTCCTTTATATAGGGGGGCAGGGGGCACCTCTAGACACACAAGTTGATCTGTTGATCTCTCCCAGCCGTGTGCGGTGCCCCCCTCCACCATATTCCACCCCGGTAATATCGTAGCGGTGCTTAGGCGAAGCTCTGCGTCGGTAGCAACATCATCACCGTCATCACGCCGTTGTGCTGACGGAACTCTCCCGTGAAGCTCTACTGGATCGGAGTTCGCGGGACGTCATCGAGCTGAACGTGTGCTGAACTCGGAGGTGCCGTGCGTTCGGTACTTGGATCGGTCGGATCGTGAAGACGTACGACTACATCAACCCTGTTGTGCTAACGCTTCCGCTTTCGGTCTACGAGGGTATGTGGACAACACTCTCCCCTCTCGTTGCTATGCATCACCATGATCTTGCGTGTGCGTAGGAAATTTTTGAAATTGCTACGTTCCCCATGAGTGGCATCCGAGCCTAGTTTTATGCGTTGATGTAATATGCACGAGTAGAACACAAGTGAGTTGTGGGCGATATAAGTCATACTGTTTACCAGCATGTCACACTTTGGTTCGGCGGTATTGTTGGATGAAGCGGCCCGGACCGACATTACGTGTACGCTTACACGAGACTAGTTTTACCGCCGTGTTATGCACACATTTGACTAGCGGGTGTCAGTTTCTCCAACTTTAGTTGAACCGAGTGTGGCTACGCCTGGTCCTTGCGAAGGTTAAAATAGCACCAACTTGACAAACTATCGTTGTGGTTTTGATGCGTAGGTAAGAATGGTTCTTGCTAAAGCCCGTAGCAGCCACGTAAAACTTGCAACAACAAAGTAGAGGATGTCTAACTTGTTTTTGCAGGGCATGTTGTGATGTGATATGGTCAAGACGTGATGAGATATAAGTTGTTCTATAAGATGATCATGTTTTGTTAAAGTTATCGGCAACTGGCAGAAGCCTTATGGTTGTCTCTTTATTGCATAAGATGCAAGCACCAAATAATTGATTTACTTTATCGCTATGTGATAGCAATAGTTGGTGAGACGACCATGTGATGACACATTGATATAGATCAAGATGATGGAGATTATGGTGTCATGCCAGTGACGATGGAAATCATGATGATGCTTTGGAGATGGAGATCAAAGGCACAAGATGATGATGGCCATATCATGTCAGATATATTTTGATTGCATGTGATGTTTATCTTTTATACATCTTATTTTGCTTAGTTCGACGGTAGCTTTATAAGATGATCCCTCACTAAATTTCAAGATAAAATTGTTCTCCCTGAGTATACACCGTTGCCAAAGTTCGTCGTGCCTAGACACCACGTGATGATCGGGTGTGATAAGCTCTACGTCCATCTACAATGGGTGCAAGCCAGTTTTTGCACACGCAGAATACTCAGGTTAAACTTGACAAGCCTAGCATATGCAGATATGGCCTCGGAACACTGAGACCGAAAGGTCGAGCATGAATCATATAGTAGATATGATCAACATAGTGATGTTCACCACTGAAAGCTACTCCATTTCACGTGATGATCGGTTATGGTTTAGTTGATTTGGATCACGTGGTCACTTAGATGATTAGAGGGATGTCTATCTAAGTGGGAGTTCTTAAGTAATATGATTAATTGAACTTTAATTTATCATGAAATTAGTCCTGGTAGTATTTTCATATCTATGTTGTAGATCAATTGCTCGCATTTAGCTCCCCTGTTTTATTTTTGATATGTTCCTAGAGAAAACTGAGTTGAAAGATGTTAGTAGCAATGATGCGGATTGGATCCATGATCTGAGGACTATCCTCATTGCTGCACAGAAGAATTATGTCCTTGATGCACCGCTAGGTGCAAACCTATTGCAGGAGCAGATGCAGATGTTATGAATGTTTGGCTAGTTCAATATGATGACTACTTGATAGTTTAGTGCACCATGCTTAAACGACTTAGAATCGGGACTTCAAAGACGTTTTGAACGTCATGGACCATATGAGATGTTCCAGGAGTTGAAGATAATATTTCAAGTAAATACCCGAGTTGAGAGATATGAAGTCTCCAACAAGTTATATAGCTAAAAATGGAGGAGAATAGCTCAAGCAGTGAGCATGTGCTCAGATTGTCTGGGTACTACAATCGCTTGAATCAAGTGGGAGTTAATCTTCCAGATAAAATAGTGATTGACAAAATTCTCTAGTCACCATCACCAAGTTAGTAGAACTTCGTGATGAACTATAAATGGATAACGGAAACGATTCTCAAGCTATTCGTGATGCTGAAATCGACGAAGGTAGAAATCAAGAAAAGCATCAAGTGTTGATGGTAAACAAAACCACTAGTTTCAAGTAAAGGGACAAAGGGAAGAAAGGGGAACTTCAAGAAGAATGACAAACAAGTTGCTACTCAAGTGAAAAAACCCAAGTCTGGACCTAAGCCTGAATTGAGTGCTTCTACTGCAAAGGGACTAGTCACTGGAAGCGGAACTACCCCAAGTATTTGGCGGATAAGAAGGATGGCGGGGTGAACAAAGGTATATTGGATATACATGTTATTGATGTGTACTTTACTAGTGTTTATAGCAACCCCTTGGTATTTGATATTAGTTCAGTTGCTAAGAGTAGTAACTTGAAACAGGAGTTGCAGAATGAACAAAGACTAGTTAAGGGTGAAGTGACGACGTGTGTTGGAAGTAGTTCCAAGAATGATATGATCATCATCGCACACTCCCTATACTTTCCGGACTAGTGTTGAACCTAAATAAATGTTATTTGGTGTTTGCATTGAGCGAAAATATGATTTGATCATGTTTATTGCAATACGGCTATTCATTTAAGTTAGAGAATAATTGTTATTCTGTTTACATGAATAAAACCTTCTATGGTTATACACCCAATGAAAATGGTTTGTTGGATCTCGATCGTGGTGATACACATTTTTATAATATTGAAGCCAAAAGATGCAAAGTTAATAATGATAGTGCAACTTATTTGTGGCACTGCCATTTAGGTCATATTGGTGTAAAGCGCATGAAAAAAATCCATGCTGATGGGCTTTTGGAATCACTTGATTATGAATCAGTTGATGCTTGTGAACCATGCCTCATGGGCAAGATGACTAAGACTCCATTCTCCGGAACAATGGAGCGAGCAACAGATTTATTGGAAATCATACATACTGATGTATGTGGTCCGATGAATATTGAGGCTCGCGACAGGTATCATTATTTTCTGATCTTCACAGATGATTTGAGCAGATATGAGTATATCTACTTGATGAAACACAAGTCTGAAACATTTGAAAAGTTCAAAGAATTTCAGAGGGAAGTGGAGAATCATCGTAACAAAAATAAAAGTTTCTACGATATGATCGCAGAAGTAAAATATTTGAGTTACGAGTTTGGCCTTCAGTTAAAACAATGTGAAATAGTTTCACTACTCACGCCACCTGGAACACCACAGTGTAATGGTCTGTCCGAACGTCGTAACCGTACTTTATTAGATATGGTGCATCTATGATGTCTCTTACCGATTTACCACTATCGTTTTTGAGTTATGCATTAGAGACAGCTACATTCACATTAAATAGGGCATCATCTAAATCTGTGGAGATGACACCGTATGAACTGTGGTTTGGCAAGAAACCTAAGCTGTCGTTTCTTAAAGTTTGAGGTTGCAATGCTTATGTGAAAAAGTTTCAACCTGATAAGCTCAAACCCAAATCGGAGAAGTGCGTCTTCATAGGATACCCAAAAGAAACTGTTGGGTACACCTTCTATCACAGATCCGAAGGCAAGATATTCGTTGCTGAGAATGGATCCTTTCTAGAGAAGGAGTTTCTCTCGAAAGAAGTGAGTGGGAGGAAAATGGAACTTGATAAGGTAATTGTACCTTCTCCCGAATTGGAAAATAGTTCATCACAGAAATCAGTTCCAGTGATGTCTACACCAACAAGAGAGGAAGTTAATGATGATGATCATGAAACTTCAGATCAAGTTACTACAAAACTTCGTAGATAAACCAGGGTGAGATCCGCACCAGAGTGGTATGGTAATCCTGTTCTGGAGGTCATGTTACTTGACCATGACGAACCTATGAACTATGAGGAAGCGATGATGAGCCCAGATTCCGCAAAATGGTTTAAGGCCATAAAATCTGAGATGAGATCCATGTATAAGAACAAAGTATGAACTTTGATTGACTTGCCCGTTGATTGGTGAGCCATTGAGATTAAATGGATCTTCAAGAGGAAGATGGACACTGATAGTAGTGTTACTATCTACAAAGCTAGAATTGTCGCAAAAGGTTTTCGACAAGTTCAAGGTGTTGACTACGATGAGAGTTTCTCACTCGTATCTATGCTTAAGTCTGTCCTAATCATGTTGGCAATTGCCGCATTTATGAAATCTGGCAAATGGATAAACAAAACTAAATTCCTTAATGAATTTATGAAAGAAGAGTTGTATATGATGCAACTAGAAGGTTTTGTCAATCTAAAGGTGCTAACACAATATGCAAGCTCCAGCGATCCATCTATGGACTGGTGCAAGCATCTCGGAGTTGGAATATACGCTTTGATAAGTTGATCAAAGCATATAGTTTTATACAGACTTGCGGTGAAGCCTGTATTTACAAGAAAGTGAGAGGGAGCACTACAACATTTCTGATAAGTATATGTGAATGACATATTGTTGATCGGAGATAATGTAGAATTATTCTGCAAAGCATAAAGGAGTGTCTGAAAGGAGTTTTTCAAAGAAAGACCTCGGTGAAGTTGCTTACATATTGAGCATCAAGATCTATAGAGATAGATCAAGACGCTTGATAAGTTTTTCAATGAGTACATACCTTGAAAAGATTTTGAAGTAGTTCAAAATGGAACAGTCAAAGAAGGATTCTTGCCTGTGTTACAAGGTGTAAAGTTGAGTAAGACTCAAAACCCGACCACGGCAGAAGATAGAGAGAGAATTAAAGTCATTCGCTATGCCTCAGCCATAGGTTCTATAAAGTATGCCATGCTGTGTACCAGACCTATTGTATACCCCACCCTGAGTTTGGAAAGGGAGTACAATAGTGATCTAGGAGTAGTTCACTGGACATTGGTCAAAATTATCCTTAGTGGAATAAGGATATGTTTCTCGATTATGGAGGTGACAAAAGGTTCGTCGTAAAGGGTTACGTCGATGCAAGTTTTGACACTGATCCAGATGACTCAAAGTCTCAATCTGGATACATATTGAAAGTGGGAGAAATTAGCTAGAGTAGCTCCGTGCAGAGCATTGTTGACATAGAAATTTGCAAAATACATACAGATCTGAATGTGGCAGACCTGTTGACTAAACTTCCCTCACAAGAAAAACATGATCATACCTTAGTACTCTTTGGGTACTAATCACATAGCAATGTGAACTAGATTATTGACTCTAGTAAACCCTTTGGGTGTTGGTCACATGACGATGTGAACTATGGGTGTTAATCACATGGCGATGTGAACTAGATTATTAACTCTAGTGCAAGTGGGAGACTGAAGGAAATATGCCCTAGAGGCAATAATAAAGTTATTATTTATTTACTTATATCATGATAAATGTTTATTATTCATGCTAGTATTGTATTAACCGGAAACATAATACATGTGTGAATACATAGACAAACAGTATGTCACTAGTATGCCTCTGCTTGACTAGCTCGTTGAATCAAAGATGGTTAAGTTTCCTAGCCATAGACATGAGTTGTCATTTGATTAACGGTGTCACATCATTAGAGAATGATGTGATTGACTTGACCCATTCCGTTAGCATAGCACTTGATCGTTTCGTTTGTTTCTATTGCTTTCTTCATGACTTATACATGTTCCTATGACTATGAGATTATGCAACTCCCGTTTACCGGAGGAACACTTTGTGTGCTACCAAATGTCACAACGTAACTGGGTGATTATAAAGGTGCTCTACAGGTGTCTCCGAAGGTACTTGTTGGGTTGGCGTATTTTGAGATTAGGATTTGTCACTCCGATTGTCGGAGAGGTATCTCTGGGCCCACTCGGTAATGCATATCACTATAAGCCTTGCAAGCATTGCAACTAATGAGTTAGTTGCAGGATGATGTGTTACGGAACGAGTAAAGAGACTTGCCGGTAATGAGATTGAACTAGGTATTGAGATACCGACGATCGAATCTCGGGCAAGTAATATACCGATGACAAAGGAAACAACGTATGTTGTTATGCAGTTTGACCGATAAAGATCTTCGTAGAATATGTGGGAGCCAATATGAGCATCTAGGTTCCGCTATTGGTTATTGGCTGGAGACGTGTCTCGGTCATGTCTACATAGTTCTCGAACCCGTAGGGTCCGCACGCTTAAAGTTTCGGTGACGATTGTATTATGAGTTTATGTGATTTGATGTACCGAAGGTAGTTCGGAGTTCAGGATGAGATCAGGGACATGACGAGGAGTCTCAAAATGGTCGAGACGTAAAGATCGATATATTGGATGACTATATTCGGACATCGGAAAGGTTCTGAGTGATTCGGGTATTTTCGGGGGTACCGGGGAGTTATGGGAATACGAGGAAGAAGTAACGGGCCTCATGGGCCAAGTGGTGGAAGAGAGGAGGCAGGGCGCGCGGCTCCCCTAGCCCAAACTGAATTGGACTAGGGGGCCGGCCCCCCTTTCCTCCTTTTCCTCCCTCTCCTTCCTTCTCTTTCTCCTCCTTCCTTTCCTTCTCCTAGTAGGAGTAGGAAAGGGGAGTCCTACTCCTACTAGGAGGAGGACTCCTCCTCCTGGCGCGCCCATAGAGGGCCAGCCGGCCTCCCCCCTTGCTCCTTTATGTACGGGGGCAGGGGGGCACCTCTAGACACACAAGTTGATCTGTTGATCTCTCCCAGCCGTGTGCAGTGCCCCTCCACCATATTCCACCTCGGTCATATCATAGCGGTGCTTAGGCGAACCCCTGCGTCGGTAGTAACATCATCACCGTCATCACGCTGTTGTGCTGACGGAACTCTCCCGTGAAGCTCTGCTGGATCGGAGTTCCCGGGACGTCATCGAGCTGAACGTGTGCTGAACTCGGAGGTGCCGTGCGTTCGGTACCTGGATCGGTCGGATTGTGAAGACGTACGACTACATCAACCGCGTTGTGCTAACGCTTCCGCTTTCGGTCTACGAGGGTACATGGACAACACTCTCCCCTCTCGTTGCTATGCATCACCATGATCTTGCGTGTGCGTAGGAAACTTTTAAAATTGCTACGTTCCCCAACAGCTTCCTCGCTCTCGTTGTCTCGTATCCTACCGTGGATACCGTCGGGGTCGCCATGGTCTTCTTCAAAGACATCTCCAGTAGTTTCTCCTCCAGCGACTACTCCTTCACCACCCGGGTATGCCTCTCTTCTCTCTCTCGGGCTATGACTTAGAATGAATGATTTTTACTCGGAGGTCGATTTGAGTCGTTTCTTCCTCTTGTAGCTCCCTAAGACCATCAGTGGCAACGAATGGAGCGGGGTGGCTGAAGATTTATCTGCTTGTTGTCACCATCAATCTCCATGCGTGAAGCTACTTGCGTATGATTCTGTGGACACTGGGATGACATTTCTGGCATGTGCAGAGAAGGTTAGACCCTCTTCCGTTGTTACAAATCATTTGTTAGATGTGATTCAGACACTTTCACGGTCCCAACCCATTCATACCACACCTTCAACCAAACGCATCCTAAGACAGTGTCACAGTTTGTACCTAGTATCTTAAATTGTTGCCATCTCATCACCGGTGCCATTAGAAAATTATTTGGCACCGCTTCAGCAGTTTGTGCAGCCAACTTTGGTCCACACATCCGAGCAACCAAGCAGTAAAATACTAAATCTGTATGGGACGAAGAAACTTGGCATTGGAGAAACTACGTGCTTCAGAGTCCGGGTCCCTGATTTTTTTTCCGCTGCATCGGCTCGCCAGTTCAGGGCACCGGTGCGAGATGTAGCAACAGTTGTTTTTATAATAGTTTTGGCATACATAGTGGACGGCCTTAGTGCTATTGGTTCTATCTTACTAAATTTGTGCATGTACAAACCTGTTAGTATCAATTTTCTGTCATCCAAACATTGTCGCTATGTTGTTGCAGCTATATTTACCTTCCTCATTAAGTGTTCAATTTGTTATTTATTGTACATGAGTAAGAACTTGTAGCGTCATTGTAGTTAATTATAGCTTCTGATGTTCCAGAATTTGGTTGTTCTCTCAGTACCAATTATTTCATTTGCACATTGATCTTTTTGAGAAGATATGTCATAATTAACATGTTTCTTCAGTTTTTCAAAATAAACATTAGTGATTTTCTATGTTGCTATGAACCCATTTCCCCTACAATTGTTACTGATCTAGTTTTAAATATCATAGGATGAACGGAAGTGTTCTTACTTGGAGTGGGTTGATCAAGAGTGGTCACAGTCTTTGAAGATGTGCCTAACGAAGCTCTAGAGCATGTATGAGGAAGTGAACACAGCTAGGCTTAGAGAAAGTCTTGTCAATGCTGAAGCATATTTCAAGATGCGGGATAAAAAGTTGAAGATGGAGAATGAGCTCTGATTTTAAAAAAAGACTTTGCTAAGATGGTGTTGGCGAAGGAGGAGGCACTTTCCCAATTGGCCCGTGCAAAACGGGTTCTTACTGAACTGAAAGCAGAGGTGAATAAGACGATCCTGGATGATCTGGATTAGGGAAATGAATATACTGTTCTTATGAAGTTGAACTAGCTATATGTTTGTCGGAGTAAATAACCACGGGTAGCCTAGCCAGCTCCCCTTGGCTCTCCAGAAAAATTATAGGCCAAACAAGCCTCCAAGCATCCAAGGCGTGGGGCCGCCTTCCCCCAGCTAGCTACCTCTCAGGTCGGCTGCACGAAGGCGGCCCAGCCCGAAAATCCTTGCAAAGAAAACCACGAGGGAGCCGGCCACGAGAAGGCCGACTCCGAGAAGCCGTCCCCCTAGCAGGCGGCCAAGATCGTGCCCTCAGAGTCTGCACCCACATAACGGCGATGAGACGGGGCGTGGCTACAGTGAAGCCTGCCACCCCCGAATCCCGAGACACGCATGGCCACAGTGCATCGTACGGGGCGGCCATCACCCGTCTGGCACGACACTGTTGCCATATTGACCATGACGTCACCCACCGCGAGCTGTCAGTACGACCCGTGGGTGGCGCGCCCCATCCGACAAGGAGACACCCAAAGGCGGCCAGGCCTCCCACAGTCGGCCTGGGATGTGGCCGACTCCCAATAGCCGGCTAGTTCCCTCCCTCGAGGGAGGCTCCCCATTAAGAAGACAAGACGGGGTAAGGCTACATCGATAAGCCGCCCGGCGGCGGCACCGTAGCCATGCTTACCATGATAGAGCCCTCATCACCAGAGGCGAGGCAACAGTAACCAGCCCCGACAAGACCCCCAAGCGGTGGGACCGGCCTGTCTACAGAAGGCCGGCAGCCGGCGGGGTCCACCAGTCGGCGGGCCCCATCGGCCGGCGGAGAAGCCGGCGGGCGTAGACGCAAACAGCTAGGGCCCACGCCCAGCTGGATTACCATTGTACCCCTGGGGGGTAGGCCTATATAAACCCCCCAGGGTGCCCATCCAAGAGGGGAGATATCTTTTAGAGGAGTTTTAGACACCACATTGAGAGGAGAAGTAAGCTAGCCTTGCCCTTCTTCTCCCTCTCACCGAACAGCTCAAGGAGCCTCTTGTAGCTACTTGTCGATCTAGTGACCATGCGGAGACCCCGCAGAGCAGCAGTAGGGGTGTTATCTCCACGGAGAGCCCCGAAGCTGGGTAAGATCCGCGGGCGTGCATGTCTTCGCCTTATCCCGTTTCCAGGCACCGACAACATTTTGTTGGCTCCCACAATGATAAGCCACCCGTTGGCATATGTCGCACCAACTACCCGACATTTGACGCCCACTATGGGGCCAGGTGCACCGTCATCTGGAGACCTGTTCTGAACGGGAACCCTCTTCCTTCCCAGCGAGCGTAGCCAGCCCGGCTCGCCCAATGGCGCTTGCCCCGATGCGCTGCAGGGTGTCGCCGATGCCTGCGCGGCGAGTTGCCTCGCCAATCTTCTTGGCGAGGCTCGCATCTCCGCTGAGCCCGCGTCCGACGCGGGCACAGGCTGCCCCGAGAGCCACCTCATCAGCCTCCTCGACCAACTCCACGTCTCCGGCGAGCTTGCCGCGGACTTGGAGTCGGTTGGCTCCATCGACCCGATGCTTGTCGACTCTGACACGGCGTCGCTTGACGCCTTCCCCACCAACGTAGTAATCATCAACGACCCTCTTCCTCAAGCCGACAGCAGTGGTAGCGCCATCACCGAGGTACTGGTCATCAGCCACGGCGCCGCCTCTGGCGAAAACGCCCGCGACGCCCTGCAGACGGCGCTGCACGACTTGTCCGCCCCCATCCCGGCCGACGCCGACGCCAAGACATTGGAGGCGCACCACCTCGCCCTTGTTGCAGAGGGCCAGAAGCTAGCCTCCATGAGACGCCTCACCGAGGCTCACCAGCACGAAGTCGACCGCGCCGCTTTCGGCACGCCGCTTCCCGACGGGCCGAGCCGCGTCGACGTCATCAAGAAACGTGGCGCGGCTATCACCGACATGCTGTGAGTAGACCACCCAGTCTATGCCACGCCTCTCGAGAACCTACGTGCCGCCTAGGCGGCCGCAGGCGAGCTGAATGGACTGGGGCCGACGAGCTCCCCTACATGACCAGACGCATCCAGCAGCTTATCGATGCAGCCACAGAGCGGCATGAAGCTGGTGTCCGCGCCGAAAGTCCTCCCCCGCGCCGAGAGCACGGTGCGACGTCCCAAACACCGACTGCGGGCAACACCCGCGCAAGGAAAGAAAAGGAGCCGGTTGCCAGCCGCAGCCGGACTCGAATCTCCATCGAGCATGATGCAGAAGGCTGCCCTCGAGCTGTGGAGTGGCGGGGCGACCCGCCTCCTCCTCCGCCTCGTGGGGAGAGATATCCTACTCCGCCGCCTGTCACGCATTTGACTCTCAGCGGCCGACTGGGCCGCCGCCAAGGAGTCGGCGAGAATGACGCCCGCCACCGGATCGACCGCCTAGCGCAATCCCTGGCTCTGGAAGAAGAAGATGATGTCGGCCTGCCTTGCTTCGCCCCGCGCATCCGCGACGAGCCTTTCCCCAAAGGGTTCTCGCTCCCAAGAGACACGCCGAAGTACAGCGGCTCTGTGAAGCCGGAAGATTGGCTGATCGACTACTCCACAGCGGTTCACATAGCAAACGGTAACAGGCGTGTTGCCGTGAAGTATGTCCCCCTCATGCTCCAAGGCACGGCGCGCACCTGGCTCAATAGCCTCAAGACTTACAGCATCAACAGCTGGCTAGACTTCACAGAAGCCTTCATCCGTAACTTCACCAGCACCTACAAGCGGGCTTCCAAGCCCTGACAGCTCTCCTTGTGTGTCTAAGGGCCCAACGAATCAACTCGCGACTACCTCACGCGTTGGGCCGAGCTCCGCAATTCCTGCGAAGGGGTGCACGAGGTTCAAGCCATAGAGTACTTCACCGCCGGGTGCCGAGAAGGCACCCTCCTCAAGCACCGACTCCTCTGCGACGAGCCGACTACCCTCGACGAGCTGCTGGTCATAGCTGATAAATATGCCATGGCCGATTCCTCAATGAAGACTGAGCTCCGAGTAGACGCCTCCGGAAAGGTGCTTGCTCCGAGTCCCAAGACGCCGGCAGGAGACTCCAGCCGACACCCGTACCAAAACGACCACAAGCACAAGGCTCCCATGCCGCCTTCCACCAGTCGGCAGGTGGCCATAGTCGAAGACGAACAACCCGAAGGGCGGCCCACGCCCAAGAAGCAGAAAGGCAGCAGGCCGTCTTGGCAGCCGGCTTTCTCCTACGAGCAAGCACTTGATGCCCCCTGCAAGTTCCACAGCGGCGCGAAGCCTTCAAACCACACGACCCGGAAATGCCACTGGCTCACGCGAATCTCCAAAGGCGAGGGGATAGTGCTGCCTCTGCCTGCTGGTCAGCCACCTCCGGCCCCTCAGCAGCCGGCCGCTCGACCAGCAGCCCGGGCTGTTCAAGACGAGTTCCCCAACGAACATGCCGCCTACGTCATCTTTACGAGCCAACCAGAAGATCGGCATAGCCGGCGCCAACAGCACCAAGAAGTCAACGCAGTTGCCTCCAACAACCCCGAGTTCATGCACTAGTCAGAAAGGCCTATCAGCTGGAGCCGGGCCGATCACCAGAGGTGATCCCATCTCCCGGCTCTTACGCATTGGTCTTGGACGCCACCCTCGCAACAGAAAGGCGATCTGCCCGTTTCTCCCGTGTGCTAATAGATGGCGGGAGCAACATTAACATACTATACCGTGACACCATGGAGAAACTGAGCATCAAGATGAAGCAGCTCATGCCCAGTCGGACTATGTTCCATGGCATCTTACCCAGCCTATCCTACTCCCCAATCGGCAAGATCAAGATAGATGTCCTCTTTGGTGACAAGGATCATTTCCGCCGAGAGGCAGTATGTTTTGAAGTAGTGGATCTGGAGAGACCTTACCACGCGTTGCTTGGCCGACCTGCTCTGGCCAAGTTCATGGCTGTACCCCACTACGCCTACCTCAAGATGAAGATACCAAGTTCCAAGGGCATCATCACCATAACCGGAGACTACAAGAAATCCTCCGAGTGTGCGGCAGCTAGTAGCCGGCTGGCGGAGTCCCTCGTGATTGCTGAGGAGAAGAAGATGTTGGATCGAGTCGTGGCCATGGCCGGCAAGCAGCCGACCTTGTCCCCGGACCCCAAGGAGTGTGATGCCCAAGGTTCTTTCCAACCGGCCAAAGAAACAAAGAAGATACCTCTGGACCCGGAGCACCCAGAAAGGTTTGCCACCATCGAGGCAAACCTGGACAGCAAATAGGAAGGCGAGCTCGTCGATTTCCTCCATGAGAATCGGGACATCTTCGCATGGTCCCCCAAGGACATGCCGGGTGTTCCGAAGGAATTCGCCGAGCACAAGCTACACGTCCAAGAAGGTGCAAAACCAGTCAAACAGCCCCTCCGCCGACTATCGGAAGAGAAGAGAAGGATTGTAGGAGAAGAGATAGCCCGGTTTCTGGCAGCCGGCTTCATCATGGAGGTTTTCTTTCCAGAGTGGCTCGCCAACCCAGTCCTCGTGCTGAAGAAAAATAACAAGTGGCACATGTGTATAGACTACACTAGCCTCAACAAGGCCTGCCCTAAAGATCCCTTCGCCCTGCCAAGGATTGATCAAGTAATAGACTCCACAGTCGGATGCGAGCTGTTGAGCTTCTTGGATGCTTACTCAGGCTACCACCAGATAAAGTTGGATCCAGCTGACCGCCTGAAGACCGCTTTCATGACACCATTCAGAGCTTTCTGCTACCTGACTATGACATTCGGCTTGAGAAATGCCGGTGCCACTTTTCAGCGTTGCATGCAGAAATGCCTCCTCAAGCAGCTCGGCAGAAATGCCCATGTCTATGTAGACGATATTGTGGTGAAGATAGAGAAGCGCGGCACCTTGCTGGAAGACCTCAGAGAGACATTTGAAAACTTGCGCCGGTTTCAGATCAAGCTCAACCCCGAGAAATGCGTGTTTGGAGTACCAGCCGGCCAGCTTCTAGGCTTCCTGGTCTCCGAACGCGGCATCGAATGCAACCCAGTGAAGATCAAGGCCATATAGAGAATAGAGATTCCCACCAAGCTACGAGACGTCCAGAAGTTCACTGGATGCTTGGCTTCCCTGAACTGCTTCATCAGCCGGCTCGGAGAGAAAGCTCTCCCCCTCTACCGACTCATGAAGAAGTCCACTCACTTCGAGTGGAACGACCAAGCAGACCAAGCTTTCCACGAGCTAAAGAAGATGCTGACCATGCCGCCTGTCCTAGCGGCACCGACTGAGAAAGAGCCCATGCTCCTTTACATTGCCGCCACTAGCCGGGTGGTCAGCACAGTTATCGTGGTCCAGCGCCCAGAATAAGGCCCAGCTCAGCTAGTCCAGAGGCCGGTGTATTATTTAAGCGAAGTATTATCCGCCTCGAAGCAGAACTACCCACACTATCAGAATATGTGCTATGGTGTGTACTTCGCTGCCAGGAAGCTCAAGCCCTACTTTCAAGAGCACCCCATCACGGTCGTATGTACTGCCCCGCTCGCCGAGATCATAGGCAGCCGGGATGCATCCGGCCGGGTGGCAAAATGGGCCATTGAGCTAGCTCCCTACACGGTCTTCTACCAGCCTCGCACCGCCATTAAGTCCCAAGCACTGGCCAACTTCCTCGTCGACTGGGCTGAAGCCCAGTACCTGCCACCGGCTCCCGACTCCACTCACTGGCGGATGCACTTTGATGGGTCCAAAATGTCCACCGGCTTCAGAGCCGGCATCATCGTCACCTCTCCCAAGGGCGACAAGCTCAAGTACACATTGCGAATTCATTTTGCCGCGTCCAACAATGTGGCCGAGTATGAGGCGCTCATACACGGGCTCCGGCTAGCCAAAGAGCTAGGCATCCGCCGGATCCTGTGCTATCGCGACTCGGATTTGGTGGTCCAGCAGTCATCTGGCGACTGGGATGTCAAGGACGCAAACATGGCGAGCTATCGCTTCCTTGTACAGCGAATTAGTGGATATTTGGAAGGATGCGAGTTCCTCCACGTGCCATGGGCTGACAACGGGCAAGCAGACGCCCTGGCACGAATAGGCTCCACCCGGCAAGCTATACCAGCCGGCGTTTCTCTCCACCGCCACCTCAAGCCGTCTATCAAGCCGTCTCCAGAATATGATTCTATCTTCGTGCGACCTGGCCCCGATGCGGTCAGGTCCGACTTGGGGAATCAAGAAGGCGGCTCGGGGACTTCGACAGGTGGCCCGGGGACTGCCATAGTCGCACCCGGCCCGGGAACTTCGGGACTCGGCCCGGGGGCTACTGCAGCCCGAGGACTGCATCGACACAACAGGTGGTGGCCGACTCCAACTCTTCACCACCCAACCCACCCGCCCTGGTCACAGTGGCAGTTTTGACAGTAGAAGAAGTCACAGCTCCATCATGGGCCCAGCCCATCCTCAACTTCTTAGTAAACAGAGAGTTGCCAACTGACGAGATCTCGGCAAGACAAGTCCAACGCCGAGCCGGAGCATACACAATAGTAAACCGAGAGCTTGTTAGGCGCAACATCACTGGAGTCTTCCATCGCTGCGTCGAGCCAGAGAAGGGCATAGCAATCCTCAAGGACATCCACCAAGGTGAATGCGGCCACCACGCGGCCTCAAGATCACTCGTCGCCAAAGCTTTCCGCCATGGATTCTTCTGGCCGACTGCTTTGGATGACGCCAAGGAGCTAGTCAAACACTACAAAAGGTGCCATGTTTTCAGTTCCAAGCAACACCTGCCGGCTTCTGCACTCAAGACCATCCCCTCACCTGGCCTTTTGCCATCTGGGGGCTAGACATGGTGGGCCCATTCAAGACGGCACGCGGCGGCATGACACATCTGCTCGTCGCTGTGGACAAATTTACCAAGTGGATTGAAGCAAAGCCGATCAAGAAGCTGAATGGGCTGACGACCATGACGTTCATCGCAGATATCACAACCCATTACGGCGTACCGCACAGCATCATCACCGACAATGGCACAAATTTTGCAAAGGGAGCACTGGCACGCTTCTGCGCAACACAAGTCATTTGGCTGGACCTAGCGTCCGTTGCCCACCCGCAGTCAAACGGCCAGGTCGAGCGAGCAAACGGCCTCATCCTCTCCGGCATCAAGCCCCGACTGGTCATGCCACTGGAGCGTTCGGCCGGCGGTTGGCTCGATGAGCTGCCGGCCGTCCTCTGGAGCTTACGCACTACCCCAAACAAGTCAACCGGCTTCACCCCCTTCTTCCTTGTATATGGTGCCGAGGCTGTCATCCCAACTGACATCGAGTTCGACTCACCTCGGGTTACCATGTACACGGAGGCGGAGGCCAAGGAAGCACGAGAAGACGTCGTCGACCTGCTGGAAGAGGGCTAGCTATTAGCCCTCAGCCGGTCCGCCATCTATCAGCAGGGTCTACACCGCTACCACACCCGGAAGGTCAAGCCAAGATCATTCCAAGAGGGCGATCTTGTGCTCCGGCTGATCCACCGAACAACCGGCCAACACAAGCTCTCGGCCCCTTGGGAGGGCCCCTTCGTCATTAGTAGATCTTTAGGCAACGACTCCTACTACCTAATCAACGCGCAGAAGCCAAAGGCACGCAAGAGAGGTGATTCCGGCAAGGAGTCGGAACGACCATGGAACGCCAATCTCGTCCGAAGATTTTACAGTTAAAAAGCAGTATGTACCACGCTACCTTTTGTACTAAGTACGAGACAAAGGGTCCCCCGAGGAGCACTCCGGGACTACCCTCTTTTATCTATGAATGATGAGTATCATGCCTATGATTATGTTACTACATTTGTTTTTTTCGTCCGGCACCAGGTTCGACCAGTCGGCCCGGGGACTCACCGCCTTAAGTTATATCTAAGTTCTGCCTGCAGTCAGACAAGTAGTGTGCCGGCACCCAAGCCCCCTCTTGTCAAAAGTCACAGCTCAAAGAATCGACTGTCCGGCTGGCAAGAGCCAAAGGCAGGAAAGGATGCCCACACGAAAAACGGCTAAGGACTAACGAACTTATATAACACAAGCCGGCCTCCCGTCCCGCCAACCGGCTACCAGAGCAGCCGGATGGCCGGCTTCCCGTTCACCTTGCTACAATCTAAGAAAGCTCGAGTACTTGTCTTCCCCCCCCCCAAAAACGGTCAAGTCCTTCTCCAGCCACAGACTGCAGAGCAGCTGTCTGGCTGGGAAGGCGGCGACCAGGCGAAGGCGGCAAAGGAAAAAGCCAAAAAGATGAAAAGCAAACTTGAACGAAAGCCAAACACATGCATGATTATATTTACACAAAAGACCTTTGAAAGGCCAGCATTCAACATAATTTGAATACACCCCCAGTGGGTGGAACTGCGCAACTTTAATAGAAGTTGTTCAAAAGAGCAATGAGCAGGAAAAGCAAGGACGGCGGATCAGGCCAAGGGAGCGATGGGAGAGTCGGGCAGGTTGGTAGAAACGGCAGTGCTGGCTGGAGGAGTGGCCGGCTGGCGAGTCTCGGCATGATCATCACCTCTTGCATACGGCACGTTTGCATGCACCTCGTTGCTGGAGGCACGATCAGGCTGAGGCTGGCTGGTCGCTTCGCCGTCTGGCACGACGTATTCACCATCCTCTCCCTCTTCCTCTTCACCCTCGTCGCTGAAATTAATCTCCTCCGCTGAGTCCTCACCTTCTGCCGGGTTCAGCCTGAACCACTCCTCCGGCTGAGCGACGCCGTCATCATTCACCTCAGGGGCAAAGGCATTGGTGTCGGTGTACTCGGCGATCGCCGAGGCGCGCCAGATGATAGCCGGCCGTGCCGCCTCCAGCTCCTCATCGGCCTCCTACCGCCAGGTGCTCAGCTGGTCCAAGTTCAGCCCAGGATACCAAGCTTGGACGAACTCCAGCGCCCGCCCAGTGCCGGACCGGGCCCCTGACGCCTTCCAAGCCTCGAAGCGGCCGACTGCAACCTCCAGCCAGTCGGCAGTCCGACTTGGGGTGTGCAGAACCGCCTCGCCGGGCCATAGGGCAGCTAGCACTTGCGCCCCGGCGCGCTGAAGATGGCGGAGCAGGCGGTGAGCCGGCTGCAGGCGGGCTTGAATCGTCAGAAGCTGCTCCTCAAGTGACCGGCCGACACCCGGCGCGATCTCAACCCCTGCCTGCCGTCGCACGTCGCAGTAGGCCTCGATGGCTTGGGTAGCGGCAACGGAGTAACCGGGAAAGTAATCTGCACAAAGAAGAAAGCAGTAGTTCAAAATCAAAAGACGAATCAGATGGCAGGAGGCAGGCAAACAAACGAAGAAGAAGGCGGCTGACCATCAATTAAATCTTCAACCCGGCTATAGCCTTGATTCAGCGCCTGCCTCACCTCGGCCCAGCTCACCGCCTCGATCTCATATTTGGCTTTGAGGGCGGCCTCGCTGTCCTGCGCCGCCTTCAAGGCCGCCTTGTGGCTTTCCTCCTGGTCGGCCAGTTTCTTGGCCAGGTGATCGCACTCCTGAGCCAGGGCGTTGCACTCGATTTCCTTGGCGCGAAGGGCGGACTGGGCCCCACCGAGCTGCTCCCTCAAGTCGGCATTGGCCCCTGCAGATATGAAGAAGAAGAAAAAAGGCAATAAGAAAGAAGTCGTCAGGAAAAGATCCGACCCGACTGCTCAGTGGTCGGCCCGGATCTTGGGGACTACACCCAGTGGGTGCGCTGACGCGCCCCACTTGAGATAAAAGATGAAGCACTTACTCCGGCTCCCGGCCAGATCAATGGCTTTCTGATTCAACTCCTGGGCCTGGGAGTTGAAAGCAGCTGCGCGGAGGTTATGATACTCCTGGAGATAAGATAAGAGATGCGAGTAAGAACAAGACGACAATCGAAGTCTACCAAGAAGTTCCAAGCCGCCTGCTGGGCAGCCGACTCGGAACTCGGGGACTACACCCAGTGGGTGCGCTGACGCGCACCCATGGAAGAAATCAGGAGCAATCGACGAAGAGCAGGAGGACTCACCCGAATAACCATTCGTGTCATGAGAAACTCTTGAGTGTACTGCTTCAGCGCGGCAGCTTGGGCCTGAAGCCGGTTCCGGACGTCCTGCGCCACCATGTTCAGCACGGCCATCCCACCGCCCAGCATCCACCCGGACGAGCTATCACTGGCCGCTTCCAGGTCCTGGGCCGACGAGCTGGTGCCCGCAGTTTTTTGCGGCTCCGGCACCGAAGTCGCCTTCCCCGTGTGCCGACGAGACGGCGACGAGACCACAAGATCCACCTCCACAGCCGGCTCGCCTCCAGCCGGCTGCACGAGGGGCGCATCAGGCTGGCCTCCCTGGCCCGTTCCAGTCGGCGGCTGTCGTGGTTCTAAGCCTGACAGTAGAGTGGGGGGTAGGTATGGAGAGGCAAGGTCCTAGCTATGGAGAGGTTGTAAACACAAGGGATGTACGAGTTCAGGCCCTTCTCGGAAGAAGTAATAGCCCTACGTCTCGGAGCCCGGAGGCGGTCGAGTGGATTATGAGTATATGAGTTACAAGGTGCCGAACCCTTCTACCTGTGGAGGGGGGTGGCTTATATAGAGTGCGCCAGGACCCCAGCCATCCCACGTAGGAGAGGGTTTAAGGTGAGTTAAGTCTGGGGCGTTACTGGAAACGCCCCACATAAAGTGTCTTTACTATCATAAAGCCTACTTAATTACAGGCCGTTGCAGTGCAGAGTGCCTCTTGACCTCCTGGTGGTCGAGTGAGTCTTCGTGGTCGAGTCCTTCAAGTTAGTCGAGTGAGTCCCTCGTTGGTCGACTGGAAGGCGACCTCTTCTAAGGGTGTCCTTGGGTAAGGTACTTAGATCAGGTTCATGACCCTACCCTAGGTACATGACCCCATCATTAGCCCCCGAATGGATTGAGGCTTCGAGTGAGGAAGGAGTTGATGTCGTTTCCGATTAACCTTTGCACTCCGGTCGTGCGTTGTTCTGGACCAAAGAATCTCTTCGTCGATGGTGAGCAACTTGTCTTCAGTCGACTCGATCCATTCTCTTCTTTCGTCGAGTGATCTTTCGGGCTTCGACGATTCCCGAGCGACGGATCGCGGGAAACCCCGCGTCTGACAGACTGATCTGCCGTTCGCGGATTCCGCGGGATGCGAAATTTGGGGACGCGCGCGAAGTGGAGCGGACCGCGGTGTTCGGATGGGACGGGACATAGACGCCTCGATCTCCGCGCCGCTTTCTTCGCCACGTATCCCATCTGCGTAACTGTTCCTGGATATGATTAGATTGACCGGGCCCACCTGTCATCCACTCGGAAGGGACCTTATAAATGCGCCCGGCAAGGATTTCTGTACTGTGCCTCAGCATTCTCTCTCTCTCTCTGCTCCCTTCGTCCCCGTCCAGCGCGCTCGCTCTCGCCCCCGCACAACTTCCCTTCGCGCATCTCGCCGGCAACCATGGCCAAGGAGAAGACGGCGGCGCTGGAACGTGCGAAGAAGGCGTCGGCGTCGGAGAAGGCAAAGGGGAGATCTACCAGCCACGGCGGGTCCTCGTCCAGATCCCGCCTGCCGAAGGGCTGGGTCCAAGGAGACTGGATCTAGTCGACCATCACAGAGAAAGACCTCCTCGACATGTCCAACGAGGGCTTGATCCCTCATGGAGCTGCGAGGCTTCCGGGGAAGGAGTGGCAGCCCCAGCCAGAAGAGGGTGAGTGTGTGCTCTTGGCCACCCATGTTGATCGTGGATTTTCTTTGCCGCCGAGTATTTTCTTCCGTGGCTTCTTGAACTTCTTCGGAGCGCAGCTCCACCACTTTACCCCAAATTCTATTGCCTATCTTGCCGCGTTCGTGTCCATGTGTGAGGGTTTCCTGGGCTGTCGACCGCACTGGGGTTTGTTCAAGCATATATTCACGTGTCGCTCTCAGACCGTGAAGAAGGCGAGCCCAGGTGATGAGAGAACCCGAGTCGTCCAAATGTGTGGGGGTCTGGGGATCCAGGTGAGGAATAAGAGCACCTTCCCGCCCATGACCTTTCCCGAGTCAGTCAGAGGCTGGCAGTCGACTTGGTTCTACTGCCAGGACCAGTCGACGCCGGGGCAGTCGAGTGGACTCCCTTAGTTTACCATGGATCGAGTGAACAAGCCCTCCTCTCTGAAGCTGATTCCGGAGGAGAAAGCTGACGTGAAGATGTTGATGGAGCACGTGGTGCAGTTGGTTCGGGAGGGAGTGATGGGCATGGATCTCCTGGAGGTCTTCCTTAGGCGTCGCATCCAGCCCCTTCAGTTCCGGAGCCACTGCATGTGGTTGTACTGTGGGACTGAAGACGAGACTAGAGTCCATCCAGAAGCAGTCGACGACGTCACTCTGGAAAGATGAATGGTAGCCGTTACTGGAAACAAGGATAACCCACGCGGAGCCAGAAGGATTCCTCCACTCGACCACAACAGCGATCCAAACAAGGTACGTTTGCTCTGCTTTCCACTGTGTTCTTGTTCACATTCATTTCTGTTTATCCTGTCGACTGGTCGATTGATCCTTGTCTTGAAATCTGCTAGGCCCTCACCGAGCTGTACTCGATGCCCAATGGGGCACAAGCTCCGACTGAGGAGGGTGAGGCGAGTGGGGGCGAGAGCCAGGAAGAGGAGGAATGGGACTCGGACGTTGCAGAGGATGAAGACAACGATGATGATGATGACGGTGATGAAGATGACGTTGAGGACGAGGAAGAAGAGGAGGAGGAGGTCGTACCACCGCGCTCAGAAAGGCGGTCGAAGCTTGTCCACGACCCTTCGACTGAACATGTCAAGGGGGTTGCGACCGTTGTTCAGTCGACCAAGCGCCCTCGGACCACCTCTCCGGTGCCGACTGAAAAGGCGCCGAAGCAGCCCAGGGCGGCCCCGTCGAAGACGATTAAGCTCCTACCGAAGATGAAGGTGTCCATCCCCACCATATCAGGGTAATCGTGCTGCTTGAATCTTCTTATTTTGTGTGAACTTTGTCTCTGGTCGACGCTGAAGTTAGTCGGCTGATCCTTTGGAGTTGCAGTGCTGCTACTTCTGAAACCTCAGCCCGGGCTGATGACCATGAGATGGAGGACGCAGCAACTTCAAAACCAGGTACTGTATTCTTAACGCCGTTCTTAGTCGACTGACTCGCGATCTCTGATCTTGATTCTTCTTCGTAGCTCCACCCAATGCTGTTATCAATCTCCCTGATGATGATGAGGATGAAGAACCACTGAAGCGCAGGAGGAGTAGGAAAGCGTCTGCCAGTAAGGTGCCCCAGGATGTGACGGCGCCTGAGATTCTGATTGTGGAGGAAGAGAACACCACTCGACACACGGTGTCCTTCGCAGATCCATTGACGAGTGCTCAGCAGCCCTCCCTCTTCACGATGCACCACGTCCCAGAGGACCAAGCTGGCGCGGCGAAGGAAGCCATACGCCAGGCGGGAATCATGATGGAGCAGTTGAAGACCATCCGGGACGCGAGCCAGGCAGCTTATGACGCCAGTTCTGCCCTCCAAAGCAATGTTCAGGTCAGTCGACCACCGTTTGTTCTGTTGGATATGCTACCAAAAACTTTCCTTTCCGGAATTTATAGTAGTCACCCACTGGGTGTGTCGATTAAACTCCGTGTTAGCGGGGGCACGCTGAGTGCACCCGCTGGGTGTAGTCCCCAAGGCTAAGGTCGACTGCTGGCAGTCGGCCTTAGGCTTTATGATGTCAATCTTTCTGTCAGTCGACTATGTCGACTGGATTTCACAAACCGGTGGGGGCACGCTGAGTGCACCCACTGGGTGTAGTCCCCGAGACTGTGGTCGACTGCTTGCAGTTGATTACAGTCTTGAAGAATACATCTCTCTTTTTTTTTTGAGGTCGACTGGTCGACTTTGTCTTCAACAGAATTAGTGGGGGCACGCTGAGTGCACCCACTGGGTGTAGTCCCCGAGACTACGGTCGAATGCTTGTATTCGGCTGTAGTCTTAGAAACGTGTGTTTTTTCCTTTTTCACTCGGAAGTGAATTATATTTGACATTTAGTCGATTGGTTCTTTGCAGAACTCTTGTGATCTTGTGGCTCGCTACTCCGAGCTGGAAAACAAGCACACTCAACTCGAGCTGAGCTTGAAGCTGGTTCAGGAGAAGCTGACGAAGGCAAAGGAGGAGACCGAAGGTATGTTTGGTGAGATCCTGACGACTGTTTTTCCCCTTGCTTGTTTCAAAATCTGATCTTGCTGTAACTTGCAGGTAAGGTAAGGGAGGCCCAACAGAAGAAAGACCTCGAACTAGCTGAGAAGATCAAGCTTGCTGACGAGAAGTTAGCTTCAGTCACCAAGCTTGAACAAGACAATACCAATCTGAAAGCTGCTCTTGGGATCGCCAACAAGGAGGTCAGTCGACTAAAAACTGATAAAACTGCCCTGACCGACCAAGTCAGTAAGTTGACTGGGAAGAAAAATGATCTGGAGGCCTTCCTGAGTGGTCTTGCCAAGAAGCTGTTTCTTATGCTTGAAGGTAAACCTCTATGCTCGGCAAACATTTCCAATTGTGGTTTTTCCATTCGACCATCCCCTTGACTTAGTGATCATCCTTGCAGAATTTTGTCAAAACTTTGAAGAAGAAACTAGCCGGCTGGAGCCAAACCTCGACCCCGTCAATTCTCCGGTGAACGACGAAGTTGCCATGGATGTTTTCCGACTGGAGTCTCGTGTTGCAGCTGTCGTGGACTATCTCGCAAGACTGAAGGCCGCCACATCTCGCATCGACTCGACGCTCTGGCCTGAGGAGACACTTCAGAATGACCTTGAGTCGCTGATGGCCCGCTTGAACACGATCCCTGGTCGAGTGCAGGAATGGAAGAAGTCCTCGGCTCGGTATGGTGCAGATGTTGCTCTATGTCTGGCCTGAGTCCACTGTAAAGATGCGCGAGAAGAGAAGCTGGCGGCCCTTCGGGTGGTCAACACCAAGAAACACGACTTCAGGTCCTTTATGGAAACTTTCCTTGCAGCTGCCACTTGGATCGCCGACGGAATCGACCTTGATGAATTCGTTGCACCTTCCAGCCCTTCACAGGAGGGGTAAAAAACTTCTTCTGGCTCGACGCTTTAAATTTGCCTCGGTATGCCGAGTGGAATTGTAACTGATAAACCTTAACAGGCTTAACGCCTGAGCACTTTCGGTTCCTTTAGATATCGATTCAAACTTGAATTTGGTGCTTGAATACGATTGCCTTTGTCTCGAAATGTCTTTTGCAGGTTCAAAGCAAGGCGCCTTTACTGCAATCGACTTATTCTTTAGTCCACTTAGGCGAGCACTGGGCCGCGCCTAAGCCTCCGAGTGGAAGCCCGGCTTACCACTCGGTAGGATTTCTATAACTTAGGCGAGCGCTTGGACTGCAGCTAAGCCTCCGAGTGAGAGGGTCGCTCTTCACTCGGTAGGATTTTTGTAACTTAGGCGAGCACAGGGCTGCAGCTAAGCCTCCGAGTGAGAGGGTTGCTCTTCACTAGGTAGGATTTTTATAACTTAGGCGAGTGCTTGGACTGCAGCTAAGCCTCCGAGTGAGAGGGTCGCTCTTCACTCGGTAGGATTTTTGTAACTTAGGCGAGCACAGGGCTGCAGCCAAGCCCCCGAGTGAGAGGGTTGCTCTTCACTCG
>NC_041388.1:381814532-381814807 GCF_002162155.2 Triticum dicoccoides
ACTCGGTAGGATTTTTGTAACTTAGGCGAGCACAGGGCTGCAGCTAAGCCTCCGAGTGAGAGGGTTGCTCTTCACTCGGTAGGATTTTTATAACTTAGGCGAGTGCTTGGACTGCAGCTAAGCCTCCGAGTGAGAGGGTCGCTCTTCACTCGGTAGGATTTTTGTAACTTAGGCGAGCACAGGGCTGCAGCCAAGCCCCCGAGTGAGAGGGTTGCTCTTCACTCGGTAGGATTTTGATAAACTTAGGTGAGTCCTTGGACTGCAGCTAAGCCTCC
>NC_041388.1:381815162-381853622 GCF_002162155.2 Triticum dicoccoides
GTAGGATTTTTGTAACTTAGGCGAGCACAGGGCTGCAGCTAAGCCTCCGAGTGAGAGGGTCGCTCTTCACTCGGTAGGATTTTTGTAACTTAGGCGAGCACAGGGCTGCAGCCAAGCCCCCGAGTGAGAGAGTTGCTCTTCACTCGATAGGATTTTGATAAACTTAGGCGAGTACTTGGACTGCAGCTAAGCCTCCGAGTGGAAGTCTGGCTTACCGCTCGGTAGGATTTTTGATAACTTAGGCGAGTGCTTGGACTGTAGCTAAGCCCCCGAGTGAGAGGCTTGCTCTTCACTCGGTAGGATTTTGACAAACTTAGGCGAGTCCTTGGACTGCAGCTAAGTTGGAGGAATCAAAGTGAATCTGGAGCACATATCTGAGCTTATCTCCTCTGGGGGAAACCAGGACAACCCCAGCACCGGAACCATTCAACATCTTAGAGCCATCAAAGAACATGGTCCAATGCTCCAAGTGAACTTCAGTCGGCTGCTGTTGTTCAATCCACTCGGCGAGGAAATCTGCTATTGCCTGGGACTTGGTGGCTTTCTTTGCCTCAAATTTGATATCAAGGGGAAGAAGTTCAATCGCCCATTTGGCCACTCGACCAGTTGCATCTCTGTTGTGCAAAATCTCTGATAGTGGAGCGTCGCTGACGACTGTGACGGAATGATCAGAAAAATAATGAGCAACCTTCTTTGTGGTCATGTATATTCCATACACAAGCTTCTGATAATGAGGATATCTCTGCTTGGATGGAGTCAAGACTTCAGACAAATAATACACTGGGCGCTGAACTTTGAGAGCTTTTCCTTCTTCTTCCCGCTCGACCGTAAGCACAGTACTGACGACTTGTCCTGTGGCTGCGATATAGAGCAACAGAGGCTCTTTGCTGATTGGAGCAGCAAGCACCGGCTGGGTGGAGAGCAGAGCTTTTAGCTCGGCAAACGCTGCATCAGCTTCTGGAGTCCACTCGTCTTGTCTGTCTTCTTCATCAGTCGGTAAAGAGGCAATGCCTTTTCACCGAGTCGTGAGATGAATCGACTTAATGCGGCCAAGCATCCAGTAAGCTTCTGGACATCGTGCACTCGCACAGGGCGTTTCATTCGGAGAATAGTGCCAATCTTCTCTGGGTTAGCGTCGATTCCTCGTTCGGAAACGAGAAAACCGAGTAACTTGCCACCAGGAACTCCAAATGTGCACTTTGATGGATTGAGCTTGATATCATATCTTCTGAGGTTGGCAAATGTTTCGGCGAGATCAGTGAGCAGGTCGGAACCTTTTCGTGACTTGACAACGATATCATCCATATATCCTTCCACATTCCGACTGATTTGAGTGAGTAGACACTTCTGAATCATTCGCATAAATGTGGCTCCGGCATTCTTGAGGCCGAATGGCATGGTGATATAGCAGAAGCACCCGAATGGAGTGATGAAAGCTGTTTTTACCTCGTCGGGTCCGTACAGACGGATCTGGTGGTACCCGGAGTAGGCATCTAAAAAAGATAGCCTCTCGCATCCCGCGGTCGAGTCAACAATTTGATCTATGCGAGGGAGAGGAAAATGATCTTTCGGGCAGGCCCGGTTGATGTGCTTGAAATCAATGCACATTCAGAGCGACTTGTCCTTCTTAGGAACCATGACGACATTAGCGAGCCACTCGGAGTGGTATATCTCTCGGATAAATCCGGCCGCCAACAGTCGAGCCACTTCTTCACCAATGGCTTTTCTCTTCTGGACGGCGGACCGCCGAAGATGCTCTTTGACTGGTTTTGCAGATGAGTCGCCTCTTAGGCGATGCTCAGCCAGTCCCCTAGGAACACCTGGCATGTCAGCGGGCTTCCATGCAAAAATGTCCCAGTTCTCACGGAGGAACTGGATGAGCGCTTCATCCTATTTTGGGTCGAGTGTTGTGGAGATGCGGGTCGGAGCTGCATCGGGGTCGGTCGGGTGAATGTGAACAGGCTTCCTCTCATCGGACGACTGGAATGCAGACTCTGTGGCGGGTTTCTTTGATCGCAGCAAGTCACTCGGATCTGCGTTTTGCTTGTATTCTTCGAACTCGACCGCTGTCACCTGGGAATCGGCAATCTTGGAGCCCTTCTGAAAGCACTCTTCTGCCTTTTTCCGATCACCGGTGACAGTGATCACTCCTTTGGGGCCGGGCATCTTCAATTTGAGGTACACGTAACATGGTCGAGCCATGAACCGTGCGTAAGCTGGTCTCCCCAAAATGGCATGATATGCACTCTGAAAATCCATGACCTCAAACGTCAACTTTTCTTTGCGAAAATGTTTCGAATCACCAAACACCACGTCCAAAGCTATTTGGCCGAGTGACTCGGCTTTCTTCCCTGGTATAACTCCATGAAAGCTCATGTTACTAGTGCTCAGTCGGGACATCAGAATGCCCATTCCTTTCAGTGTGTCTGCATACAACAAATTCAGCCCGCTTCCACCATCCATCAGCACTTTTGTCAGTCGAGTGCCTTCGACAACTGGATCGACCACCAAAGCTTGCCTCCCAGGGGTGGCAATATGAGTCGGGTGATCAGATTGGTCGAATGTGATGGGTATTTGAGACCATTTCAGATAATTTGCTTTTGCTGGGGCAACCATGTTCACCTCTCGGTTAATGACCTTCAGTCGACTCCTGCTTTCCACATCTGCAAAGATCATCAAAGTGGAGTTGATATGCGGATATCCTTCCTCACTGTCCTCCTTGTCTTCAGCCTTGTCCGACTCCTTCTCCTTGTCCTTAGACTGTTTTCCCTGAAACTGCTGGATCAGGAGTCGACATTGGCGAGTGGTGTGCTTCGGGTAGATGATATTCCCCTCTTCGTCTTTCTTTGTGTGGATGTGACATGGCATATCCATTACGTTGTTCCCTTCTTTATCCTTTACCTTCTTGGGGTTCCAGGATCCTTTTGGTTTCCCCTTAAACTTTCCCTGAGTCACGGCTAGAGCCTCTCCAGGAGCTGCCGGTTCAACCTTCCGCTTCTGTTTCCGACTGGTGTTTCCTTTTTCTGACTGACTCGGCTTGTGCTTGCCGCTTCGGAGTCGGTCTTCTTCTTCGCCGTTGGCGTACTTGGTAGCAATCTCCATCATCCGACTCAAGGTCATGTCACCGGTTCGACCAAACTTCAAACTCAGTTCTCTGTTCTTGACGCCATCTTTGAAGGCGCAGACTGCCTGATGATCAGACACATTCTCCACAGTGTGGTGCAAAGTGATCCACCTCTGAATGTACTCTCTGAGAGTCTCATTAGCCTTCTGCACGCAGACTTGCAACTCTGTCAATCCAGCTGGTCGCTTGCAAGTTCCTTCAAACGTTCTGATGAACACTCAGGACAGATCTTCCCAAGCGTAAATGCTACTAGGAGGTAATTGAGTCAAGCATGCCCTGGCAGAACCTTCCAGCATGAGGGGCAAAAGCTTCATGGCCACCTCGTCGTTCCCACCACCAATCTGAACTGCCACTCGGTAGTCTTCAAGCCAAGTTTCAGGCTTAGACTCACCAGTGAACTTGCTGACTCCTGTTGCCAACCTGAAATTGGGAGGGATAACTGCGGCTCTGATAGCTCTGCTGAAACATTCAGGACCAGAAACATGCACTCGACTGCTTGTGGGCGCATCTCTGTCGAGTCCGCCCCGATGGGCTCTGTTCCGGTCGACCAAACCTTGCACGATAATGGATCGCGCGTCGAAGCCTGGTTCTCTGGGGTCGACTGGAACCCTTCGCCCTGTACTGTACTGACGCCTGTCATCTTGCCGCCGAGGAGCGTAAGACCCACCCCTCGGAGGGGAATTGGGCACTCGACGCCTATCATCTCGGTCGAGTCGGTCGCCATATTGATCTCGCCGATTCTCGCGCCCTTCACGCCGCGGAGGCGATCTGGGGCTGTGAGCCGACTGAACCGTATTCGCAGTGACGGATCGACTGTGAATTCTGTTGCGCGACTGAGACACGGCTGAATTCTGATCTCCTGCTGCCCGGAGCAGATCCCTGATCTGCAGCAAACCTCTGCCAGCTTCCGACTGCGAAGGCTGGATGGACTCTGCTATACGGGTCGCAGCTGCTAAATTCTGGATTGGGGTTCGATATACCTGAGTCGGCGGGAAGAGTTGACGTCGACTGGTGTTGGGAACTCGTTGCCGCGCGCGCTCGTCGAGTGCTCGCTGAAGATTCTCCAGTCGAGTGCGTTCGGCCAAATTGGCCAGACGTGCCTCCTCCAAGGCACGAGCCTCGGGGGTTTCTCCTGCGATGGGAGTACGCAGGGCATCCACGTTCCTGCGGCGAAGTTCCTCTCTTTGCAGAGAGTCGAGTGGCTCGGGCTGGTACTCTTCATGGCCTCGTGCGGGGTCGCCTCCGTCACCTGCTCCACCATCACGGGCGAAGCCAGGGGGACTGCGGGGCCCGTCGACCATCAAGATTTCCGCCGCTGGATCACTGCTACTGCACTCAGATGCAGTCTCTACGGAGCCAGTCGACAGATCGAACAAGCCGTAGAGAGATTCGTCGGGCTCGATTGCCGCAACTTGGGTGGTGGCCGATTGGCGAGCCACCGCGTGCCTCACCCATCGCTGAAGCCTCGACCGGCCCGAGCGCTTGCGCTGGCGGGAGACGGGGAGGGTGGACGATGGAGGAGCCGACCGATACGGGGTCGACGGTTGCCGCAGCAGAACGCCGCGGACACATGCGCGAAAATGCGTCGCACCGCGAACGGGGAGCGCATCAACGTCGAGTGGAGCCTCCTGGAGCCACACGGAGTCGTCGGCGATGAAGGTGAGAGTGCCGAGACGGATCTCTCGACCCTCGACCAAAACTCCAGCAGACACCATGATGAAAGTACTCGGAAGAATCGCAACTTCTCCACAAAATCGCTAAAACACCTGCCCCACAGTGGGCGCCAACTGTCGTGGTTCTAAGCCTGACAGTAGAGTGGGGGGTAGGTATGGAGAGGCAAGGTCCTAGCTATGGAGAGGTTGTAAACACAAGGGATGTACGAGTTCAGGCCCTTCTCAGAAGAAGTAATAGCCCTACGTCTCGGAGCCCGGAGGCGGTCCAGTGGATTATGAGTATATGAGTTACAAGGTGCCGAACCCCTCTACCTGTGGAGGGGGGTGGCTTATATAGAGTGCGCCAGGACCCCAGCCAGCCCACGTAGGAGAGGGTTTAAGGTGAGTTAAGTCTGGGGCGTTACTGGAAACGCCCCACATAAAGTGTCTTTACTATCATAAAGCCTACTTAATTACAGGCCGTTGCAGTGCAGAGTGCCTCTTGACCTCCTGGTGGTCGAGTGAGTCTTCGTGGTCGAGTCCTTCAAGTTAGTCGAGTGAGTCCCTCGTTGGTCGACTGGAAGGCTACCTCTTCTAAGGGTGTCCTTGGGTAAGGTACTTAGATCAGGTTCATGACCCTACCCTAGGTACATGACCCCATCAGCGGTGACGGCACCGCCTCCCTCTCCATCACCGGCCGGCCTCCTCCGTCGGGGGCACTGGGATGTCGGGAGCTGCGACACGAAGGGGGATGACGAGCTGCAGAGGCTGGTTTTGCAGGGCCTCTGCCTCCCTCTCCGTGTCCGCGACCTCCGCCTGGGCCTTGGCAGCCGCATCGGCTCGCGCCTCTGCCGACTTCTCCCTCACCTCCTAAACCGCCCTCCGCTCCTCCGCCTCCTGCTCCTCCCGCGCCTCCCGCGCGTTCCGCTCCGTCGCCTCTAGGAGATTGGCACGGGGATCCACACGGCGGGAGCTTGAAGACCCTCCCACGGCTCCGACTATGGAGGTAGTAGAGGCCCGCTCGAGAGAAAGCGGGGCCCTGTTTGATAAGTCAAGATGAGGACTTAGAAGAATATCAACCGAAGAGGAAAAAGAAAGGCGTGATAAAAGCAACCCTTACGCCGAAACCGCTTGCGGCTGCTTCACCACCTTGTGGAAGCAGGCCGCCTTCGCGGCCGCTTCATCCCGCTTGGTCGCCGTCGCGGTACCCTTGGGCTTCTTTGGCCGGCTGCCGAAGTGGGTCGATGCGGCCCAACGTTTCTGCGTGCCACCACGAGTAGCCGGCGGGACAGATGGGCCCGCGCCTTGATGATTGGGCGCCGGCTGATGGCGCACACAACTTCGGCCTCATCGTCATCCGGCCAGTCCTCGAAGGCGGCCCCGAGCCCAGGGCCACCTGCCTCGCCGCCTTCCCCTACGACGTCGTCTTCCATGGCGGCCGCCCCCAGGTCCGGGTCGTCAATGTCGTCCACCGTGCGGTCAGGGAGAAACTGGCGTTCCACCCCCGGAGCCCTGGTTGCCGGCGGAAGAAGGGGGTTCTACTGAAAACAAGCCGACTGATCAGGAGTCGGCCATCATGAACCCGGCGACAAGAAAAGAAGAAAGGAAGAGAAACTTACCACAGGCGGTGGATTGGAGCGAGAATACGGCTCCTTGCCGTACCGCCACTCCTCGACGAGCTTGCAGTTGGATATATAGTTCATCATATAAGACACCTCGTCGTGAGGCATCTCCTTGGTGCTTAGCCGCCATGGGTCAAAGCGGCCGCTCATCTGAAAAATCATGTGAGGTCGGCCCTGGAGCGGGAGCACCCGACGCTCCACGAAGGCGGCCACCAGGTCCGCCCCGGTCAGGCCCTCCGACTGGATCATCACCCGGAGCCGTGCAACGGAGGCGGCCCCACCCTGAGACAGCGACCTGGCCTGGTAGGACCATGAGGGCTGCCTCCCAGCCGGCGGGCCGGCTATGTAAGCCGGCAGATTGACGAAGTCGCCTTGTGGAGCGACGTTCTTCACATAGAAGTAAGATTTCTACCAGAGCTTCACCGACTGGATCAGCGGGATGGGCGGAAACGGATTGTTGTCACTCATCTGCCGCATGGCGACGAAGGCACCGCATGGGGCGGGCACGCCCGCGACGATGGTGCCAAGCTTGCACTTTAAGAATTCCCCCCAGAGTTCGAGGGTGGGGAGGATGCCAAGAAAGCCCTCACACAAGGCGACGAAGGCCGACAGCAGCATCACCATGTTTGGAGTGAGGTGATGCGGCTGGAGACAATAGAACTCGAAGAAGGAGCGAAAGAACCCGCTCGACGGCAGGCCGAAGCCGCGCAGGAAGTGCGAGCGGAAGATTACCCGCTCGTCCTCCTCCGGTGCCGGAAAGATCTCCCTCTTCGGTGCGAGACGGATCCGCACGTAGTTCGCGCCTGGCAGCCGCCGCGTCCGGTAGAGGAAGTCGACGTGGTCGTCATGGACGTTGGAGCCATCCCAGGAGCTTGACAGCGCCATGGGGACGGCGCGGCAGCGAGAAAGGTGCGGCGGTGGAGAGGCGCGCGACCCTGTCACGACAGAGCAACGGAGAGCCAAGAAGATTGGCGGAAGAGTTGGGCGGCGGCAGGAAGCTGTGGCGACGTAGACGAAGAAGAAGGAAGGGGCGGGGTGGGGGCGAGCGTGCGAGTGTTTGCCGCTCCCCCTCCTCCCCCCTACTTATAGCCTTGTGCGGCGAAGCCGAGGAGGCGAGGCTTGGGGGGATGTGGGATTAACTGCGCCCATTCCCCCACGTCCCGCGTTTATTGCGCCTTAACAGCATGCGGAAACCGCCGCTGGGAGGCGCGCGGTCCTCCCGGGCCATAGAAGATCCATGCGTGGGCCGAGGCCCGGTAGTGGCGGGCCCCGGACTGCGGCGACGTCCCGTCGCGCGCGTGGGCTGGCAGGCTCTTCCAGCTGTAGGGTGCCATGTGGCGCGTGGGCGTCGAGCGGTCAGCTCGTAGCGTGACTTGAGCGCCCCCTGATTCCTGCCTTCAAGCTTCGAAACCTCTAGAAGACGGCGCACCAAATCAAAGCCAGCTCCCAGCTGCCGGCTCCTCAAAATAGGAAGCTGATTGAGCTTCTCGTCTTTTTTCAGCCTCGGAGCCCAACCAGCTTCGGGGACTACTGTCGGAGTAAATGACCACGGGTAGCCTAGCTAGCTCCCCTTGGCTCTCCAGAAAAATTATAGGCCGAACAAGCCTCCAAGCATCCAAGGCGTGGGGCTGCCTTCCCCCAGCTGGCTACCTCTCAGGCCGGCTGCACGTAGGCGGCCCAGCCCTAAAATCCTCGCGAAGAAAACCACGAGAGGGCCGGCTCCAAGAAGCCGGCCACGAGAAGGCTGACTCTGAGAAGCCGCCCCCCCAGCAAGCGGCCAAGATCGTGCCCTCAGAGTCTGCACCCACATAACGGCGATGAGACGGGGCGTGGCTATAGTGAAGCCTGCCACCCTCGAATCCCGGGACGCGCATGGCCACAGTGCGTCGTACGGGGCGGCCATCACCCGTCCGACATGACACTGTTGCCATATTGACCATGACATCACCCACAGCGAGCTGCCAGTACGACCCGTGGGTGGTGGGCCCCATCCGACAAGGAGACACCCAAAGGCGGCCAGGCCTCCCACAGTCGGCCTGGGGTGTGGCCAACTCCCAATAGCCGGCTAGTTCCCTCCCTCGAGGGAGGCGCCCCATTAAGAATACAAGACGGGGTAAGGCTACAACGATAAGCCGCCCGGCGACGGCACCGTAGCCATGCTTACCATGACAGAGCCCTCGTCACCAGAGGCGAGGCAATAGTAACCAGCCCCCGACAAGACCCCCAAGCGGTGGGACCGGCCTGTCGACCAGAAGGCCGACAGCCGGCAGGATCCACCAGTCGGTGGGCCCCATCGGCCGGCGGAGAAGCCGGCGGGCATAGACGCAGACATCTAGGGCCCACGACCAGCTGGATTACCATTGTACCCCTGGGGGGTAGGCCTATATAAACCCCCAGGGCGCCCATGCAAGAGGGGAGGTATCTTTTAGAGGAGTTTTAGACACCACATCGAGAGGAGAAGTAAGCTAGCCTTGCCCTTCTTCTCCCTCTCACCGAACAGCTCAAGGAGCCTCTTGTAGCTACTTGTCGATCTAGTGACCATGCAGAGACCTCGCAGAGCAGCAATAGGGGTGTTATCTCCATGGAGAGCCCCGAAGCTGGGTAAGATCCGCCGGCGTGCATGTCTTCGCCTTATCCCGTTTCCAGGCACCGGCGATATTTTGTTGGCTCCCACAATGATAAGCCACCCGTTGGCATATGTCGCACCAACCACCCGACAATGTTGTACTGTGTTGTTTTCATGTAGCACCGTACTGTGATGTTATAATATATTTATGTGCCTGATATGAAATTGGCAAACAACTATTCGATATGAAATGTGAATTTCCGTAATACTGGAATTATTAATTTTAAACTAATAAACCTGCTAAATGTGTCATGGACCTTTGCAAATGGTTCTAGCAGTAAAAGCGGTTGCGATGGATAGCCCAATGCCACACAGTTTTCTTCATCAAATCGTGTGTGATATAGTTGATAAAAGCAAATAGTTAACCAAGGAAGACCGTGTGTGATAGTTACAACTTTCACACACGAGCCTACACATAAAACTATGTGGGATTTATGTCCGAATGGAAACGTTTTCCCTGGATGGACTATGTGGGATGTACATAAGAACGGAAACGTATTCCTTTGATTGACAGTGTGTGATATACATACGAACGGAAATGTTTTTCTGGGATTCACCGTGTGGGATGCACATACCTACGGAAATGATTTTCTTGGATTACCGTGTGGGATGCACATACGTACGGAAATGATTTCTGGGATTCACCGTGTGGGATGTGCATACCTACAGAAATGATTTCTGGGATTCACCATTTGGGATGTACATACCTACAGAAATGATTGGGTTTCGATGCCTCGCCCGATCGCACACGGCCCCAGCCTGGGTCCCAGGAGGGCCTATCCCCGAGGATTTCTGAGTCGTGTGGGAAGGATACCCTATCGCACACACTCACTTGGCGACGGTTCCAAATGCCGTCGCGAAAAGGGGTAAAAAACTGTTTGTTTAGGACCAACGCGCACCAGTGCCTCCATACCAACAACGATCAGGGCGAGTTTTTTTTTCATTATTATATTTTGATTTTGATCATAGGAATGGGCATCCCAATTGGCAGCCACTTTCTCGTGAATGACAAGCGAATAACACTCGTCGTGAGAATAACCCACCTAGCATGGAATATACTGACCGCCTCATGTCTCTTCATGAGAGATTTGGGCATACAAGACAAATTATTGTTCGAAGATTTAGAGTTTGGCACATGCCAATTTACTTGGAACGGTAGGTAAATACCGCATATAGGTAGGTATGGTGGACTCATATGGAATAGATTTGGGTTTAAGGAAGTGGATGCACAAGCAGTATTCTCACTTAGTACAGGTGAATGCTAGCAAAAGATCCTAAGCAAGCACCACATGTTGGAGGATCCATAACAATATAACTTACCTACAAATATACCCAAACATAACTTATTATGTTGTCTTCCTTGTCCAACTTCAACTAATTTTCTCAAATTCGAAAATAATTAATGGGGCCCACAATCATAGAAGATTTCCAAGATAGTATATTTATATGTGAAATCTCTCTTCCTTCAATATTCTTCCATGAATTGTTCAAGTGACCAATGTTGTGTTTGCTTACTTTCAATAAATTTTACCACCTATACTTCTTATATGTGAAGTCATTACTCCCCATGGGATAAGCATATGAAACACATATAATTTTGATTTATGATATTCAATTCATTCAACCATTTAATCATAGGATATAAGTGAAGCATGAGAGTAAATGACAGACTATACCAAAAAGATATAAGTGAAAATCAATGAGTAGTCAAATAATAAGTAGCTATGTGAAGACTCTCTCTCATTTAAGATTTCAGATCTTAAGTATTTTATTCAAACAGCAAGCAAAACAAAATAAAATGACATTCCAAGGATAGCACATAACATGTGAAGAAGAAAAAACTTAGGCTCAACCAAAACTGACCGATCATTGTTGAAGAAGAAAGGTGGGATGCCAACCGGGGCATCCCCAAGCTTAGATGCTTAAGACTTCTTGAAATGTTAATTAGGGATGCCTTGGGCATTTGCAAGCTTGAGCTCTTGTGTCTCCTTAATTCCTCTCATATCACGATTTCCCTAATTCTTCAAAACTTCATCCACAAAACTCAACAAGAACTCGTGAGATAAGTTAGTATAAATCAATGCAAAACTTATCATTCTCTACTGTAAAAAAATCACTAAAATTGTTATTTAACACTTCATACTAAATGCCTCTAAATATTTAACACTCCTATCCTCAAATAGAATCATTAAAAAAGCAAACATATGCAAACAATGCAATCATAACAGCAATATGTCAAAACAGGATAGTCTGTAAAGAATGCAAGATAATTCATACTTCTCTAACTCCAAAATCCTGAAAAATTACCACACTGTAGAAAATTTGTTTTAGCTTATTCTATAAAAATGTCAAGATTTTATCACATTCCAACTTTCCAGAAGAATTCAGATAATGATAGAAAACTTTATGTTTTCAAAATAGCAACACATAGACTTGCAAAATAAGCATGGTAAAGCCTATACTTGACCTTTTTATTGAATTAAAAGATGAAAATATTATTCGAAATAGCGGAAAGAAAATCCAACTAAAATAAAATGATGCTCCAAGCAAAACTCATATCATGTGATGAATAAACATATAGCTCCAAATAATGTTACCGATAATGTTGGAGACAAAAGAGGGGATGCCTTCCGGGGCATCCCCAAGATTAGTTGCTTGGATCTTCCTTGAATATTACCTTGGGTTGCCTTGGGCATCCCCAAGCTTAGTATATTTCCACTCCTTATTCTCCTCATATCAATATCTCACCCAAAACTTGGAAACTTCAATCACACAAAACTTAACGGAACTTCGTGAGATCCGATAAAGAGCAAGTCATTCACTTGGGTACTATCAAAGGTAAGATTCATAATTGTTCTCACACAATGCTTACTGTACCTTATCATTTCCACAATTTATTTCACTTAATATAATCTATGGAAACACTAAAACAATCAAACTATGCATTGAAAACAGAATCCATGAAAAACAGAACAGTCTGTAATGATCTGAACAATGACCATACTTCTGTAGATCCAAAAATTCTGAAAAATTAGGAAAACGTAGGGAATTTGTATATCAATCATGTGTAAAAAATCATAGCAAAATCACATTTCTATGAATTTACAAATTCCAAAACAGCGCGCAAAAGTTTCTGTTTTTTCACAGAATCAAGTCAACTATCATCCACACTATATTAAAGGCTTTACTTAGCACTTTATTGAAACAAAAGCTATACAACATGATTACGATAGTATCCTAATCATGTGAACACAGAAAAACAGTACGGGTAAATATTGGGTTGTCTCCCAACAAGCGCTTTTCTTTAGTGCCTTTTTAGCTAGGCATGATGATTTCAATGATGCTCATATGAAAGATAAGAATTGAAACATAATGGGGGCATCATGAAAGCACATTTAAGCCTAATCCACTTCCTATGCATAGGGATTTTGTGAGAAAACGAGTTATGGGAGCAATAATCAATTATCATAGGAAGGCAAAACAAGCATAACTTCAAGATTTTCAACACATCGAGAGGAAACTTGATATTATGGCAATATGTAAGAGCATATGTTACTCTCTCATAATAGTTTTCAGTAGCATCATGAATGAATTCAATAATATAGCTATCACATACAACATTCTTTTCATGATTCATAATCATATAAATTTTGTTACTCTCTACATAAGCAAATTTATTCTCCTTTGTAGTAATGGGAGCTGCTACTTCTTGAGCTTGCGTTGGTTTTTCCCTTGAAGAGGAAAGGGTGATGCAGCAAAGTAGAGTAAGTAGTTCCCTCAGTTTTGAGAACCAAGGTATCAATCCAGTAGGAGATAATGCACAAGTCACCGAATACCTACACAAACAAACACCAACTTGCATCCAACGCGATAAAGGGGTTGTCAATCCCTTCACAGTTATTTGCAAAGTGAGATCTGATAGAGATGGATAAACGGTAAAGTAATATTTTTGGTATTTTTGGTTTATGGAACGAAAAGTAAAATATTGCAAAGAAAGTAAATAGAAAACTAAAATTATAGATCGGAAACATATATGATGGAAAGTAGACCCGGGGGGCATTGGTTTCAGTAGAGGCTTCTCTCAAGATAGAAGATATTATGGTGGGTGAACAAATTACTGCCGAGCAATTGATAGAAAAGCACAAAGTTATGACGATATATAAGGGAATGATCATGAATATAGGCATCATGTCTGTATCAAGTAGACCGACTCCTGCCTACATCTACTATTATTACTACACACATCGACCGACTCCTGCCTGCATCTAGAGTATTAAGTTCATAAGAATAGAGTAATGCATTAAGTAAGATGACATGATGTAGCGGGATAAACTCAAGCAATATGATGAAAACCCCATCTTGTTATCCTCGACGACAACAATACAATATGTGTCAGTTCCCCTTCTGTCACTGTGATCGAGAACCGCAAGATTGAACCCAAAGCTAAGCACTTCTCCCATTGCAAGAAAAACCAATCTAGTTGGCCAAGCCAAATCGATAGTTCGAAGAGACTTGTAAAGATATCAAATCATGCATATAAGAATTCAGAGGAGATTCAAATAATATTCATAGATAAGCTGATCATAAATCCAGAATTCATCTAATCTCGGCAAACACACCGCAAAAAGAGTATTACATCGAATAGATCTTCAAGAAAATCGAGGAGAACATGGTATTGAGAATAAAAGAGAGAGAAGAAGCCATCTAGCTACTAGCTATGGACCCGTAGGTCTGTGGTAAACTAGTCACACTTCATCGGAGGGGGAATGGTGTTCATGTAGAAGCCCTTCGTGATCGAATCCCCCTTCGGCAGGACGCCAGAAAAGGCCCCTAGATGGGATCTCACGGGTACAGAAGGTTGCGGCGGTGGAAAAGTGTTTTCGTGGCTCTCCTGATTGGTTTTGGGACATTTGAGAATATATAGGCAGAACAAATACGTCGGTGGAGTCACGAGGGGCCCACAAGGGTGGGGGCCGCGCCCTTCGTCCTTGTGGCTGCCTCATGGCTTTCCTGACGTGCACTCCAAGTCCTGTGGATGTCTTCTGGTCCAAGAAAAATCATCGCAAAAGTTCCATTTTGTTTGGACGCCGTTTGATATTACTTTTCTACGAAACTCTATAACAAGGAAAAACAAGAACTGGCACTAGGCTCTAGGTTAATAGGTTAGTCCCAAAAATAATATAAAATAGCATATAAATGCATATAAAACATCCAAAATAGATAAATAATAACAAGGAACAATAAAAAATTATAGATACGTTGGAGACATATCAAGCATCCCCAAGCTTAATTCCCGCTCGTCCTCGAGTAGGTAAATGATAAAAACAGAATTTTTGATGTGGAATGCTACCTAACATATTTATCCATGTAATTTTCTCTATTTTGGCATCAACGTTCAGATCCGTATGATTCAAAACAAAAGTTTAATATTGACATAAAAACAATAATACTTCAAGCATGCTAACAAAATAGTTATGTCTTCTCAAAATAACATGGCCAAAGAAAGCTTATCCCTACAAAATCATATAGTCTGGCTATGCTCCATCTTCATCACACAAAATATTCAAATCATGCACAACCCCGATGACAAGCCAAGCAATTGTTTCATACTTTTGATGTTCTCAAACCTTTTCAACTTTCACGCAATACATGAGCATGAGCCATGGACATAACACTATAGGTGGAATAGAAGGTGGTTGTGGAGAAGACAAAAAGAGGGAGATAGTCTCACATCAACTAGGCGTATCAACGAGCTATGGAGATGCCCATTAATAGATATCAATGTGAGTGAGCAGGGATTGCCATGCAACGGATGCACTAGAGCTGTAAGTTTATGAAAGCTCAAAAAGAAAACTAAGTGGGTGTGCATCCAACTTGCTTGCTCATGAAGACCTAGGGCATTTTGAGGAAGCCCATCGTTGGAATATACAAGCCAAGTTCTATAATGAAAAATCCCCACTAGTATATGAAAGTGATAACATAGGAGACTCTCTATCATGAAGATCAAGGTGCTACTTAGAAGCACAAGTATGGAAAAGTATATTAACATTGCCCCTTCTCTCTTTTTCTCTCATTTTTTTATTTTTCTCTATTCTTTCTTTCTTTCTTTCTTTCTTTTCTTTTTTTCTTTCTTCTTTCTTTTATCCTCGCATGGGACAATGTTCTAAAGAGGAAGATCATCATAGTTCTATTTACTTACAACTCAATACTAGAACAAGATATGACTCTATATGAATGCCTCCGGCGGTGTACCGGGATGTGCAATGAATCAAGAGTGACATGTATAAAAAAATGAAGAATGGTGGCTTTGCCACAAATACAATGTCAACTACATGATCATGCAAAGCAATATGATAATGATGATGCTTGTCATAATAAACATAACGGTGGAAAGTTGCATGGCAATATATCTCGGAATGGCTATGGAATTGCCATAATATGTAGGTATGGTGGCTATTTTAAGGAAGGTATATGGTGGTTTATGATACCGGCGAAAGTTGCTCGGTACAAGAGAGGCTAGCAATGGCGGAAGGGTGAGAGTGCGTATAATCCACGGACTCAACATTAGTCATAAAGAAATCACATACTTATTGCAAAAATCTATTAGTCATCGAAACAAAGTACTACGCCCATGCTGATACGTCTCCGTTGTATCTACTTTTCGAAACACTTTTGACCTTGTTTTGGACTCTAACTTTCATGATTTGAATGGAACTAACCCGGACTGACGCTGTTTTTAGCAGAATTGCCATGGTGTTATTTTTGTGCAGAAATAAAAGTTCTCGGAATGACCTGAAACTTCAGGGAGAATATTTTTGGAATTTATAAAAAATACTGGCGAAAGAATCAACACCAGGGGGGCCACACCCTGTCCACGAGGGTGGGGGCGTGCCCACCCCCTGTGGTGCGCCCCCTGTCTCGTGGGCCCCATGAGGCTCCACCAACCTCAACTCCAACTCTATATATTCACGTTCAGGGAGAAAAAAATCGGAGAGGAGGATTCATCGTGTTTTACGATACGGAGCCGCCGCCAAGCCCTAATCTCACTCAGGAGGGCTGATTTAGAGTCCGTTCGGGGCTCCGGAGAGGGGAATCCGTCGCCATCGTCATCATCAACCTTCCTCCATCACCAATTTCATGATGCTCACCGCCGTGCGTGAGTAATTCCATCGTAGGCTTGCTGGACGGTGATGGGTTGGATGAGATTTATCATGTAATCGAGTTTGTTTTGTTAGGGTTTGGTCCCTAGTATCCATTATGTTCTGAGATTGATGTTGCTATGACTTTGCTATGATTAATGCTTGTCACTAGGGCCTGAGTGCCATGATTTCAGATCTGAACCTATTATGTTTTCATGAATATATGTGAGTTCTTGATCCTATTTTGCAAGTCAATAGTCACCTACTATGTGTTATGAGCTGGTAACCCCAAAGTGACAATAATGGAGACCACTCCCGGTGATGACTATAGTTTGAGGAGTTCATGTATTCACTAAGTGTTAATGGCTTAATGCTTTGTTCCGGTACTCTATTAAAAGGAGGCCTTAATATCCCTTAGTTTCCAATAGGACCCCGCTGCCATGGGAGGGTAGGACAAAATATGCCATGCATGTTCTTTTCCATAAGCAGATATGACTATATTCGGAATACATGCCGACATTACATTGATGAACTGGAGCTAGTTCTGTGTCACCCTATGTTATAACTGTTGCACGAGGAATCACATCCGACATAATTATCCATCACTGATCCAATGCCTACGAGCTTTTCACATATTGATCTTTGCTTAGTTACTTTTCCGTTGCTACTGTTACAATCACTACAAAACCAATACTGTTACTTTTGCCACTGCTACCATTATTTCCATATTACTCTGCTACTAAATACTTTGATGCAGATATTAAGTCTTTCAGGTGCGGTTGAATTGACAACTCAACTGTTAATACTTGAGAATATTGTTTGGCTCGCCTTCTGTCGAATCAATAAATTTGGGTTGAATACCCTACCCTCGAAAACTGTCGTGATCCCCTATACTTGTGGGTTATCAAGACTATTTTCTGGCGCCGTTGCCGGGGAGCATAGCTCTATTCTTTGAGTCACTTGGGATTTATATCTGTTGGTCACTATGAAGAACTTGAAAGATGAAAGAACCAAGATTTTCCCCTCAACTACGAGGGGAGGTAAGGAACTGCCATCTAGCTCTGCACTTGATTCACCTTCTGTTTTGAGTAAACTTGCGACACCTACACCTGCTATTTATTCTGATGTGTTGCATGTTATTGATGATGCCACTTCTGCCTTGCACGATAATTATGATGAAACTACTTCTATGGTTGATAATACTGTGCCATTAGGTCAATTTCTTGATGAACAACTTGCTAGGGTTAGAGAGAATGAAATTATTGAAACTGATAATATTGATGAAAGTGATGATGAAGATTCTCCCCCTAGATATGAATTGCTTGTTGTGCCTGAGGGTTATGTTATGGATGAAGAAACTACTAGAGATTTTTTAGCTTGCAATGATAGATATGATCTTAAGAAACTGTTGTCTAAGCTGAAAGAAAAATCTTTGAATGTAGAATGAAATATGACCCTGTTTTTTCTACTTCACCCATCTGTATTTCTGAGAAGGATTGTGATTTCTCTGTCGATCCTGAGTTAATTACTTTGGTTGAATCTGATCCTTTTTATGGCTATGAATCTGAATTGTGGCACATCTTACTAAATTGAATGATATAGCCACCCTGTTCACTAATGACGAGAAAATTCATTACTACTATATCCTTAAGTTATTTCCGTTCTCATTAAAGGGTGATGCTAAAACATGGTTTAATTCTCTTGATCCTGATTGTGTGTGTAGTCCCCAGGATATGATTTATTACTTCTCTGCTAAATATTTCCCTGTTCATAAGAAACAAGCTGCTTTAAGGTAAATATATAATTTTGTGCAAATTGAAGAAAAGAGTCTCCCACAAGCTTGGGGGAGGCTTCTCCGATTACTCAATGATTTTCCTGATCATCCTCTCAAGAAAAATGAAATACTTGATATCTTTTACAATGGACTAACCGATGCTTCCAGAGACCACCTTGATAGTTGTGCTGGTTGTGTTTTCAGGGAAAGAACTGTTGATCAAGTTGAATTAAGAATTTACCACCTATTGAAGAAATACATGGTCTTGATAACCCGACACAGGTAGTAAAGGTAAATTCTCTCTATAGATTTGATGAAGGTGATATTCCTCGTAATAAGTCTGCTAGCCAATGCTTGGATGAGTTTGATAATTTTATTGTTAAACAAGAAAACTTCAATGCTTATGTTGGTAGACAATTGAAACATAATGCTTATATGATTGAACACTTGAGTGATTATATGTCTAGAGTTAAAGGTGAGCTTAAAATTATTAGTAAACATGCTTCTATGGTTACCACTGAAGTAGAACAAGTGCTTAAAGCTCAGAATGATTTGCTCAATGAATTAAATAATAATTAAAATGATAATGTTGTTAGAGTTGTGACTAGAGGTGGTAAAATGACTCAGGAACCTTTGTATCTTGAGGGCCGCCCTAAGAGAATTGAGCAAGATTCTCAGAGAACTAATGTTGATGCACCTAGTTCTTCTAAGAAGAAGAAAAGGAAAAATGATAGGACTCTGCATGGTTCTAGTGAACCTGTTGCTGACACACCTGAGAATCCCAATGATATTTCTATTTCTGATGCTGAAACACAATCTGTTAATGAACATGAACCTAGTGGTAGTATTAATGATGATGCTCATATTGATGCTCAACCTAGCAATGACAATGATGTAGAGATTGAACCTGTTGTTGATATTGATAACCCACAATCAAAGAATCAACGTTATGATTAGAGAGACTTCGTTGCTAGGAAGCACGGTAAAGAAAGAGAACCATGGGTTTAGAATCTCATGCCTTTTCCTCCTAAACAATCCAAGAAAAAGGATGATGAGGATTTTGAGCACTTTGCTGAAATGATTAGACCTATCTTTTTGCGTATGCGTTTGACTGATATGATTAAAATGAATCCTTATGCTAAGTATATGAAAGATATTGTCACAAATAAAAGAAAGATACCGGAAGCTGAAATTTCCGCCATGCTTGCTAATTATACCTTTAAAGGTGGAATACCAAAGAAACTAGGAGATCCCGGAGTACCAACTATACCATGCTCTATTAAAAGAAACTATGTTAAAACTGCTTTATGTGATCTTGGAGCCGGTGTTAGTGTTATGGCTCTCTCTTTATATCGTAGACTTGATTTGAATAAGTTGACACCTACTGAAATATCTTTACAAATGGGTGATAAATCAACTGCTATACATGTCGGTATTTGTGAGGATGTGCCTGTTGTGGTTGCAAACGTTACTATTTTAACAGGCTTTGCTATTCTTGATATTCCTGAGGACGATAGTGTCGATGTTCTGGGAACGGGGGTCCCAGACTTGCCTGCCCGCGGGCCTGCGGCGTGGCTAAGCCAGCAGGCCATACGACCCATCTTCATCAACAAGGCATCCAAGACCCTCGCGAGGCGGACAACACAAGACCTCCTCTGGAGTGGCCTAGTCGGGCAGGCTCACGAGGGGCGGAGATATCAAGGCGAGGCAAACCTCACGAGGCTCTCGTGACGTGAGCCATGATGATCGACACCAGGCGGGCGCCAGCGCGCGCAGCGTCCTTGTTTCCTCTTTGGTGCTAAGGAGGCCAGCGCAGGCGAGGAGTACCGAGGCATCAGGTAAAGGTTGCCATATCGGTGCAACAAGACCAAGACCAGAAGGACAACAAGATGGACGTCATCGTGGAGCACAAGACGGCGTCACCACCAGAGCCTTTCGCAGGCGGAGACCACCTTTGTTAGGATAGCTTGTACAAGTTGTCCCTCTTCAAATTTCCCCGCTGTTGTTGGCTCCCTTCCCACTCAATATTTGGGAAGAGGACCAGGGCCTCTATAAATAGGACTAGGCACCACCATAGGCATGGACGGATCATCAAGATCATCCCCACCCACACAAGTTAGCCAAGCACGAGAACACCTCACCCTCAGGAGGCTGTTCTCCCCTTGTATTGTTCATCATCAGCCCAAGAGGCAATCCACCACCACCACACAGGAGTAGGGTATTACCCCACAACGGTGGCCCGAACCAGTATAAATCTCGTGTCTTTCTGTGTTACGAGTTCACCGAGTTCGTCCGTGAGATCTTAGCGAGCTAGGGCATAGATCGGTGGGAGGAAAAGACTTCACGCGCACCCCAGTGTTCGAACCTTAAGGGTTTGTCGGAACCCCACATCTGACATTTGGCGCGCCAGGTAGGGGTGCGCCGTAGCTTCCCTTCCGTCAGTTCTCGCTTCATCGCTCCATCGTCTCCATGGCGGACGCTCGCCGTGCTCGAGCTAAGCGTCGGGCTGCCCTCACCGCCCGTGCTGCTCAGACGCCCCCCATCCGCGGGCCACCTCGTCGTTCTCCGTCTCCCGCCGCCAACGCTGCCACCGGCCCGCTGGGGAACGAGGAGCAAGCGTCTTCGCTGCATCCTTCGGTACGACAGGACGGCCGCACCGCCACTCCATCGCTGACCCCGGCCGGTTCTTTGTCCCATGCATGACACGCTCCCATGGAGGCGTGGGCCGCACTCCTCACCACAAACAAACTTCTGCGCTACCGCCTAGTCGACAACCTCTATGAGGAGTGGCTCGACAATGTCGCCGAGCTCGTCCGCGCCGCAGGGGGGCTCCCTGGCGCTATCCGTCTCTCTACCTCACCCTCAGCCGGCCACGGGCGACAAGGCCCGGGGCGCACCTCCACCACCCCAGCCCAAAGACGGCGCCTTGGCACCAAGGTGCGCGGCCCCGCGGTGTGATCCGCCACGCCTGGTGCACGCGCGCGAAGAGAGAACCTGCCAAGAAATCCCTCGGCCGCGAGGAGCTGCACCCGCGCTTCCCGCGCCGCTTCGTCAGGACCGCGCGCCACCCGTGGCGGCACCACACGGACCTCATCAAGACCAAGCTCCACCTCCAAAGCGGGCCCCAATAACTACTGTCGTGCCTTCACCCCCGAGATGCGCAGCGTCACCTGGCCAGGCAAGTTCAAGCCGGATCTGCCCCCTCGCTACGACGGCACCGCCGACCCCGCGGAGTTCCTGCAGCTCTACGAGCTGAGCATCGAAGTAGCCGACGGTGACGAAAAAGTCATGGCAAACTGGTTTCCCATGGCTCTCAAGGATGGGGCCCGCTCCTGGCTCCTGAACCTGCAGAACGGCTCGATCTCCTCCTGGGACGAGATGCGCAGCCGCTTCGTCGCCAACTTCCAGGGCACTTGCGACCGCCCGCCGGCCACGGGCGACCTGCGCCGCATCAAGCAACAACCAGGGGAGACCCTCCAGAAGTACATTCAGTGCTTCAACAACACCCGCCTCAAGATCCCTAGGGTCACGGATGAGGCCATCATCTCTGTGTTCTCCGACGGCGCCCGTGACGTCAAGATGAAGGAAGAGCTTGCTATCCACGTGGAGCTTTGCACATCTCAGGAGCTGTTCAACCTGGCGACCAAGTGCGCAAGAGCTGAGGAGGGGCGCCTCTCTCTCCTTGAGCTGCCAGCCGCGGGCACAGAGGAGAAGAAAGCCAAGGCCAAGGACGTGAAGCGCAAGGAAGCAGTGGTGCTAGCAGTGGAGCCCGACACCAAACGGGGCAGAGATCAGCCCGAGTCATCCAAGAACAGCCGACCATTCTGCGCCTTCCAGAACCTGAACACCCACAACACCAGCAACTGCCAAGAGCTCAGCCATACAAGAAGGACGCTACGGTCGACGCCCCCAGCGCAGCGACCGGGGCTACGGCCATGGAGGAGGACGTGGAGGCGAACGCTGGGACGATCGTGGCCCGCGCCAGGAATGGCGCGATAGGCCTTGTGAGGACCGCTGGCAAGACCATCCTCACGAGGGGGCCTGGAGGGACCAACCTCGTGAGGATCGCCCCAAAGCAACGCCGGTCTTCCCCTGTTGCCGCCACCAAGAAGGAACGACGATCATCATCAGGACGAGGGGGCCGGGGGCTTCCAGGAGCCGCGTGCAATCGCCTGCATCTTGGGCGGCGCCCAGGCCCCAGCCTCTCAGCGCATCTTCAAATGGTTCGCTCGAGAGGTGAACACGGTGCTCCCCAAGCTTGGGACCGCGCGCCCGCTCAAGTGGTCCCAATGCGCCATCACTTTCAACTCGGCAGATCAGCTCAAGTGCGCGGCCACCGCCAGCGTCCTCCTGATGTTGTGTTCCCCAGTCATCAGCAATGTGCAGGTTACCAAGACCCTCACCGACGGTGGTGCAGGGCTCAACGTCCTGTCCGTCGACACATTCGACAACCTCCAAGTGCCATATGAGCAGCTCCAGCCTACCAAACCTTTCTCAGGAGTGACCGACGGATCCACCACACCGATAGGGCAGGTCCGCCTACCTGTCACCTTCGGCACGCGCGACAACTACTGCACTGAGCTCATCGACTTCGATGTCGCCCACATCCGCCTGCCATACAACGCCATCCTTGGGTATCCGTCCCTGGCCCCGCTCATGGCGGTCACCTACCACGGCTATAACGTCCTCAAGATGCCTGGAAGCGGTGGGGTCATCACGGTCCCATGTGAAGAAAGGGATGCGGTGTGCTCCCTCGAGTGCGCCTTCCAAGCTGCAGCAATCGACGACCCCGACAACAAAAGTGAGGGCCCTCCAGAGGCCATCCCCAAGAAGAAGCAGCTGCGCCACGCAGGACCACAGGAGGATGGTGTCGCGGCAGGAGCCTCATCAGGATCAGCGTCCGTCCCAAGGGCGCCACCCTCCATCGCATAGGAAGGCGCACCCAGTGCCCTCCTCGGGCAGGGCTCGGGGGCTCTCTTCTGGAGGGCATCAGGCCTTGCCAACCTCACGAGGGAGGCGCTCGGGCACCACTTGGAGGCGTGCTACACGACACGTTTTCCTCAGGAGAACACAGGGAAAGGGGTGCCCACCACTCAGGAGTTGATCACCAAGACCACACAGGAAATGCAAGACGCAAGAGCCATGCGCGGCGACAGCCGCTCACAGGGCGCAACTCACCACCCAGGCGAGGGTGCTGAGCTGCGCGTCTGCATCGACATTCCAGGGCTCAACAGGGCCGCGTCTCAGGAGCGCTTCTGGCCTTCACGTGTGGGCCGTTGCAAGGGCCCGCCACATAGCTACGTTCTCATGCCCCTCGGCTTGCCGAGCGTGGCATCGACCTATCAGCGCAACATGCGACGTGACCTGGCGGCTCGAGAGCCCAGGTACCGCGCCGTCCTGGAGGAAACGGAGACGGTCTTGAGGGAGCCTCCTGAGCCCCCAGAGCCTCCCGAGGCACAGGGCTCCGGTGGCTCATGAGGAGTCATTTCTTCGACGCACACCTTCAGCTGCACCAACTCTGCTTTGTCTACAGAACCAGGTGACATCTTCCAAGTTCGTTTAAGCTGGGAGCGCCCCTTGGGCTGCATTATTCCCAGGCCGTGTGGGTCCGTCCCTGCGGCATGTATCCCTTTTGCTCATGTCATTAGCTTTCCTTGCTGGGGGCGCCCCTCGGGCTGCATCATCCCCAAGCTGCTCGGGCCGGACCCAGTGGCATGTATCTTCCTGCATTTACCCAAGCTGATTTGCCTTCCCTGCTTAACCTTCCTACGGTTATCGCCTGCTCGATTGCCACCCGCTGTGGGTACATTCACCCCGTGCAATTCGCTTGCGCGTTAAAAGGGGGCTCCTGAGCATCGCGACTAAGGAGCTCTTACTGGCTCTCCAGCCCTCACCCCCTGGCCTTGACCACGGCATCGCGACCTGGCATACCAGCGGCGGCTGAGCTCACTCGAGGGCCGGGACCTGAGGACGTAGAGTGCTTGCACCTAACCACCTTGTAGGAACACACATCCACCAAGACTCAAGACCAGGCGCAACCCGCCTTGAGGTAGGGCCTCGTGAGTCCCGCGCTGGCTCACGAGTGCCCAGATACACCTCGCAGCCCTGCCGTGCAAGCCACGTGTCAGGGAGGGGCTGTACACGCCCCGGGGGCTCCTCCCGGAGGGGGGCTCCCATCCCACACACAAGTGGAAGCACCATGCTCCGCGCTGGCCGTCGACACTGCCGAGGAGGGGCTATGCCCGTGCACAAGCGAAAGCACTATGCTTCACGCTGGTGATAAACAACTGAGGGCAGCCCCATGGTCGTACCAACCTCAGGGAGCCCAGAGCTCAGCGTCCGGCCTCACCGCAACACCTCCCCTCGGGAGAGCCGCGCGAGGGGGCTGGGCACGGGGGCTGCACTCGGACCACACCCAAGCGCACGCCACCCAACCAGGTCTCCCGGACCTAGGTGTCGCGCGCCCCTCCCGAGGCCTCGGCGAGGGCAGGTATGGAAATTGTTTGCGCGTCAAGGGGGACTCCTGAGCATCGCGACTCAGGAGCCTAACTGGTCATGTAGCCCCTCACTCCTTGGTCCGTCCTGGTCTCCGGTCGACCGAATGGCGGTTGAGGTATGCGCGGGGCCGGGCCCTACCGACATAGAACATCACTCTATCCTCGCGAACTCTCCCTATAAGCTGTTTGTGCGTCAATGGGGACTCCTGAGCATCGCGACTTAGGAGCCTAACTATTCACGTAGCCCCTCACTCCTTGGTCCGTCCTGGTCTCCGGTCGGCCCAATGGCGGTTGAGGTATGCGCGGGGCCGGGCTCTGCTGACGCAGAACGCAAAGCAAATAGAAAGGAAATCGCAAAATCTCGAAGCAAATATTACAAACACATTGTCCTTACACATTGTCTTCACGATATCAAATGAAAGGTCTAAACGCCTCCCCGAGGCCTAATGCATGTTGCATGAATGAAACCGGAGGGTAGCCGCAGGTCACCCCCGGACGCCGCCATCACCTGCGGAAGAAGCTGCCTCATGAGTGACGTTGTCTTCACCTTCACCACCAGCCACAGGATCGGCGACATCACCAGACAGAGGAGCGGAGACAAAGCCGCGGAACTTTTTCAGCAAGGCCTCCACCTGACCTTGCACGACTGCGGCAGCAGCCTCGTATTGGTCTTCAGCCACAGGCTCCAGCAGCTCTTCAAGGCAAGCGTTGGGGTTGCGAAGGTGCAGGTGGATGAAGACGCGAGTCAATGCAGCTGAAGACAGGACGCGAGCTTCTGCCTCCGCCATAGGACCGACACCATCAACGACTTCCTCAAGCGCCTGCACCAAGAGAGGAAGCAGCCGGGTGGGGCCGTCCTCATCGGCGGCCAGCGACTTCTCCAGGCCATGCTCGTAGAGCGTCTTCAGTGCCTTGTGGGACCTCTTCTCGAGATTGGCAAAGGCCGCACGGTCTTCGGTCAGGACTCGCGCCTTGGCGTCGAGATTGGCCTCCCTCGTCTTCGCCTCCCGCTCCAGCTCTTCCAACCGGTTGCGCTTGGTGGCTTGCGCCCACCCCAACTCCGCCAGCTCAGCATCAAGGTTCTTGACGGCGTCCTCCCGAGCCTTCATTTCCTCCACCTTCGCTTGGTGGCGGCGTGCTTCTTCGGCGTGCTTGGCACACAGGCCCTGCAACTCGTCCTCCAGCACCTGGCAGTGGTCGCGGGCGGCCTTGGCGTCTTTCAACACCATCTCATGATCGGCTGCGGCGTTGGCGGCACTCTGCTTCTCCTTCTCAGAAGCCGCAGTGGCCTGGTCCATCACCTCGCGAACCGCCAAGTCGGAATGGAGCCAGCCTGAGGCCAGCTCCAGACGCCCGGCCACAAGGCGTGGGTCTGCACCTAGGAGATCCGCCTGCAGCCGGGTCATCTCTGAGAGAGCACGTTCCAGAGTTGCAGTAGGAGCAGAAGAACCTGGGAGTGGAGGTGAAGAAGTGGGAGGAGGCGACATCGTCACCAGGGCCTAGGAAACCGCGACTTCTGGAGCAGACGGAACCTCATCGGCCGCGCCAGGCGCCGGCACTTCCGGAGCTAGCAGGGCCATGGGGGCTGGTTTCACGTGGCAATGCTCCTCTTGGCCCCGCGAGGACGACTGGGCTGGGGAGATGCGGGCGCTGCTACCCCCTTTCTCTGAGGAAGGAGGCACAGACACCACATCCTCCTTCCTTTTCTTCGCAGAAGATGTTGGCCTGATCAACCAAGGGCCAGTATCAAGAAATGATGAGTACAAACAAGGACAAGGCGAAGCTTGAGACACTTACTAATCCACCATGACATACTGCCGCTTATGAAGCCTGAAGCCTGACAACATCGGGACGGAGGCGGCATCGTGAGGCTCCAGTGATGACCTACCCCTCGTCGGGATGGGGGGCTGCTCCCCCACCCTTTGGCGAGCATCGGCCTCGGCATCGTCAGGAAGGGCATGGAGGATCTTGGCCTTGCTCAGAGGGGAAGTCTCCCCCACCTCTTACAGAGTCTTCTCCGAGTCCTCCTCTTCTCCCCCTCCCCGCGGGGCTCGTCAGAAGACACCTCCACCAGTTTCAGTGCCGCGGGGGCTCCCAGGAGCACCGGCGGCACTAACCCACATGCGTCAAAGGTCGGCCTGGAGGCGACAAATTCCTCCCGATCCCTGCATTGGAACAGGGGGACGAAGGCGCTTGGTGGGTACTTCTGGTTGTCCCCAACTATGAGGCGCAGAACAGCAGCCAGTACATCGTCAAGCAAGGCCCCCAGCCTTAGGCGAGTCTTATTTCCCTCTTCTTCAAGCTCCCACAGGGGGCGTGCATGCGCCTAGAGTGGGGCTACTCGCATTGTCAAGAACTCCCTCAGAAGCATGACCCCCATAACCTTCGCTGCCCTCGCGTTGCCCGGCTTCAGGTCGGTCACCATCTACCCCAACACAGACGATGCCCGCTCATCAGCAAGCTCCGCCCTGGGCCACCCCCCGTGGAGAGAGGGCGCCACCGTAGGCGGCGCCAGATGCGGATCGGGGCACTCGGCGTCCATCATGACCCATTTGGATCGAATGTTCTCGGCCCTCTTCCCGGTGCTCGAGATCGAGTTGGCCTTGCCGGATGCGACGAAGTTAGCGCATCCGGAGATGTGACCCTCGCTGACACAGAGGAAGAAGAAATGGCGCAGGAGCGCCACGGACGGCATCACGCCCAGGTACGCCTCACAGTAGTAGGCAAAGATGGACAGGAGGAGGACAGAGTTGGGATGGAGATGCAACGCCTGCAGCCCGTAGTGGTCGAGGACTTCGTAAAAGAAATCAGAGAAGGGAGGAACCAACCCGACGGCGACACTGCTCAAGAAGAAGGTGAAGAAGGTGCTTTCCTCGGGCTTCGGCATGTCGGAGGCAAGCCGGAGCTCGGTCTCCCCCCACTCATTACTTTCGCCCGCCGTTAGCAGGCGCACGGAGGCGAGGCTCTTCTCCATGACGGAGGGCGCCTCAAGGGCCATATCATACCAAGCCGGCATTAAGGAAGCCTTGGCCTTGTGTGCCGCCATGGATCCCAGCCACGGGATGAGATTGGGGCGGATCTGGAGATAGCGGTGGCGGAGAGCAAGGAAGGGGATCTGGAGCAAGGCGAAGAAGAAGCAATGAAGGCAAGTGCTGCCTGTGCCAGCCTTTTGTCAGGTCGAGCAGTTGCCGAGGCAGCGTGGGGAAGCGGAGACGCCCACGTCCAATCAACTGCCACGCGTCAACCGAGGCCACAGGCTTTTGGGGGCCCGTGGTGCTCCATACTTGACCCTTGGCTTCACCGCGAAGCCAAGCCCGAGCGCACCTTGGGCCCGGGGGCTACTGTCGGCATTCTGGGAACGGGGGTCCCCAGACTTGCCTGCCTGCGGCCCGCGGCGTGGCTAAGCTAGCAGGCCGTACGACCCATCTTCATCAACAAGGCATCTAAGACCCTCGCGAGGCGGACGACACAAGACCTCCTCGGGAGTGGCCTAGTCAGGCAGGATTACGAGTGGCGGAGATATCAAGGCGAGGCAAACCTCATAAGGCTCTCTTGACGTGAGCAATGATGATCGACACCAGGCGGGCGCCAGGAGGGCACCAGCACGCGCAACGTCCTTGTTTCCTCTCTGGTGCTAAGGAGGCCAGCGCAGGCGAGGAGTATCGAGGCATCAGGCAAAGGTTGCCATATCGGTGCAACAAGACCAAGACCAGAAGGATGGCAAGACGGAGGTCATCATGGAGCCCAAGACGGAGTCACCACCAGAGCCTTTCGCAGGCGGAGACCACCTTTGTCAGGATAGCTTGTACTAGTTGTCCCCCTTCAAATTTGCCCGCCGTTGTTGGCTCCCTTCCCGCTCAATATTTGGGAAGAGGACCAGGGCCTCTATAAATAGGACTAGCCACCACCATAGGCAGGGACGGATCATCAAGATCATCCCCACCCACACAAGTTAGCCAAGCACGAGAACACCTCACCCTCAGGAGGCTGTTCTTCCCCTTGTATTGTTAATCATCAGCCCAAGAGGCAATCCACCACCACAACACCGGAGTAGGGTATTACACCACAATGGTGGCCCGAACCAGTATAAATCTTATGTCTTTCTGTGTTGCGAGTTCGTCGAGTTCGTCCGTGAGATCTTAGTGAGCTATGGCGTAGATCGGTGGGAGGAAAAGACTTCGCATGCACCCTAGTGTTCGAACCTTAAGGGTTTGCCGGAACCCCACATCCGACAGATAGTATGTCTATTATTCTTGGTAGACCCTTTCTGAATACTGCAGGGGCTGTTATTGATTGCAAGAAAGGCAATGTCACTTTTCATGTTAATGGTAATGAGCATACGGTACACTTTCCGAGGAAACAACCTCAAGTCCATAGTATTAATTCTATTGGAAAAACTTCAACGATTACTATTGGAGGTTTTGAATTCCCTCTTCCTACTGTCAAGAAGAAATATGATATTCTTATTGTTGGGGATGTGCATATCCCCGTTGAGGTAACCTAGTGTTATTCGAAAATTCTCCGGTTTCATGCGATTCGAAAAGAGTTTGTTAACAAGACTTGATCAACCTTCTTAGTGGATTCCTTTTGATGAGCATGAGATGGATGAAGTTAGAAAGCACAACTCTCTGTACCCTCTTTTTACTTTTTGTTATTTAGATTAAATAAAGCAAAATAGTATTTTCTGTCTGTTTTCTAAATTATCCTTGCAATAAAAAATACCCCAAAAATAAAAGTTCTCCAAATGCCCTGAAAATTTTATATGTTTTTGTAGAATATTTAAGAATTATTGGCACTAAGAACACACCTAGGGACCACTCCACCCGGCCACGAGGGTCCAAGGTGCGCCCCCTGCCTTGTGGACCCCACGTGGCCCCCCTCCACTTATTCTTGGACCCACACACTTTGTCTTCCTCCAGAAAAAATCACCCACTAGCTCAAACCCGAGTTCTAGCTCATCTTGCTGCAATTTTCGATCTCCTTTCTCAAAGCCCCATTCACAAAACCGCTTTGGGGGATTGTTCTTCGGTATGTGACTACTCCAATGGTCCAATTAGTTTTTGTTCTATTTTATTGCAATTTTTTGCTGCTTAGGTGACCATGTTCTTGAGCTTTCATGTCAAATTTATGTGGTCAAAAGTAGTTTTAATGCATGATATGGCCTCTAGGCACTTGTAGGAGTAGTTGCTATCTGTAACATCCCAAATTTTCAATTTGGAATGTTATACAATAGATCATCACTGCATATCATATTTAATTACATTTTGGGTTGATCCTAGAAATTCTACGCAAACTCAAGGACCCTGGGAGAGAGTTGGGGATTTCGTCATTTTCATATTTGAGTTTTCTCAAATTTTGAAAATAGGATCATTTGATTTGATTTATTTTATCTTCAGTTATTTCTATTATCAAAATATGAGAGAGGGAATAAAATGACTTTCCCAAAATAAAGAAATATTGAGGATTTAATAAAAAATCAAATAAGGTTTTATTCTGGAGTTTTTCGTGGTTTTATTTGAATTTAGGAAAAATTGCACATTTTCAAAAATTGCATTTAGGACCAAGAAAATGTTCATCCTGTTCTAAATATTTTATTTAGATGGTGAAAATTTCTTTTGGCAATTTTAGATTTTTATTTATTTTTCTAGAATTTTTCTTAGTTTCGGCGAAATTGTTTAAAAAAAACCCCGCGCCCGACTAGGCCAAAGGCCCAGCCGAGCCAGGCCGACCCGCCAGGCCACCACCTCCCTCGCCGAGCTGCCTCCGGACTCGGAGTCGGAGCCGGGCACGCGCCGCCGACCCCCTCCCCAAGCAAGGCCGCCGCCCCCCCTCCCTCCTTAAATAGCCACCCGGGGCCCACCTAGAGCCCCGAGTCGCCGCGCCGCCCCGCTCACGCAGCCACGCCGCCTGCCGCTGCTGCCGCCGCCCCGCCGCCGCTGCTGCCCACCACCGCCGCCCGGAACCACGTCGGAGCCCCGCCGGACCGAGCCGAGGTAGCCGCACGCCCCCTGGTTTTCTGAGAAAACCCAATTCATTTTTTTGAAAACCCTAATTTTCATTTTTTAATAGATCATTTTTTCGGTTTATTTATTTAGTGAGCGTTCGCTCGTTCGTTCGTTTTAAACGAACGCATTTATCGTTTAGTTCCAGAAAACAAACGTTCATTCGTTATTCTTTTCGTCGTTTTTCTTTTTCTCGGATTATTCCGCGATTATTTCTAATCGCGATTTCTGATCTGATTTTCGTTCTAGTTTAACTTTTCGCTCGTTTATCGGAATCAGGCGATTCAAGCGCCTGGAGTTTCTTATCGAGACCCTTTTTCCGTTTAACTAACTCAAACAAGTTTTTGCCTCTGTAAAAATTGGACCTAGATCCAGAATAGTAAGTGAAGCCTGTTTCTTTTGTCGTTTGTCTTTCGTTGCTTTGTTTGATTTGACTCTTTTTGCCAACCGGAGTTCTTAAGTTGAACTATCTGGATAGATCTCTTATTTGAGTTTTACATGTGCATTAGTTGAGTACTTATTGTATGCTTGTTTGTTTGCGATAGAGTACCCGGAGTGCGCCGCTTGCTACTTCGAATCGCTAGGTTTCACGGATCATCAGCAAGGCAAGTAACACTTTGATCATATCTCCTACTACCCAGTTTTTATTGCATTAGATCAATCCTCACACCATTGCATGATTAGGATCAAATTAAATTGTGGGTTTGGGAAGTAGATGAGGTAGAAACTATTCCCTGTTTTATTATCAAACCTTTGGGAGTTACTTCTACGTTTGCTTATGTTGCTATGCGATGCTAGTAGACATGGATTGGGTGAGTGTATCCATGACAAATGTGAGATTTTTAAATTAATGGTTTATCTAAGGTGGCAACTTAAACACACATCTGGGTGGATTGAGGCACCTGGGTATTCCAGCTATTGCCTGTTTTTCTTTTGGACCGCCACCCAGGCTCAAAGGGATCATGAGGTTATTCATACTAGAAACTTCCGTGTGCAGCCACAAGCTACTATGGGCTCTATCATAGTTGACTAAGTCGTGCGAACTCTTACAGTGGTAGACTAGAAGATGTAGGGAATGTAGGTTGGTACGGTCTACCCGTTCGTAAGGTGCAAGCGCTTCTGAAAGACTATGTCTCGGTCATCCGTTTCTCAAACACCATGTAGTGCGAGAATCCCAACAGAGGAGATTGAGTCTTGTGGGGAAAAGTGCGCAAACCTCTGCAGAGTGTATAATCTAATCATGGTTAGCCGTGTCCCCGGTTATGGACATCTTGAGTATCTAGTACTTGGATTATCATGTGAATCTCATCATGTTACTCTATTAATTTTGTTGGGTTTTAATGATGATGCTTAATTGGGATTGAGAGGGTGTCTACACTCTCAATGTTTAACAACTACCATGATAGTTAAATAAAATTTATTCCTTTGCAGTACGGAAAAATTGGCTTTACGCAAAATTGTAACCATAGAGCTTTCCACCGGCCAAATATGCATGTAGTACAGCCTTATTTTTTTCATTGCTCTCTATGTGTTACATTGCCAGCATATTCCATGTGCTGACCCGTTTCGGGCTGCAACATTCATGTTGCAGACTTTTCAGACGACGAGTAAGGTGCCTTTAGGTCGTGGTTCTATACTCAGTGATGCCGTTGGAGTTGATGGACTCACTTATCTTCCAAGCCTTCCACTGTTATCGTTATTAGATGGCCTTAAGCCATATTTATTGTAATAAGTTCTCTTTTGAGACACTCGATGTAATAAGTGTGTGATTGCTACTTTGTTATAAATCCTTCAAGTACTGTGTGGTGTCAGCATTACTGATCCAGGGATGACACCAAAGCACAGAGATTGGACCGTTTGAGGTCTGGTCGCTACAAGATGGTATCACAGGACACGTTGACTGTACGACACGACCACTAAGCTAAAGACCTAGATCACTACTCACTCTTCCCATTCTAACTCCTCATCTTTTCTACTCTTTTAGGATGGCTGATGTATGGAATAAGTTCACACAAGTGGATGAAGATACACCCTTTGGACGTCACTTGAAGGAAGTCACTAGATACCTGAACATAGGAGTACCAAGCTTCACCGGAACCTACAACGCCACTTTACCTGAAGATGCGCGCTGGATGATTGAAGTTCAAGTTCCAGGAAGGATGTTCATGCCAGCCACTGAGCCCATAGAGTTTTCCTTTGATGCACCAACCTGGAGTCTAGGAAAGAGCATGGCAGCTCACATCGCCATGGGACACATTCGCGAAGTTTACCGCAATGATCTCAAGGATACTATCTACCAGATTTGTGGGCCCTGAGATGAGCACTGGGAGATGATCAGCATCAAGAAGGATAGATCTATTGCAGCTTTTATCCAGGAGTTAAATCAGCACATACGACGTCAGGAGAATCAGATGTGCGCAGATATGATAGATCTGAAGAAGGCGAGGACAAGAATCAAGGAACTGGAGGAGGAACTCAAGGCTACACGTGAAGATTATGAAGAGGAAATCGAAGTACTAGTGGAGAAAAATGACGACTTGATCAAGAAGATCGGAATATTTATGGGAGACCCTACACCAGAAGAGGAAGACGAAGAACCCAAGGAAATTCGCCCGGAAGACTATATCATCACCGACTCAGATCCAGATGATAGCGATGATGAATATGTTGATGAAGCTGGAGCAGATATCATGGAGTCGGCAACCAAAGAATATTTCTAGTAGACCAACTCATCAGTAGTAGTAGTCCACCATGTAAATATAGTAGTCCGAGCACTTTTGCGATAGTTAGATCGATTGTATGCCCTTGTTTGATTGAATGAAGTGAATTGTTTACTTTTGCCTCATGTGCATATGGGTAGTGTTTTCTCTCTAAACCCCTCTCTATTCTTAATTCTCATCTTGTCTAAACCCCTCAGATGCCTCCGAGATGTGACCCCGGATTTACTTTACCACCGGAGCTCACTCAGTTGATCCAGCAGCAGAACACATTGATGCAGTTGCTAGTCCAGAATCAGAATCAGGGGAACAACAACAACAACAACCCACCACCACCACCACCTGTTGATCACTTAGCCCATTTTCTTAGGCTGAATCCGCCGGTGTTTTCCAGTAGCACCGAGCCTATAGTAGCAGATGATTGGCTTCGCAAGACAGCAAGGGAGTTGACCACACCAGGATGCACATATGCAGAAAAGGTGAAGTTTGCCGCACATCAGCTTGACAGACCCGCAGCCTCATGGTGGGAGAATTTCACAGTCACTTTCCCTATCGACACTGTCACATGGGACTAGTTTCAATAGGCTTTCCATACTACCCATGTTTCAGCAGGAGTTATGGCCATGAAGAAGCGTGAGTTTCGCAACTTGCGCCAAGGAGGACGAACAGTTGGCCAGTATGTGGAGGACTTTAGTAAGCTAGCACGTTATGCCCCAGATGACGTTGCTACGGATGCAGCTAAGCAGGAGAAGTTTCTGGAAGGACTGAATGATGAGTTGAGCATGTAGTTGATGGTAGCAACCTTCAACAACTACCAGGAGTTGGTAGATCGTGCTCTTATGATAGAAGGGAAGCAGCAGCAGATTGAGAACCGCAAGAGGAAGTATGGACAAGGGAAGTACAATTCTGGAGCTCAGGAAAAGCCACGTTTTACCCCTAGTCCGGGAGGACATTTTCAGCATACCCATGGAGGAGGTAGCTCGCACAATCATAGTGGCCCCAAGAATGGTAATGGGAATGGAGGAAGCAACGGCCAGAACGGTACCAACCCATCAACCCCAGCCAAGAGAGACCTGAGCCAAGTCACTTGCTTTAAGTGCCAGAAGACCGGACATTACGCCAATGAATGTCCTGAATCCCAGAATGGAAATGGCAATGGAGGCTCTGGGAAGAAGCCGAACCCTTTCAATAGGGGATAGGTGAACCACGTTAACGTGGAGGAGGTTGAAGAGCAGCCGGATGCAGTAATTGGTAAGTTTTTGGTTAAGTCATTTACTACACTCGTTCTTTTTGATACTGGTGCATCGCATTCATACATATCAAGGGGATTTGTGGATAAGTATAAACTGCCAACCTAAGCCCTTAGGTCACCCATGTTAGTAACCTCACCTGGAGCAGAGTATATGGCTAGTTTATGGTGTGATAGGTTACCATTAAGGATTGGTAACTACATATTTCCCTCAGACCTAATAGTATTAGATTCTCAAGGATTGGATGTGATATTAGGCATGGATTGGTTACCGAAGTATGAAGGGAATATTGAATTCGCCAGTAAGTCAATTTTGCTTACAACGCCAGAAGGAAGAGGGATCAAGTATGTATCCCGGCATGTGCCGAAGAGGACCCAAGTAAATTCCCTAACATGAGTTGTGCAGGAAGAAGTACCAGTGGTAAAGGATTTCCCTGACGTATTTCCAGAGGAGTTGCCAGGCATGCCACCGGATAGAGATATTGAGTTTTTGATTGAGCTTTTGCCAGGCACAGGGCCAATATGTAAGAGACCATACAGGATGCCCGCAAAGGATTTGGAGGAGATTAAGAAGCAGATTAAAGAGTTATTGGATAAGGGTTATATTCACCCAAGTTCTTCACCTTGGGGATCGCCGGTACTTCTAGTGGAGTCTAGTGGAGAAGAAGGATGTCTCATTAAGGATGGTTGTTGATTATCGAGGATTGAATGAAGTAACCATCAAGAACAAGTACCCACTACCGATGATCAATGATCTGTTTGATCGATTGCAAGGAGCTAAGGTATTTTCCAAGATCGATCTACATTTAGGATACCATTAGCTGAAGATTCGAGAACAGGATATACCTAAGACGACATTTACCACCAGGTATGGGTTGTACGAGTATACCGTTATGTCATTTGGTTTGACTAACGCACCTGCATATTTTATGAACATGATGAACAAAGTATTTATGGAGTTTTTGGACAAGTTCGTCGTAGTGTTCATTGATGATATCCTAGTTTACTCGAAGAATGAAGAGGAGCATAAGGAGCATTTGCATTTGGTACTTGGAAAGCTCAGAGAAAATTAGTTATATGCCAAGTTTAACAAATGTGAGTTTTGGTTGAAGGAAGTTGGATTCCTTAGACACGTTATATCCGGAGAAGGTATAGTAGTAGATTCCACCAAGGTTGACACTGTGACAAATTGGGAAGCGCCAACAACAGTTGGAGAGATCCGGAGTTTTCTTGGACTCGCAGGATACTCTACCGGAGATTCATTGAAAATTTCTCGAAGATTGTGAAGCCTATGACGGAGTTGTTGAAGAAGGATACCAAGTTCAAATGGACCGAGGAATGTGAGGCCAGTTTCCAGGAGTTGAAGAAACGTTTGGTTACATCACCAGTGTTGATTTTGCCAGATCAGACCAAGGATTATGAGGTGTATTGCGACGCTTCACGTCGAGGACTTGGGAGTAGTGCTTATGCATGAAGGAAGAGTTGTTTCATATGCCTAATGACAGCTTAAGCCTCATGAGTTAAATTATGCTACGCATGATTTGGAATTAGCAGCCGTAGTACATGCATTGAAGACTTGGAGACATTTTCTCATAGGAAACCATTGTGAGGTGTACACGGATCACAAGAGTTTGAAGTACATTTTCACTCAGAAGGAGTTAAATCTCAGGTAAAGGAGATGGTTGGAGCTCATCAAGGATTATGATATGAGATTGCATTATCATCCCGAAAAGGCTAACATAGTAGCTGACGCATTGAGCCGTAAAAGCCATGTCAACACCCTAATGACGGGAGATTTACCAAGAGAGTTAGCCGAGAATCTTCGTGAGCTATGTTTGGAGATAGTTCCGAGAGGCTATGTAGCAGCATTGGAGATTCAGTCTACTTTGATGGATAAGATAAGAGAAGCTCAAAGGACTGACAAGGAGATCGCTTCTATTAAGGAGAAAATGAGCAAAGGAAAAGCTAAAGGATTTCGTGAGGATGAGCATGATACCCTATGGTTTGAAGACCGTGTTTATGTGCCCAATGACCCAGAGATCAGGAAGTTGATTCTGCAAGAGGCCCATGATTCACCATATTCGATTCACCCAGGAAATACCAAGATGTATCTGGATTTGAAGGATACTTTCTGGTGGACCGGAATGAAGAAGGATATTGCGGAGTATGTAGCAGTTTGTGATGTATGTCAGAGAGTAAAGGCAGAGCATCAGAAGCCAGCCAGATTGCTACAGCCATTGCCAATACCTGAATGGAAGTGGGATAATCTAGGCATGGATTTTATTACGGGATTGCCCAGAACTCGTTCAGGCTATGACTCGATTTGGGTAGTAGTCGATCATTTGACAAAGGTAGCTCATTTCATCCTAGTGAAGACTACCTACACTAGTGCCAAGTTGGCAAAGATATACATGACCAGGATCGTATGTCTGCATGGAGTTCCAAGGAGCATTGTATCAGATAGAGGAACCCAGTTTACCTCAAAGTTCTGGAATCAGTGGCACGAAACTTTGGGTACCAGGCTAGAATTCAGTACAACTTTCCATCCGCAGACAGATGGACAGACCGAGAGAGTCAATCAGATTTTGGAGGATATGCTAAGAGCTTGTGCGCTAGACTATGGATCTAGTTGGGACGACAATTTGCCATATGCAGAGTTCTCTTACAACAACAGTTATCAATCCAGTTTGAAGATGGCCCCTTTTCGAAACCTTGTACGGAAGGAGGTGCAGAACCCCGTTGTCATGGGATGAAGTTGGAGACCGACAGTTGTTTGGACCGAATCTAATTAAGGAGTCTGAACAGAAGGTGAAATTGATTCGCGATAGGCTCAAGATAGCCCAGTCCAGGCAGAAGAGCTACGCAGATTCTAAACGCAAGGTGATAGTTTACGAAGTCGGAGACCGAGTTTATCTTCGAGAATCTCCACTTCGAGGAGTTAAGCGCTTTGGAGTTAAGGGAAAGTTAGCGCCACGTTTTGTAGGACCATACAAGGTTTTGGAGCGTATGGGAGAAGTATCCTACAAGTTGGAATTACCCGAAGGATTGTCAGGAGTTCACGATGTGTTCCATGTTTCCTAGTTAAAGAAGTGCCACGCGGAGATGGCTGATATACCGCTGAGAGATATAGTGCCGCTGGAAGCAATTCAACTAGACAGTGATTTGACCTATGAGGAGAAACCAGTCAAGATTCTTGAGTATGCCAGCCGAGTAACCCGCAACAAGGTTATCAAGTTTTGCAAAGTTCAGTGGAGCCGCCACACGGAGGATGAAGCCACCTGGCAGCGAGAGGAAGATTTGCTGAAGGACCACCCTCACCTACTTTGTAGCCAACCTGAATCTCGAGCGCGAGATTCATCTTAAGGGGGATAGGTTTGTAACATCCCAAATTTTCAATTTGGAATGTTATACAATAGATCATCACTACATATCATATTTAATTGCATTTTGGGTTGATCCTAGAAATTCTACGTAAACTCAAGGACCCTCGGAGAGAGTTGGGGATTTCGTCATTTTCATATTTGAGTTTTCTCAAATTTTGAAAATAGGATCATTTGATTTTATTTATTTTATCTTCAATTATTTCTATTATCAAAATATGAGAGAGGGAATAAAATGACTTTCCCAAAATAAAGAAATATTGAGGATTTAATAAAAAATCAAATAAGGTTTTATTCTAGAATTTTTCATGGTTTTATTTGAATTTCGTAAAAATTTCATTTAGGGCCAAGAAAATGTTCATACTGTTCTAAATATTTTATTTAGACGGTGAAAATTTGTTTTGGCAATTTTAGTTTTTTTTATTTTTCTAGAATTTTTCTTAGTTTCAGCGAAATTGTTTAAAAAAAACCCCGCGCCCGACTGGGCCAAAGGCCCAGCCGAGCCAGGCCAGCCCGCGAGGCCACCGCCTCCCTCGCCGAGCTGCCGCCGGACTCGGAGTCCGAGCCGGGCACGCGCCGCTGACCCCCTCCCCAAGCAAGGCCTCTGCCCCCCTCCCTCCTTAAGTAGCCACCCGGGCCCCCCCCCCTGGAGCCCCGAGTCGCCGCGCCGCCCCGCTC
>NC_041388.1:381853810-381954290 GCF_002162155.2 Triticum dicoccoides
CCGCCGCCCGGAACCCTGCCGGAGCCCCGCAGGACCGAGCCGAGGTAGCCGCCCCGCCCCCCGGTTTGCTGAGAAAAACCGATTCGGTTTTTTTTGAAAACCCTAGTTTTCTTTTTTTAAAAATATATCGGTTTTTTCCGGTTTATTTATTTAGCGAGCGTTCGCTCGTTCGTTCGTTTTAAACGAATGCGTTCATCGTTTAGTTCCAGAAAACAAACGTTTGTTCGTTATTCTGTTCGTCGTTTTTCTTTTTCTCGGATTATTCCGCGATTATTTCTAATCGTGATTTTTGATCCGATTTTTGTTCTAGTTTAACTTTTCGCTCGTTTATCGGAATCAAGTGATTCAAGCGCCTGGAGTTTCTTCTCAAAACTCTTTTTCCGTTTAACCAACTCAAACAAGTTTTTGCCTCTGTAAAAATTGGACCTAGATCCAGAATAGTAAGCAAAGCCTGTTTCTTTTGCCGTTTGTCTTTCATTGCTTCGTTTGATTTGATTCTTTTTGCCGACCAGAGTTCTTAAGTTGAACTATCTGGTTATATCTCTTATTTGAGTTTTACCTATGCATTAGTTGAGTACTTATTGTATGCTTGTTTGTTTGCGATAGAGTACCCGGAGTGCGCCGCTTGCTACTTCGAATCGCTAGGTTTCACGGATCATCAGCAAGGCAAGTAACACTTTGATCATACCTCATACTACCCAGTTTTTATTGCATTAGATCAATCCTCACACCATTGCATGATTAGGATCAAATTAAATTGTGGGTTTGGGAAGTAGATGAGGTAGAACCTATTCCCTATTTTATTATCAAACCTTTGGGAGTTACTTCTACGTTTGCTTATGTTGCTATGCTATGCTAGTAGACGTGGATTGGGTGAGTGTATCCATGACATATGTGAGATTGTTAAATTAATGGTTCATCTAAGGTGCCAACTTAAACACACATATGGGTGGATTGAGGCACCTGGGTATTCCAGCGATTGCCTGTTTTTCTTTTGGACCGCCACCCGGGCTCAAAGGGAGCATGATGTTATTCATACTAGAAACTTCCGTGTGCAGCCACAAGCTACTATGGGCTCTAGCATAGTTGATTAAGTCATGCGAACTCTTATAGTGGTAGACTAGCAGATGTAGGAGATGTAGGTTGGTACGGTCTACCCGTTTGTAAGTTGCAAGCGCTTCTGAAAGATTATGTCTCGGTAATCCGTTTCTCAAACACCATGTAGTGCGAGGATCCCAACGGAGGAGATCGAGTCTTGTGGGAAAAAATGCGCAAACCTCTGCAGAGTGTATAAACTAATCATGGTTAGACGTGTCCTCGGTTATGGACATCTTGAGTATCTAGTACTTGGATTATCATGTGAATCTCATCATGTTACTCTAATTAATTTTGTTGGGTTTTAATGATGATGATTAATTGGGATTGAGAGGGTGTCTACACTCTCAATGTTTAACAACTACCATGATAGTTAAATAAAATTTATTCCTTTACAGTAGGGAAAAATTGGCTTTACGCAAAACTGTAACCGTAGAGCTTTCCACCAGCCAAATATGCATGTAGTATAGCCTTATTTTTTTCATTGCTCTCTATGTGCTACATTGCTAGCATATTCCATGTGCTGGCCCGTTTCGGGCTGCAACGTTCATGTTGCAGACTTTTCAGATGACGAGTAAGGTGCCTTTAGGTCGTGGTTCTATACTCAGTGATGCCGTTGGAGTTGATGGACTCACTTATCTTCCAAGCCTTCAACTATTATCGTTATTAGATGGCCTTAAGCCATATTTATTGTAATAAGTTCTCTTTTGAGACACTCGATGTAATAAGTGTGTGATTGCTACTTTGTTATAAATCCTTCAAGTACTGTGTGGTGCCAGCATTACTGATGCAGGGATGACACCGGAGCACAGAGATTGGACCGTTTGAGGTCTAGTCGCTACACTATCAATCTTGTTGAGTTTGGTTCACTTTTATTTTAAGCCTCAAGGAAGCAAGGCCCAAGGCTTGCGATACGTGAGCCGAACAATGAAATACCAAGGGAAGCTCAAGTGAGGCCTTGTCAATGGACGTCAGAGGAGTTCATGGTCCAGGCAGGCATCAAGGATGAATTTGACGCGTATGTGCGTAACGCTGATCTTGAGAGCTTCATGTCAGATAAGTGCCGGCAATACCACTATCTAACTGATTCCTTTGTGAGATGGTTTAAATTTACATCCTCAAGCAATTCTCACACTGTTTTATTTTATCTTTATGATAAATCATATACCATGGACCTAGAAGATTTTAATACTGCTTGTAAACTCCCGCACTGGGGAAATGTTAGTGAACCTCGCAAATATGAATATAAAGACTTTCTTGCTAGTATTACTTTTGGGGAATTTAGAGAAATCACACAAGCTACCATAGGGAGCATGCTACCATAGGGAGCATTCATTTCCCTTCCATACATTATTTTGCTCTCTTCATTGGTAGATGCATTAACGGTAAAGATGAGGCTTGTCACATGTGTGTTCCAGATCTTAGTGTCCTCAAGAGTGCGGTATTCAGTGATAAACAATATAACTTGGGGGCTATTGTTGCACGTAGGTTGCATCACAACAGTTAAAGTGGAGATTTTTTGGTTGAATTTATGCAACTCGTGTAGTTAACTATCTTGATATACCCATACATGGAAATGATATAGAATTACCCCATGCTTATCTAGATTATGATGCTATGATTCGCCACCAGTTTCTTAAGAGGAACGATCAGTTACTCCAGTACCGACTAATCTTTGACAGACGGCGCACCGTCCATGTTGCTCTACCTGCTCCTACTTTGTTTGACTTTCAGGCAAGAAGGAGATATGTTATAACTAGGGAGGAGGCGAATGAGTACGAGAGGAGGATGGAGGCAGCTCGCCTCCAAGCTGTAGCTCATCAGGAAGTAGCTGCTGCATCCTAGTACAAACCTAGTTACAACTTTGGACATCCACCAGGCCAACCGTGGCCCTAGACCAACTTAGGCCAAAAGCCTAAGCTTGGGGGAGTACGTGTTTCTCACCGACATTACATGCATGTTCACACACTCATGCAAGTTGTTGGTGCTCATACTTTGTCATTGGACTATCCATGCTAGTTTATTTTCTTTTCCAGCATTCTTCTTGTGTGTTTGAAAAACCTCTCGAAAAAAGTAGTTGTAGCTTCTAGCTAGTTTAATTTCCATGCTTGTAGTAGTAGTAATTAAAAAGAAAACCCAAAAAGATTTCTCGTTCTTCTTTTGCTTGTTGGGAGCTTTCTCGTGTAAATAGTTTTGTTTCTTTTCTTTGGGGGTCGAGAGGAGAGGACCATGATGAAAATGTTGAGTGGATCTCATATGCATTATTGTTGATCTGACAAAGAGCCCATATTACCTTGTCTTCTCCTATGTATTAAATGCTTGCAGATTCCAGCTTAGTCCAATGCACATGCACTATTATTATTATCCACACTATTCGGTTGTGCAAGTGAAAGGCAATAATGACGATATATGATGGACTGATTGAGATAAGAGAAGCTGGTATGAACTCGACCTATCTTGTTTTTGTAAATATGATTAGTTCATCGTTCCTGATTGAGCCTATTATGAATGAAACATGTTTGCAATGACAATTAGAGATTATAGTTGCTCATGCCATGCTTAATTTGCTAGGAGTTTATAATGGTTTACCTTGCGTTCCAACATGCTATTAAAATGGTTGTGATGTGGTATGATAGGGTGGTATCCTCCTTTGAACGATTCGAGTGGCTTGACTTGGCACATGTTCACGCATGTAGTTGAAACAAAACCAACATAGACTCCACGATATTTATGTTCATGGTGAATCATATCCTACTCATGCTTGCACTCAATGTTGATTAATTTTAATACATGTTCATGACTGTTGTCGCTCTCAGGCTGGTCGCTTCCCAGTCTCTTTCTAGCCTTCACTTGTACTAAGCGGGAATACTGCTTGTGCATCCACCTCCATAAACTCAAAAAGTTATTCCATATGAGTACACCATACCTTCCTATATGCGGTATCTACCTGCCGTTCCAAGTAAATTTGTATGTGCCAAACTCTAAACCTTCAAATGAAATTCTGTTTTGTATGCTCGAATGGCTCATGTATCAACTAGGGCTGTCTATATCTTCCATGTTAGGTGGGTTATTCTCACGAGGAGTGGACTCCGCTCCTCATTCATGAGAAAATGGCTGGTAACCGAGATGCCTAGTCCCATGCTTAAATTAAAATAATTGCAAACAAAACTCCCCTAGGATTGTTGTTAGTTGGAGGCACTTGTTGTTTCGGACATGCCATGGATTGATGTTTGTTGGTGGTGGGGGAGTATAAACTTTACCATTTTGCTTGGAAACCGCCTATAATGTGTGTAGCATGGAAGATATCGAGATTTCTCGGTTGTTATGTTGACAATGAAAGTATACCACACAAAATATTATTCATCTCTATTTCAAAATCGAGCTCTAGCACCTCTACAAATCCCTGCTTCCCTCTGGGAAGGGCCTATCTATTTACTTTTATGTTGAGTCATCACCCTCTTATTAAAAAGCACCAGTTGGAGAGCACCACTGTCATTTGCATGCATTACTATTAGTTTACATTGAGTATGACTGTGACTGGATCTCTTTTAACATGAAGTACAATGTTTAGTCAGTCCTTGAACTTCAGAGGTGCTCTGCATTTATGTTTTGCGGTCTCAGAAAGGGCTAGCGATATACCATCTTGTTATATCATATTATGATTGTTTTAAGAAAGTGTTATCATCCAAGATTTACTATTATTGCTCGCTAGTTGATTATGCCATTGATATGAGTAAACATGAGACCTAATTGTTATTATGAGAAAAACACATATCATGTGGTGAATAAAAATATAGCCTCAAGTAAAGTTACTGATAGACGAAGACGAAAGAGGGGATGCCTTCCGGGGCATACCCAAGCTTAGGCTATTGGTTATCCTTGAATATTACCTTGGGGTGCCTTGGGAATCCCCAAGCTTAGGCTCTTGCCACTCTTTATTCCATAGTCCATCAAATCCTTACCCAAGACTTGAAAACTTCACAACAGAAAACTCAACAGAAAATCTCATAAGCTCCATTAGTATAATAAAATAAATCACCACTTTTGGTACTGTTGTGAACTCATTCTTTATTTATATAGGTGTAATATCTACTGTATTGCAACTTTTCCATGGTTCATACCCCCGATACGAGCCATAGGTTCATCAAAATAAGCAAACAACACATAGAAAACAGAATCTGTCAAAAACAGAACAGTCTGTAGCAATCTAGAACTCTCGAATAGTTCTGTAACTCACAAAATTCCTAAAAATTAGGAAGTCCAAAGAAATTTGTTTATTAATCTTCTACAAAAATAATCAGTATTTTATCACGCATCTGCTAAAAATGAGAATAGTTTTCCTGAGCGCAAAAGTTTCTGTTTTTAGCAAGATCAAATCAACTATCACCGTAAGCTATTCCAAAGGTCTTACTTGGCACAAACACTAATTAAAACACAAAACCACATTTAACCAGAGGCTGGATGAAATATTTATTGCAAAACATAACCTAAAAAGTAAAAACAAAAATAAAATTGGGTTGCCTCCCAACAATTGCTATTGTTTAATGCCCTTAGTTAGGCATAAAACACGAATAGATCTAAGTATTATCATCTTTGGCATGCAATTCTTCAATTGTGAACTTATAATTCTTATGAGACTCTCTATTTTTATAAACGATCAAACTCCTAGGCAACAAATCAAGAAATTCATTCGTGGCAATGTGTCCTTTAATAATATCATAAGAATCGGGGTGAATGCTTATGGATTTGAGATCTTCATTATCTTTACTAGAAGATTCACCCTTATCCATTGGAACATAAATAAACTTGGAAATCTTAGTAGGAGGAAGCTTTTGAGTAGTTTTGATGGAGGAAAAAGCAGAACCCAAGTTGGTAATGATATCTTCTAGTTTGCCAATTCTAGTAGAATCTTGATCTATCTTTTCGTTAACTAGGGGTTCCTTTTCCCTAAGATTATTTAAAGTAACTCCTACTTTAGATCCATATTGAGTAATCAAATTATGAATCTTTTTATCCAAATTTCCAATCAACTCAACGGTAGCAATCTTATTTTCAATAATATCAAGCCTTTGCATTACATCCTCCAAGGATAAAACAGTTCCATTGACCAAAAGAGGTGATGGGCCTAACAAATGTAACATGGCATTGTAAGAATCATAAGTATGGCTACCCAAGAAATTCCCTCCAGTAATGGTATCTAGAACATATCTATTCCAAGGAGTAATGCCCACATAAAAATTGTGAAGAAGAACATCAGTAGGTTGCTTTTGAGTATTGCAAATTCTATACCAAGCATCTTTTAAGTTTTCTCCCTCCCTTTGTTTAAAATTGAGAACTTCGTTATCAGGAGTGCTAACAATGATGGGAGGACTTGCCATAGGAGCGAGACAAACACACAAAAGGCAAATGTAGAATACGAACGGAAGAGGGGCGGAGAAAAGGCAAATCTTTTTAAATCGTTTTAGAAGTGGGGGAGAGGAAAACGAGAGGCGAATGGAAAATAATGTAATGCGAGAGATGAGAGTTTATGATGGGTACTTGGTATGTCTTGGCTTGGCGTAGATCTCCCCGGCGACGGCGCCAGAAATTCTTCCTGCTACTTCTTGAGCTTGTGTTGGTTTTCCCCTTGAAGAGGAAAGGGTGATGTAGCAAAGTAGAGTAAGTATTTCCCTCAATTTTGAGAACCAAGGTATCAATCCAGTAGGAGATAACGCACAAGTCACCGAATACCTGCACAAACAAACACCAACTTGCACCCAACACGATAAAGGAGTTGTCAATTCCTTCATGGTTATTTGCAAAGTGAGATCTGATAGATATGGATAAACGGTAAAGTAACATTTTTGGTTTATGGAATGGAAATTAAAAGATTTCAAAGGAAGTAAATAGGAAACTAAAATCGTAGATCGGAAACTTATATGGAAACTAGACCCGGGGGCCATAGGTTTCACTAGAGGCTTCTCTCAAGATAGAAGATATTACAATGGGTGAACAAATTACTGCCAAGCAATTGATAGAAAAGCACAAAGTTATGATGATGTATAAGGCAATGATTATGAATATATGCATCACATCTGTATGAAGTAGACCGACTCCTGCCTGCATCTACTACTATTACTCCACACATCGACCGACTCCTGCCTGCATCTAGAGTATTAAGTTCATAAGAATAGAGTAACGCATTAAGTAAGATGACATGATGTAGCGGGATAAACTCAAGGAATATGATGAAAACCCCATCTTGTTATCCTCGATGGCAACAATACAATACGTGTCGGTTCCCCTTCTTTCACTAGGACCGAGCACCACAAGATTGAGCCCAAAGCTAAGCACTTCTCCCATTGCAAGAAAAACCAATCTAGTTGGCCAAACCAAATCGATAGTTCGAAGAGACTTGCAAAGCCATCAAATCATGCGTATAAGAATTCAGAGAAGATTCAAAAAATATTCATAGATAAGCTGATCATAAATCCACAATTCATCGGATCTCGGTAAACTCACCGCAAAAAGAGTATTACGTTGAATAGATCTCCAAGAAAATCGAGGAGAACATGGTATTGAGAATCAAAGGGAGAGAAGAAGCCATCTGGTTACTAGCTATGGACCCGTAGGTTTGTGGTAACCTACTCACGCTTCATCGGAGAGGCAATGGTGTTGATGTAGAAGCCCTCCATGATCGAATCCCCCTCCCGCAGGATGCCGAAAAAGGCCCCTAAATTGGATCTCATGGGTACAGAAGGTTGCAGCGGTGGAAAGGTGTTTTCATGGCTCTCCTGATTGGTTTTGGGATATTTGAGAATATATAGGCGGAAGAAATAGGTCGGTGGAGTCACGAGGGGCCCACAAGGGTGGGGGGCATGCCCTACCCTGCTGGGGGCGCCCTTCGTCCTTGTGGCTGCCTTGTGGCTTTCCTGACGTGCACTCCAAGTCCTCTGGATGTCTTCTGGTCCAAGAAAAATCATCGTGAAAGTTTCATTCTGTTTGGACTCCGTTTGATATTCCTTTTCTGCGAAACTCTAAAACAAGGAAAAAACAGAACTGGCACTGGGCTCTAGGTTAATAGGTAAGTCCCAAAAATAATATAAATAGCATATTGATGCATATAAAACACGCAAAACAGATAATATAATAGCATGGAACAATAAAAAATTATAGATATGTTGGATACGTATTAGGAGCAAACTCAACAAAATAACTATCATGAGATACTTGATTGACATTATCAAATTGAACATTAAAATGTTGATGACAAGTTTCATGGATATCATTACTCTTTATTGCATATATATCATCACAATAATCATCATAGATAGCAACTTTGTTCTCATAGTCAGTTGAAACCCCTTCCAAAATAGTAGATTTATCATTAAATAAAGTCACGACTTCTCCAAATCCACTTCCATAAATATTATAATAAGATTCAACACCCTCCAAAATAGTGGGATCATCACCTAGAGTCGACACTCTTCCAAACCCACTTTTATCAATATAATCAACATTAATAGGAGGCATGCTATCATCATAATAAAAGTGATCATCAAAACTTGGGGGACCAAAAATATCATCTTTATCAAACATGGCATCCCCAAGCTTGTAGCTTTGCATATCATTACCATCATGGATATTCAAAGAATATACCAGCAACATTGCAATCGTGCTCATCATTCAAAGTTTTATGCCAAGCATTTTATTAAATTCTTCTTTATCAACCGAGCACAATTTTCCTTTCCATCATTTTCAAGAAAGACATTATAAAAATGAATAATATGAGGCAACCTCAATTCCATTTTTTGTAGTATTCTTTTATAAACCAAACTAGTGATAAAACTAGAAACTAAAAGATTCAATTGCAAGATCTAAAGATATACCTTCAAGCAATCACCTCCTCGGCAAAGGCGGCAGAAAAGAGCTTGATGTTGACTACGCAACCTTTTTCTTGTAGAATCGTATTGGGCTTCCAAGCGCTGAGTTTTGGTGGACAGTAGAAATTTTCCCTCAAGTGGATGACCTAAGGTTTATCAATCCATGGGTGGCGTAGGGAGATGGTTTCTCTCAAACAACCCTACAACCAAATAACAAAGAGTCTTATGTTCCCAACACACCTAATATAATAGCAAATTGTATAGGTGCACTAGTTCCCCAAAGAGATGATGATAAAGGTGTAGTATGGATGGTAGAAATATATTTTATAATCTGAATAAATAAATATAGCAAGGTAACAAGTACTAAAGTGAGCAAAACCGGTATTACAATGCTTGAAAACAAGGCCTAGGGTTCATACTTTCACTAGTGCAAAATCTCTCAACAATGATAAGATAATTGGTGTCGGAGTAAGTAACCACGGGTGGCCTCAGGCTCCCTATGGTATTTCAAGACATAGGGGCGAGCTGCACCCCTCACACCTCCTGGACGGGTGGCCGGCTGGTCTAGTAGGCCGACTGCTAGAAGAGGGCGAGACCTCAGAAGGCGGCCATGAGGGGGCCGACTCCTGGCAGGCGGCCCCTCATGCCCTCAAAGTTTGCACCCACATAACTGCGACAGGATGGGGCGTGGCTACAGTGCGACCTGCCACCCCCGAATCTAGGGCTGAGCAAGGCTATAGTATGGGCGTACCAAGCGGACGCCCCTCGCCCAACGGGGTATTGTAGCCACGCTGCCCGTGACATCACCTACTACCTAGGGAGCTACGCTCCCACAACGGCCGGTCTATATGACCCGTATGCGGCAGGCCCTACCTATCGGCGAGCCCCAGAAGGCGGCGAACCCCCAGCAGGCGGCAATGAGGGCGGGCCACCTCTTAGCAGGCGCCCCCTCCCCTCTCAAAGTCTGTGCGCCATTAACCAGAAGAGACGGGGTATGGCTACAATGAACGCCCGCTAGGCGGCGGGACTGTAGCCTCGCTCCCCCCGACAAAGCATCCATCATCAGTAGCAAGGCTACATTACAAAGTGATCAACCAAACCCGCAAGCAGCGGGTGCGGCCTATCGGTCGAGTACCCAACAGTCGGCAGGTCCCACCAAGCAGTGGGCCCCAACAGCCGGCGGAGAAGCTAGCGTATAGAGACATCGACGACCGGGTCCTACACCCGGCCAGATTAACATTGTACCCCTGGGGGTAGGCCTATAAAAAACCCCAGGCTTCCCCATGCAAAGGGTTCAGACCATAGACATCACACACACACACACACATATAGAGGAGTAGGGCTAGCATTGTTCTTCTTCCTCCTCTAGCTAAACAGCTCAAGGAGCAACTTGTAGCTACTCTATTGATCATAGTCATCATGCGGAGACCCCGTAGAGCAGGACTAGGGGTGTTATCTTCATGGAGAGCCCCGAACATGGTTAAGATTCACAGGCCTATGCGGTCTCGCTCACTCTCGCTTCTAGAGCCTAGGGACGTACTCTTGTCCCTCTCCATGATTAGCCACCCCCTGGCATATGTTGCTACACATCCCCGACATTTGGCACCCACCATGGGGCAAGGTGCACCGCCGTCCGAAGACACATTCTGGATGGGAACCCTCTTCCTTCCTGGCGAGCGCAACTAGCCCGGCACGCCTGATGGCATTTGCATCAATGCGCTGCACGGCGCAGAAGCCACCTGCATCGCGAGCTATCTCACTGATCTCATCGGTAGGATCCGCCTCTCCGACGAGCCTGCGCCCGATGTGGGATCAGCCAGCTTTGAGACCTACCTCGTTGACCTCCTTGGCAATCTTCACACCGCCAACGAGCCGGCCTCTAACCTAGAGTCAGTTGGCTCCACTAACCCGATGCTCAGCGACTTCGACGTGGATCTCCCGATGCCTTCCCTGCCAACATGGTGGTCTGCTTCCTCTTGAGCATGAGTTGGTTTTCCCTTGAAGAGGAAAGGGTGATGCAGCAAAGTAGCGTAAGTATTTCCTTTAGTTTTTGAGAACCAAGGTATCAATGCAGTAGGAGGTAACACGCAAGTCCCTTAGTACGTGCACAAACAAGCACGAACCTCGCAACCAATATGATAAAGGGGTTGTCAATCCCTTCACGGTCACTTACGAAAGTGAGATCTGATAGAGATAATAAGATAATTATTTTTGGTATTTTTATTGTATAGATTGGAAAATAAAGATTGCAAAATAAATAATGATAGAAATAGCAAGTTGATAGGAAAATAATATGATGGAAGATAGACCCGGGGGCCATAGGTTTCACCAGTGGCTTCTCTCAAGATAGCAAATTCTATGGTGGGTCAACAAATTACTGTCGAGCAATTGATAGAAAAGCGCATAGTTATGAGAATATCTAGGCATGATCATGTATATAGGCATCATGTCCGCGACAAGTAGACCGAAATGATTCTGCATCTACTACTATTACTCCACACATCGACCGCTATCCTGCATGCACATAGAGTATTAAGTTTATAAGAACAAAGTAACACATTAGGCAAGATGACATGATGTAGAGGGATAAAGTCAAGAAATATGATATAAACCCCATCTTTTTATCCTTGATGGCAACAATACAATACATGCCTTGCTGCCCCTGCTGTCACTGGGAAAGGACACCGCAAGATTGAACCCAAAGATAAGCACTTCTCCCATTGCAAGAAAGATCAATCTAGTAGACCAAACCAAACTGATAACTCAAAGAGACTTGCAAAGATATTAAATCATGCATAAAAGAATTCAGAGAAGAATCAAATATTGTTCATAGATAATCTTGATCATAAACCCACAATTCATCGAATATCGACAAACACACCGCAAAAAGAATTACATCGAATAGATCTCCAAGAGAATCGAGGAGAACTCTGTATTGAGATCCAAAGAGAGATAAGAAGCCATCTAGCTAATAACTATGGACCCGAAGGTCTGTGCTAAACTACTCACACATCATCGAAGAGGCTATGGTGTTGATGTAGAAGCCCTCCATGCTTGATTCCCCCTCCGGCGGAGCGTCGGAAAAGGCCCCAAGATGGAATCTCATGGGTACAGAAGGTTGCGGGCTGCTCCTGGATGTTTTCAGGGTATATGGGTATATATAGGAGGAAGAAGTAGGTCGGTGGAGCTGCAAGGGGCCCACGAGGGTGGGGAGCGCGCCTACCCCCCTGGGCACGCCCTCCTGCCTCGTGGTCTCCTCGTTTCTTTCTTGACGTACACTCCAAGTCTCCTGGATCATGTTTGTTCCAAAAATAACTCTCTCGAAGGTTTCATTCCGTTTGGATTCCGTTTGATATTCCTTTTCTGTGAAACACTAAAATAGGCAAAAAAAACATCAATTTGCGACCTTTGGTTAGTAGGTTAGTCCCAAAAATAATATAAAAGTGCATAACAAAGCCCATTATACATCCAAAATAGATAATATAATAGCATGGAACAATAAAAAATTATAGATACGTTGGAGACGTATCAAGCATTCCCAAGCTTAATTCCTGCTCGTTCTCGAGTAGGTAAATGATAAAAACAGAATTTTTGATGTGGAATGCTACCTAGCATAATTCTCAATGTAATTTTCTTTATTGTGGCATGAATGTTCAGATCCGAAAGATTCAAGACAAAAGTTTAATATTGACATAAAAATAATAATACTTCAAGCATACTAACCAAGCAATCATGTCTTCTCAAAATAACATGGCCAAAGAAAGTTATCCCTACAAAATCATATAGTATGGCTATGCTCTATGTTCATCACACAAAGTATCTAATCATGCACAACGCCGAAGACAAGCCAAGCAATTGTTTCATACTTTTGATGTTCTCAAACTTTTTCAATCTTCACACAATACATGAGCGTGAGCCATGGATATAGCACTATAGGTGGAATAGAATGGTGGGTCTAGAGAAGACAAAAAGGAGAAGATAGTCTCACATCAACTAGGCATATCAACGGGCTATGGAGATGCCCATCAATAGATATCAATGTGAGTGAGTAGGGATTGCCATGCAACGGATGCATTAGAGCTATAAGTGTATGAAAGCTCAACAAAATAAACTAAGTGGGTGTGCATCCAACTCGCTTGCTCATGAAGACCTAGGGCATTTTGAGGAAGCCCATCATTGGAATATAGAAGCCGAGTTCTATAATGTAAAATTCCACTAGTATATGAAAGTGACAACATAGGAGACTCTCTATCATGAAGATCATGGTGCTACTTGTTGGAAATATGCCCTAGAGGCAATAATAAATTAGTTATTATTATTGTTCATGATAATCGTTTATTATCCATCCTAGAATTGTATTGATAGGTAACTCAGATACATGCATGGATACATAGACAACACCATGTCCCTAGTAAGCCTCTAGTTGACTAGCTCGTTGATCAATAGATGGTTACGATTTCCTGACCATGGACATTGGATGTCGTTGATAACAGGATCACATCATTATGAGAATGATGTGATGGACAAGACCCAATCCTAAGCCTAGCACAAGATCGTGTAGTTCGTATGCTAAAGCTTTTCTAATGTCAAGTATCATTTCCTTAGACCATGAGATTGTGCAACTCCCGGATACCGTAGGAGTGTTTTGGGTGTGCCAAACGTCACAACGTAACTGGATGGCTATAAAGGTGCACTACGGGTATCTCCGAAAGTGTCTGTTGGGTTGGCACGAATCGAGACTGGGATTTGTCACTCCGTGTAACGGAGAGGTATCTCTGGGCCCACTCGGTAGGACATCATCATAATGTGCACAATGTGACCAATGAGTTGATCACGGGATGATGTGTTACGGGAACGAGTAAAGAGACTTGCCGGTAACGAGATTGAACAAGTATCATACCGATAGACAAAGGGAATTGTATACGGGATTGATTGAATCCTTGACATCGTGGTTCATCCAATGAGATCATCGTGGAGCATGTGGTAGCCAACATGGGTATCCAGATCCTGCTATTGGTTATTGACTGGAGAGTTGTCTCGGCCATGTCTGCATGACTCCCGAGCCCGTAGGGTCTACACACTTAAGGTTCGATGACGCTAGGGTTATAGGGAAAGTGTCTACACGATTACCGAATGTTGTTCGGAGTCCCGGATGAGATCCCGGACGTCACGAGGAGTTCCGGAATGGTCCGGAGGTAAATATTTATATATGGGAAGTCCCGTTTTGGTCACCAGAAAAGTTTTGGGTGCTATCGGTAACGTATCGGGACCACCGGGAGGGTCCCGGGGGTCCACCAGGTGGGGCCACCAGCCCTAGAAGGCTGCGTGGGCCAAGTGTGGGAGGGGACCAGCCCCAGGTGGGCTGGTGCACCCCCCACCAAGGCCCAAGGTGCAAGGGAGAGTGGGAGGGGGCAAACCCTAGGTCCAGATGGGCCTTAAGGCCCACCCTAGGTGCGCCCTCTCTCTCCCCCCTTGGCCGCCACCCTAGATGGGTTTGGGGGCTGCCGCCACCCCTAGGGAGGGAACCCTAGATGGGGGCACAGCCCCTCCCCTTCCCCTATATATACTTGAGGTATTGGGGGCTGCAAGACACACGAGATCATCTCCCTCTTGGCGCAGCCCTACCTCTCTCCCTCCTCGTCTCTTGTAGTGCTTGGCGAAGCCCTGCTGGAGTTCCGCGCTCCTCCACCACCACCACGCCGTCGTGCTGCTGCTGGACAGGGTCTTCCCCAACCTCTCTTTCTCCCCTTGCTGGATCAAGGCGTGGGAGACGTCACCAGGCTGCACGTGTGTTGAACGCGGAGGCGCCGTTGTTCGGCGCTTAGATCGGAATCAACTGCTATGTGAATCGCTGCGAGTACGACACCTTCATCCGCGTTCTTGCAACGCTTCCGCTTAGCGATCTACAAGGGTATGTAGATGTACTCCCCTTCCCCTCATTGCTAGATTACTCCATAGATTGATCTTGGTGATGCGTAGAAAATTTTAAATTTCTGCTACGATCCCCAACAGTGGCATCATGAGCTAGGTCTATGCGTAGTTTCTATGCACGAGTAGAACACAAGTTGTTGTGGGCGTCGATTTTTTCAATTCACTTGCCGTTACTAGTCTTATCTTGATTCGGCGGCATCGTGGGATGAAGCGGCCCGGACTGACCTTACACGTACTCTTACGTGAGACAGGTTCCACCGACTGACATGCACTAGTTGCATAAGGTGGCTAGTGGGTGTCTGTCTCTCCCACTTTAGTCAGATCGGATTCGATGAAAAGGGTCCTTATGAAGGGTAAATAGAAATTGTCATATCACGTTGTGGTTTGGGCGTAGGTAAGAAACGTTCTTGCTAGAAACCTATAGCAGCCACGTAAAAACTTGCAACAACAATTAGAGGTCGTCTAACTTGTTTTTGCAGCATGTGCCGTGTGATGTGATATGGCCAAAAGGATGTGATGAATGATATATGTGATGTATGAGATTGATCATGTTCTTGTAATAGGAATCACGACTTGCATGTCGATGAGTATGACAACCGGCAGGAGCCATAGGAGTTGTCTTAATTTATTTATGACCTGCGTGTCAACATAAACGTCATGTGATTACTTTACTTTATTGCTAAAGCGTTAGCCATAGTAGTAGAAGTAATAGATGACGAGACAACTTCAAGAAGACACGATGATGGAGATCATGATGATGGAGATCATGGTGTCATGCCGGTGACAACGATGATCATGGAGCCCCGAAGATGGAGATCAAAAGGAGCAAATGATATTGGCCATATCATGTCACTATTTGATTGCATGCGATGTTTATCATGTTTTACATCTTATTTGCTTAGAATGACGGTAGCTTAAATAAGATGATCCCTCGCAATAATTTCAAGAAAGTGTTCCCCCTAACTATGCACCATTGCGAAGGTTCGTTGTTTCGAAGCACCACGTGATGATCGGGTGTGATAGATTCTAACGTTCGAATACAACGGGTGTAAGCCAGATTTACACACGCGATGAACTTAGGTTAACTTGATGAGCCTAGCATGTACAGACATGGCCTCGAAACACGGAAGACCGAAATGTCGAACATGAGTCGTATAGAAGATACGATCAACATGAAGATGTTCACCGATGATGACTAGTCCGTCTCACGTGATGATCGGACACAGCCTAGTTGACTCGGATCATGTATCACTTAGATGACTAGAGGGATGTCTATCTGAGTGGGAGTTCATTAAATAATTTGATTAGATGAACTTAATTATCATGAACATAGTCTAAATTGTCTTTGCAAATATGTTGTAGATAAATAGCTCACGCTTTAGCTCCCTGTTTTAATACGTTCCTAGAGAAAAGGCTAAGTTGAAAGATATTGTAAGCATTGACGCGGACTAGGTCCATTGCCTGAGGAGTGTCCTCACTGCTACACAGAAGGCTTACGTCTTTGATGCACCGCTCGATGTGCAAACCCCTACAACATCGTCTGTGGATGTTGTGAACACCTGACAGACACATCCTGATGACTACTTGTTAGTTTAGGTCACCATACTTTACGGCTTAGAATCAGGATTCCAATGACGTTTTGAACGCCATAAGACATATGAGATGTTCCAAGAGCTGAAATTGGGATTTCAGGGTCATGCCCGTGTTGAGAGGTATGAGACCTCTGACAAGTTCTTTTGCCAACAAGATGGAGGAGAATAGCTCAGCTAGTGAGCATGTGCTTAGAATGTCTGGGTGCTACAATCACTTAAATCAAGTGGGAGTTAAACTTCCAGATAAGATAGTGATTGATAGAGTTCTCTAGCCACTATCACTAAGCTACTAGATATTTGTGATGAACTATGACATGAAAGGGATGGAGTTGATCCCGGAGCTGTTCACGGTGCTTAAGACCGCAAAAGGTAGAAATCGAGAAGGAGCATCAAGTGTTGATGGTTTAACAAGACCACTGGTTTCAAGAAAGGCAAGGGCTAGAAGGGAAAATTCATGGATGGCAAACCAGTTGCCGCTCCAGTGAAGGAACCCGAGGTTGAACCCAAACCCGAGACTAAGTGCTTCTATTGTAAGGGGAACGGTCACTAGTAGCGGAATTACCCCAAATACATGGTAGATAAGAAGGCTGGCAACTTCAACAAAGTATATACGTGTTATTAATGTGTACCTCACTAGTACTCCTGGTAGCACCTGGGTATTGGATACCGGTTCAGTTGCTATTATTGGTGACTTGAAGCAAAAGCTACAAACTGAATGGAGACTGGCTAAGTGCGAGGTGACGATGTGTGTTGGAAGTGTTTCCAAAGTTGATGAGATCACCATCGCACTCTCCATCTATTGGAAATATGCCCTAGAGGCAATAATAAAAGGATTATTATTATATTTCCTTGTTCATGATAATTGTCTTTTATTCATGCTATAATTGTGTTATCTGGAAATCGTAATACATGTGTGAATACATAGACACCAACATGTCCCTAGTAAGCCTCTAGTTGACTAGCTCGTTGATCTATAGATAGTCATGGTTTCCTGACTATGGACATTGGATGTCATTGATAATGAGATCACATCATTAGGAGAATGATGTGATGGACAAGACCCAATCCTAAACTTAGCACAAGATCGTATAGTTTGTTTGCTAGAGTTTTTCCAATGTCAAGTATCTTTTCCTTAGACCATGAGATCGTGTAACTCCCGGATGTCGTAGGAGTGCTTTAGGTGTACCAAACGTCACAACGTAACTGGGTGACTATAAAGGTATACTATGGGTATCTCCGAAAGTGTCTGTTGGGCTGACACGGATCAAGACTGGGATTTGTCACTCCGTATAACGGAGAGGTATCTCTGGGCCCACTGGATAATGCATCATCATAATGAGCTCAAAGTGACCAAGTGTCTGGTCACGGGATCATGCATTACGGTACGAGTAAAGTGACTTGCCGGTAACGAGATTGAACGAGGTATTGGTATACCGACGATCGAATCTCGGGCAAGTAACATACCGATTGACAAAGGGAATTGTATACGGGGTTGCTTGAATCCTCCACATCGTGGTTCATCCGATGAGATCATCGAGGAGCATGTGGGAGCCAACATGGGTATCCAGATCCCGCTGTTGGTTATTGACCGGAGAGCCATCTCGGTCATTTCTACATGTCTCCCGAACCCGTAGGGTCTACACACTTAAGGTTCGGTGACGCTAGGGTTGTAGAGATATAATATGCAGCAACCAGAAAGTTGTTCGGAGTCCCGGATGAGATCCCGGACGTCACGAGGAGTTCCGGAATGGTCCGGAGGTGAACAATTATATACAGGAAGTGCAGTTTCGGCCATCGGGAGAGTTTTGGGGGTCACCGGTATTGTACCGGGACCACCGGAAGGGTCCCGGGGGTCCACCGGGTGGGGCCACCCATCCCGGAGGGCCCCATGGGCCAAAGTGGGGAGGGGAACCAGCCCATAGTGGGCTGGTGCGCCCCCCTTGGCCCACCCCATGCGCCTAGGGTTGGGAACCCTAGGGTGGGGGGGCACCCCACCTGGCTTGGGGGGCACTCCACCCCTTGGCCGCCGCCCCCCCTAGGAGATCACATCTCCTAGGGCCGGCGCACCCCCTAGGGGGCCTATATAAAGGGGGGGGGAGGGGGCAACCGCACCCTTGAGTCTTGGCACCTCCCTCTCCCCTGCTACACCTCTCCCTCTCGTAGTAGAACGGCGAAGCCCTGCTGCGGTGACCCCTGCATCCACCACCACACCGTCGTGCTGCTGGATCTTCATCAACCTCTCCTCCCCCCTTGCTGGATCAAGAAGGAGGAGACGTCACACTGACCGTACGTGTGTTGAACACGGAGGTGCCGTCCGTTCGGCGCTAGGATCTCCGGTGATTTGGATCACGTCGAGTACGACTTCCTCATCCCCGTTCTTTGAACGCTTCCGCGCGTGATCTACAAAGGTATGTAGATGCAATCCGATCACTCGTTGCTAGATGAACTCATAGATGGATCTTGGTGAAACCGTAGGAAATTTTTTGTTTTCTGCAACGTTCCCCAACAGTGGCATCATGAGCTAGGTCTATGCGTAGTTCTCTTTGCACAAGTAGAACACAATTTGTTGTGGGCATAGATGTTGTCAACTTTCTTGCCGCTACTAGTCTTATTTTGCTTCAGCAGTATTGTGGGATGAAGAGGCCCGGACCAACCTTACACGTACGCTTACGTGAGACCGGTTCCACCGACTGACATGCACTAGTTGCATAAGGTGGCTGGCGGGTGTCTGTCTCTCCCACTTTAGTTGGAGCGGATTCGATGAAAAGGGTCCTTATGAAGGGTAAATAGAAGTTGACAAATCACGTTGTGGCTTTCACGTAGGTAAGAAAATGTTCTTGCTAGAACCCTATTGCAGCCACGTAAAACTTGCAACAACAATTAGAGGACGTCTAACTTGTTTTTGCAGCAAGTGTTTTGTGATGTGATATGGCCAAAGTTGTGATGAATGATGAATGATATATATTTGATGTATGAGATGTTCATGCTATTGTAATAGAAATCACGACTTGCATGTCGATGAGTATGACAACCGACAGGAGCCATAGGAGTTATCTTTATTTTTTTGTATGACCTGCGTGTCATTGAGAAACGCCATGTAAATTACTTTACTTTATTGCTAAACGTGTTAGCCATAGTAGTAGAAGTAATAGTTGGCGAGCAACTTCATGGAGACACGATGATGGAGATCATGATGATGGAGATCATGGTGTCATGCGGTGACAAGATGATCATGAAGCCCCAAGATGGAGATCAAAGGAGCTATGTGATATTGGCCATATCATGTCACTATTATTATTTGATTGCATGTGATGTTTATCATGTTTTTGCATCTTGTTTACTTAGAACGACGGTAGTAAATAAGATGATCCCTCATAATAATTTCAAGAAAGTGTTCCCCCTAACTGTGCACCGTTGCGACAGTTCGTTGTTTCGAAGCACCACGTGATGATCGGGTGTGATAGATTCCAACGTTCACATACAATGGGTGTAAGACAGATTTACACATGCAAACACTTAGGTTGACTTGACGAGCCTAGCCTGTACAGATATGGCCTCGGAACACAGAAGACCGAAAGGTCGAGCATGAGTCGTATAGAAGATACGATCAACATGAAGATGTTCACCGATGTTGACTAGTCCGTCTCACGTGATGATCGGACACGGCCTAGTTAACTCGGATCATGTTATACTTAGATGACTGGAGGGATGTCTATCTAAGTGGGAGTTCATTGAATAATTTGATTTAGATGAACTTAATTATCATGAACTTAGTCTAAAATCTTTACAACATGTATTGTAGATCAAATGGCCAACGTTGTCCTCAACTTCAACGCATTCCTAGAGAAAACCAAGCTGAAAGACGATGGCAGCAACTATACGGACTGGGTCCGGAACCTGAGGATCATCCTCATAGTTGCCAAGAAAGATTATGTCCTACAAGCACCGCTAGGTGAAGCACCTGTTCTCCCTGCAGAACAAGACGTTATGAATGCTTGGCAGACACGTACCGATGATTACTCCCTCGTTCAGTGCGGCATGCTTTACAGCTTAGAACCGGGGCTCCAAAAGCGTTTTGAGAGACACGGAGCATATGAGATGTTCGAAGAGCTGAAAATGGTTTTTCAAGCTTATGCCCGGGTCGAGAGATATGAAGTCTCCGACAAGTTCTTCAGCTGTAAGATGGAGGAAAATAGTTCTGTCAGTGAGCACATACTCACTATGTCAGGGTTACATAACCGCTTGACTCAGCTGGGAGTTAATCTCCCGGATGACGCGGTCATTGACAGAATCCTTCAGTCGCTTCCACCGAGCTACAAGAGCTTTGTGATGAACTTCAATATGCAGGGGATGGAAAAGACCATTCCTAAAGTATTTGCAATGCTGAAATCAGCAGAGGTAGAAGTCAAAAAGGAACATCAAGTGTTGATGGTGAATAAAACCACTAAGTTCAAGAAAGGCAAGGGTAAGAAAAACTTCAAGAAGGACAGCAAGGGAGTTGCCGTGCCCGGCAAGCAAGCTGCCGGGAAGAAGCCAAAGAATGGACCCAAGCCCGAGACTGAGTGCTTTTATTGCAAGGAAAGTGGTCACTGGAAGCGGAACTGCCCCAAATACTTAGCGGACAAGAAGGCCGAAAAAACGAAAGGTATATGTGATATACATGTAATTGATGTGTACCTTACCAGTACTCGTAGTAGCTCCTGGGTATTTGATACCGGTGCAGTTGCTCACATTTGTAACTCAAAGCAGGAGCTGCGGAATAAGCGGAGACTGGCGAAGGACGAGGTGACAATGCGCGTCGGGAATGGTTCCAAGGTCGATGTGATCGCCGTCGGCACACTACCTCTACATTTACCTACGGGATTAGTTTTGAACCTCAATAATTGTTATTTAGTGCCAAGTTTGAGCATGAACATTGTACCAGGATCTCGTTTAATACGAGATGGCTACTCATTTAAATTTGAGAATAATGGTTGTTCTATTTATATGAGAGATATGTTTTATGGTCATGCTCCGATGGTGAATGGTTTATTCTTAATGAATCTCGAGCGTAATGCTACACATATTCATAGTGTGAGTACCAAAAGATGTAAGGTTGATAATGATAGTCCCACATACTTGTGGCACTGCCGCCTTGGTCACATAGGTGTCAAACGCATGAAGAAGCTCCATGCAGATGGACTTTTAGAGTCTCTTGATTACGAATCATTTGACACATGCGAACCATGCCTCATGGGTAAAATGACCAAGACTCCATTCTCAAGAACAATGGAGCGAGCAACCAACTTATTGGAAATCATACATACTGATGTGTGCGGTCCAATGAGTGTTAATGCTCGCGGTGGTTATCGTTATGTTCTCACCCTCACTGATGACTTGAGTAGATATGGGTATGTCTACTTAATGAAACACAAGTCTGAGACCTTTGAAAGGTTCAAGTAATTTCAGAGTGAGGTTGAGAATCAACGTGACAGGAAAATCAAGTTCCTGCGATCAGATCATGGATGAGAATACTTGAGTCACGAATTTGGCACACACTTAAGAAAATGTGGAATAGTTTCACAACTCACACCGCCTGGAACACCTCAGCGTAATCGTGTGTCCGAATGTCATAATCGCACTCTATAAGATATGGTGCGATCTATGATGTCTCTTACTGATTTACCGCTATCTTTTTGGGTCTATGCTTTAGAGACTGCCGCATTCACTTTAAATAGGGCTCCGTCAAAATCCGTTGAGATGACACCGTATGAGTTATGGTTTGGGAAGAAACCTAAGCTGTCGTTTCTAAAAGTTTGGGGATGCGATGCTTATGTCAAGAAACTTCAACCTGAAAAGCTCGAACCCAAGTCGCAAAAATGCGTCTTCATAGGATACCCTAAAGAAACAATTGGGTATACCTTCTACCTCAGATCCGAAGGCAAGATCTTTGTTGCCAAGAATGGATCCTTTCTAGAGAAGGAGTTTCTCTCGAAAGAAGTAAGTGGGAGGAAAGTAGAACTTGATGAAGTATTACCTCTTGAACCGAAAAATGGCGCAACTCAAGAAAATGTTCCTGAGGTGCCTGCACCGACTAGAGAGGAAATTAATGATGATGATCATGAAACTTCAGATCAAGTTGCTACTGAACTTCGTAGGTCCACAAGGACACGTTTCGCACCAGAGTGGTACGGCAACCCTGTCTTGGAAATCATGTTGTTAGACAACGGTGAACCTTCAAACTATGAAGAAGCGATGGCGGGCCCGGATTCCGACAAATGGCTGGAAGCCATGAAATCTGAGATAGGATCCATGTATGAAAACGAAGTATGGACTTTGACTGACTTGCCCGTTGAGCGGCGAGCCATAGAAAATAAATGGATCTTTAAGAAGAAGACAGACGCGGATGGTAATGTGACCATCTATAAAGCTCGGCTTGTCGCTAAGGGTTATCGACAAGTTCAAGGGGTTGACTACGATGAGACTTTCTCACCGGTAGCGAAGCTGAAGTCCGTCCGAATCATGTTAGCAATTGCCGCATTCTATGATTATGAGATATGGCAAATGGATGTCAAAACGGCATTCCTTAATGGTTTCCTTAAGGAAGAATTGTATATGATGCAGCCGGAAGGTTTTGTCGATCCTAAGAATGCTGACAAGGTGTGCAAGCTCCAACGCTCGATTTATGGGCTGGTGCAAGCATCTCGGAGTTGGAACATTCGCTTTGATGAGATGATCAAAGCGTTTGGGTTTATGCAGACTTATGGAGAAGCCTGTGTTTACAAGAAAGTGAGTGGGAGCTCGATAGCATTTCTCATATTATATGTAGATGACATACTTTTGATGGGAAATGATATAGAGCTTTTGGACAACATTAAGGCCTACTTGAATAAGAGTTTTTCAATGAAGGACCTTGGAGAAGCTGCTTATATATTAGGCATCAAGATCTATAGAGATAGATCAAGACGCCTCATAGGTCTTTCGCAAAGCACATACCTTGATAAGATATTGAAGAAGTTCAATATGGATCAGTCTGAAAAGGGGTTCTTGCCTGTGTTGCAAGGTGTGAAATTGAGCTCAGCTCAATGTCCGACCATGGCAGAATATATAGAAGAGATGAGTGTCATCCCCTATGCCTCAGCCATAGGTTCTATTATGTATGCCATGATGTGTACCAGACCTGATGTAAACCTTGCCGTAAGTTTGGTAGGTAGGTACCAAAGTAATCCCGGCAAGGAACACTCGACAGCGGTCAAGAATATCCTGAAGTACCTTAAAAGGACTAAGGAAATGTTTCTCATTTATGGAGGTGACGAAGAGTTCATCGTAAAGGGTTACGTCGACGCTAGCTTCGACACAGATCTGGATGACTCTAAGTCACAAACCGGATACGTGTATATTTTGAATGGTGGGGCAGTAAGCTGGTGCAGTTGCAAGCAGAGCGTCGTGGCAAGATCTACATGTGAAGCGGAGTACATGGCAGCCTCGGAGGCAGCGCATGAAGCAATTTGGGTGAAGGAGTTCATCACCGACCTAGGAGTCATACCCAATGCATCGGGCCGATCAAACTCTTCTGTGACAACACTGGAGCTATTGCACTTGCCAAGGAGCCCAGGTTTCACAAGAAGACAAGGCACATCAAGCGTCGCTTCAACTCCATTCGTGAAAATGTTCAAGATAGATATTTGTAAAGTACATACGGACCTGAATGTAGCAGATCCGTTGACTAAACCTCTCCCTAGAGCAAAACATGATCAACACCAGAATTCCATGGGTGTTTGATTCATCACAATGTAACTAGATTATTGACTCTAGTGCAAGTGGGAGACTGTTGGAAATATGCCCTAGAGGCAATAATAAAAGGATTATTATTATATTTCCTTGTTCATGATAATTGTCTTTTATTCATGCTATAATTGTGTTATCCGGAAATCGTAATACATGTGTGAATACATAGACACCAACATGTCCCTAGTAAGCCTCTAGTTGACTAGCTCGTTGATCAATAGATAGTCATGGTTTCCTGACTATGGACATTGGATGTCATTGATAACGAGATCACATCATTAGGAGAATGATGTGATGGACAAGACCCAATCCTAAACTTAGCACAAGATCGTATAGTTCGTTTGCTAGAGTTTTTCCAATGTCAAGTATCTTTTCCTTATACCATGAGATCGTGTAACTCCCGGATGCCGTAGGAGTGCTTTGGGTGTACCAAACGTCACAACATAACTGGGTGACTATAAAGGTATACTACGGGTATCTCCGAAAGTGTCTGTTGGGTTGACACGGATCAAGACTGGGATTTGTCACTCCGTATAACGGAGAGGTATCTCTGGGCCCACTCGGTAATGCATCATCATAATGAGCTCAAAGTGACCAAGTGTCTGGTCACGGGATCATGCATTACGGTACGAGTAAAGTGACTTGCTGGTAACGAGATTGAACGAGGTATTGGGATACCGACGATCGAATCTCGGGTAAGTAACGTACCGATTGACAAAGGGAATTGTATACGGGGTTGCTTGAATCCTCGACATCGTGGTTCATCCGATGAGATCATCGAGGAGCATGTGGGAGCCAACATGGGTATCCAGATCCCTCTGTTGGTTATTGACCGGAGAGCCATCTCGGTCATGTCTACATGTCTCCCGAATCCGTAGGGTCTACACACTTAAGGTTCGGCGACGCTAGGGTTGTAGAGATATAACATGCAGTAACCCGAAAGTTGTTCGGAGTCCCGGATGAGATCCCGGACGTCATGAGGTGTTCCGGAATGGTCCGGAGGTGAAGAATTATATATAGGAAGTGTAGTTTCGGCCATCGGGAGAGTTTCGGTGGTCACCGGTATTGTACCGAGACCACCGGAAGGGTCCCGGGGGTCCACCGGGTGGGGCCACCCATCCCGGAGGGCCCCATGGGCCAAAGTGGGGAGGGGAACCAGCCCATAGTGGGCTGGTGCGCCCCCCTTGGCCCACCCCATGCGCCTAGGGTTGGGAACCCTAGGTGGGGGGGCGCCCCACCTGGCTTGGGGGGCACTCCACCCCGTGGCCGCCGCCCCCCTAGGAGATCCCATCTCCTAGGGCCGGCGCACCCCCTAGGGGGCCTATATAATGGGGGGGAGGGGGCAGCCGCACCCTTGAGTCTTGGCGCCTCCCTCTCCCCTGCTACACCTCTCCCTCTCGTAGTAGAACGGCGAAGCCCTGCTGCGGTGACCCCTGCATCCACCACCACGCCGTCGTGCTGCTGGATCTTCATCAACCTCTCCTCCCCCCTTGCTGGATCAAGAAGGAGGAGACGTCACGCTGACCGTACGTGTGTTGAACACGGAGGTGCCGTCCGTTCGGCGCTAGGATCTCCGGTGATTTGGATCACGTCGAGTACGACTTCCTCATCCCCGTTCTTTGAACGCTTCCGCACGTGATCTACAAAGGTATGTAGATGCAATCCGATCACTCGTTGCTAGATGAACTCACAGATGGATCTTGGTGAAACCGTAGGAATTTTTTGTTTTCTGCAACGTTCCCCAACACCATCTGCCTTCGGGGTTAGTATTGAACCTAGATAAATGTTATCAGGTGTCTACGTTGAGCATGAATATGATTAGATCATGTTCATTGCAATACGGTTATTCATTTAAGTTAGAGAATAATGGTCATTCTGTTTACATGAATAATACCTTTCATGGTCATGCACCCTATGTGAATGGTTCAGTGAATCTCGGTCGTGGTAATACACATGTTCACGCCAAAAGATGTAGATAGTACCACTTTCTTGTGGCACTGCCGCTTAGGTCATATTAGCGTAAGATGCATGAAGAAACTCCGTGTCGATGGATGTTTGGAGTCACTTGATTTTGAATTGCTTGACACATGCGAGCCATGCCTCATGGGTAGGATGACTAAGGCCCCGTTTTCAGGTACAATGAAACGGGCAAGTGACTTGTTGGAAATCATACATGCTGATGCGTGTGATCCAGTGAGAATTGAAGCATGCGGTGGATGTCGCTATTTTCTCATCTTCACTGACGATTTGAGTAGAAATAGGTATATTTACTTAATGAAGCACAAGTCTGAAACATTTGAAAAGTTCAAGCGGTTTCAGAGTGAAGTTAAGAACCATCATAACAAGAAGATCAAATTCCTACGATCTGATCGATGAGAATTTCTGAGTTATGAGTTTGGAAATCACTTAAGACATTGTGGAATTGTTTCACAGTTGAAGCCACCTGGAACACCACAGGGTAATGGTGTGTCCAGACGTCGTAATCGAACCTTATGAGATATGGTGCGATCTATGATGTCTCTTACCGATCTACCGCTATTATTTTGAGTTTATGCATTAGAGACAGCTGCATTCACTTTAGATAGGACACCATCTAAGTCCGTTGAGACGATGTCGTGTGAACATTGGTTTGGCAAGAAACTAAAGTTGTTGTTTCTTAATGTTTGGGGCTGCAATGCTTAAGGCTTCAGCCGAAGAAGCTCGAACCCAAAAGCGCACAAACACATCTTCATAGGATACCCAAAGGTGACAGTTGGGTATACCTTCTATCTCAGATCTGAGGGCAAATTGTTTGTCTCTAAGAACGGGTCCTTTCTCGAGAAGGAGTTTCTCTCGAACGAATTGAGTGGGAGGAAGATAGAACTTGATGAGGTTGTCGAACCTCTACTTCAACTAGAGAGTGATGCAACACAGAAAGATGTTTTCTGTGGCGCCTATGTCTGTTGAATAGGAAGTTAATGATAGTGATCATGAAGCTTCGGATCAAGTTGCTATCGAACCTCGTAGGTCGACAAGGATATGTACTACTCCTGAGTGGTACAGTAATCCTGTCTTCGATATCATGTTGTTAGACAACAATGAACCTACGAGCTATGGAGAAGCGATGGTGGGCCCATATTCCGCAAATGGTTAGAAGCCATGAAATCCGAGATAGGATCCATGTATCAGAACAAAGTATGGACTTTGGTGGACTTGCCCAATGATCAGCAAGCCATTGAGATAAATGGATCTTTAAGAAGAAGACGGACATGGACGGTAATGTTACCATCTATGAAGCTCGACTTGTGGCAAAGAGTCTTTTCACAAGTTCAAGGAGTTGACTACGATGAGAATTTCTCACCCGTAGCGATGCTTAAGTCCGTCGGAATCATGTTAGCATTAGCTGTATTTTTTGATTATGAAATCTGACAGATGGATGTCAAAAACAAGTTTTCTTACCAGTTTTCGTAAGAAAGAGTTGTATGTGATACAATCAAATTTTGTCGATCCTAAGGATGCTAAAAGGTATGCTGGCTCCAGCGATCCTTCTATGGACTAGAACAAGCATCTCGGAGTCAGAATATATGCTTTGATGGAGTGATCAAAGCTTTTAGGTTTATACAATGTTTGTTAGAAACTTGTATTTACAAGAAAGTGAGTGGGAGCACTACAACATTTCTGATAAGTATATGTGGATGACATATTGTTGATCCGAAATAATGTAGAATTTCTGGAAAGCATAAACGGTTGTTTGAAGAGTGATTTCCAAAGGGAGACCTGGATAAAGCTTCTTACATATTGGGAATCAAGATCTATAGAGATAGATCAAGACGCCTGATGATACTTTCAAAGAACGCACACCTTGACATGATTTTGAAGGAGTTCAAAATAGATCAGTCGAAGACAGGATTCTTGCCTGAGTTGTAAGGTGTGAAGTTGAGTAAGACTTAAAGATTGACCATGGCAGAAGAAAGAGGAAGGACGAAGGTCGTCCCCTATGCTTTTGTCATAGGCTCTATACGGTATGCCATGCTGAGTACCGCACCTGATGTGTGCCTTGCCACATGTCTGGCAAGAGGGTACAAAGGTGATCTAGGAGTGGATCACCAGATAGCGGTCAAAATTATCCTTAGAGGAATAAGGAAATGTTTCTCGGTTATGGAGGTGATAAAGAGTTCAACGTAAAGAGTTACGTCGATGCAAGCTTAACACCTATCCGGATAGCTCTAAGTAGAGATACCAGATACGTATAATGGAGCAACAATTTGGAATAGCTCCAAGTGGGACGTGGTAGCAGCATCTATGATATGACATAAAGTTTTGCGAAATACATAGGGATCTGAATATTGCAGACCCGTTGACTACAACCTATCTCACAAGCATAACATGATCAAACCCAGAACTCATTGAGTGTTAATCACATAGTGATGTGAACTAGATTATTGACTCTAGTAAACTCTTTGGATGTTGATCACATGGCGATGTGACCTGTGAGTGTTAATCACATGGCGATGTGAACTAGATTATTGACTCTAGTGCAAGAGGGAGACTGTTGGAAATATGCCCTAGAGGCAATAATAAATTAGTTATTATTATTGTTCATGATAATCGTTTATTATCCATGCTAGAATTGTATTGATAGGAAACTCAGATACATGTGTGGATACATAGACAAGACCATGTCCCTAGTAAGCCTCTAGTTGACTAGCTCGTTGATCAATAGATGGTTATGGTTTCCTGACCATGGACATTGGATGTCGTTGATAACGGGATCACATCATTAGGAGAATGATGTGATGGACAAGACCCAATCCTAAGCCTAGCACAAGATCGTGTAGTTCGTATGCTAAAGCTTTTCTAATGTCAAGTATCATTTCCTTAGACCACGAGATTGTGCAACTCCCTGATATCGTAGGAGTGCTTTGGGTGTGCCAAACGTCACAACGTAACTGGGTGGCTATAAAGGTGCACTACGGGTATCTCCAAAAGTGTCTGTTGGGTTTGGCACGAATCGAGACTGGGATTTGTCACTCCGTGTAACGGAGAGGTATCTCTGGGCCCACTCGGTAGACATCATCATAATGTGCACAATGTGACCAAGGAGTTGATAACGGGATGATGTGTTACTGAACGAGTAAAGAGACTTGCCGGTAATGAGATTGAACAAGGTATCGGGATACCGATGATCGAATCTCGGGCAAGTATCGTACCGATAGACAAAGGGAATTGTATACGGGATTGATTGAATCCTTGACATCGTGGTTCATCCGATGAGATCATCGTGGAGCATGTGGGAGCCAACATGGGTATCCAGATCCCGCTGTTGGTTATTGACCGGAGAGTTGTCTCGGCCATGTCTGCATGACTCCCGAGCCTGTAGGGTCTACACACTTAAGGTTCGATGACGCTAGGGTTATAGGGAAAGTATGGACGCGGTTACCGAATGTTGTTCGGAGTCCCGGATGAGATCCCGGACGTCATGAGGAGTCCCGGAATGGTCCGGAGGTAAAGATTTATATATGGTAAGTCCCGTTTTGGTCACCGGAAAAGTTTCAGGTGCTATCGGTAACGTACCGGGACCACCGGGAGGGTCCCGGGGGTCCACCAGGTGGGGCCACTAGCCCTAGAAGGCTGCGTGGGCCAAGTGTGTGAGGGGACTAGCCCCAGGTGGGCTGGTGCGCCCCCCCCCCACCAAGGCCCAAGGCGCAAGGGAGAGTGGGAGGGGGAAAACCCTAGGTCCAGATGGGCCTTAAGGCCCACCCTAGGTGCGCCCCCTCTCTCCCCCTTGGCCTCCACCCTAGATGGGTTTTGGGTCTGCCGCCACCCCTAGGGAGGGAACCATAGATGGGGGCGCAGCCCCTCCCCTTCCCCTATATATACTTGAGGTATTGGGGGCTGCAAGACACACGAGATCATCTCCCTCTTGGTGCAGCCCTACCTCTCTCCCTCCCTGTCTCTTGTAGTGCTTGGCGAAGCCCTGCTGGAGTTCCGCGCTCCTCCACCACCACCACGCCGTCGTGCTGCTGCTGGATGGAGTCTTCCCTAACCTCTCGTTCTCCCCTTGCTAGATCAAGGCGTGTGAGACGTCACCGGGCTGCACGTGTGTTGAACGCGGAGGCGCCGTTGTTCGGCGCTTAGATCGGAATCAACCGCGATCTGAATCGCTGCGAGTACGACTCCATCCACGTTCTTGCAACGCTTCCGCTTAGCGATCTACAAGGGTATGTAGATGCACTCCCCTTCCCCTTGTTGCTAGATTACTCCATAGATTGATCTTGGTGATGCGTAGAAAATTTTAAATTTCTGCTACGATCCCCAACACTACTTTGAAGCACAAGTATGGTAAAAGGATAGTAACATTGTCCCTTCTCTCTTTTTCTCTAATTTTTTTATTTGGGCCTTTTCTCTTTTTTTATGGCCTCTTTTTTATTTTTTATTCTTCGTCCGGAGTCTCATCCCGACTTGTGGGGGGAATCATAGTCTCCATCATCCTTTCCTCACATGGGACAATGCTCTAATAATGATGATCATCACACTTTTATTTACTTACAACTCAAAAATTACAACTCGATACTTAGAACAAAATATGACTCTATGTGAATGCCTCCAGTGGTGTACCGGGATACGCAATGAATCAAGAGTGACATGTATGAAAGAATTATAAAGGTGTCTTTGCCACAAATATGATGTCAACTACATGATCATGCAAAGCAATATGACAATGATGTAACGTGTCATAACAAACGGAACGGTGGTAAGTTGCATGGCAATATATCTCGGAATGGCTATGGGAATGCCATAATAGGTAGGTATGGTGGCTGTTTTGAGGAAGGTATATGGTGGGTGTATGGTACCAGTGAAAGTTGCGCAGTACTAGAGAGGCTAGCAATGGTTGACGGGTGAGAGTGTGTATAATCCATGGACTCAACATTAGTCATAAAGAACTCACATACTTATTGCAAAAATCTATTAGTTATCGAAATAAAGTACTACGCGCATGCTCCTAGGGGGATAGATTGGTAGGAAAAGACCATCGCTCGTCCCGGACCACCACTCATAAGGAAGACAATCAATAAATAAATCATGCTCCGACTTCATCACATAATGGTTCACCATACGTGCATGCTACGGGAATCACAAACTTTAGAACAAGTATTTCTCAAATTCACAACTACTCAACTAGCATGACTCTAATATCACCATCTTCATATCTCAAAATAATCATCAAGTATCAAACTTCTCATAGTATTCAATGCACTTTTTATGAAAGTTTTTATTATGGGACAATTGCATTTTTACCCCTATTTGGTTCCTACCCACGGGTTTTGCCCTTACTTTCAAGCTTGCTCAATTTTGCCCTTAGTTTTTCCGTCATGGTCCCTGGAATGCCCTTTTGACTGTTTGACCAAAACTTTGAAAATTCATAACTAATTCATATGAACTCAAAAAAATGCAAATAATATATTAAAATGTTCAAACAAACATTACCTTTATGTGCATATCATTTGCATTCAGGCCAAAAGCACCCTTTAAACCACCCGAGGTAATTAATGTTATTAACATTATTAAAAATAAAAAAGGTATAAACAATATTTTTTCATGAATAAAAATTACATGCAAATGTAGGTGATGTTTCGTGAACATCCTAATATCTTATTTGCATTTTTCTGAGTCTGTATCAATTTGTTATGAAGTTTCCAAATAATGGTCAAAGTCGTTAGAACATTCATAACAAGATGATACAAACTCAGAAAAATGCAAATAAGATATCTAGATGTTCAGAAAACATCACCTACATTTGCATCTAATTTTTATTCATGAAAAAAATATTGTTTATACCTTTTTTATTTTTAATAATGTTAATAATATTAATTACCTCAGGTAGTTTAAAGGGTGCTTTTGTTCTGAATGCAAATGATATGCACATAAAGGTAATGTTTATCTGAACATTTTGATATCTCATTTGCATTTTTCTGTGTTCATATGAATTAGTTATGAATTTTCAAAGTCTTGGTCAAATGGTCAAAGGGCATTCGAGGGACCTCGACGGAAAAAGTATGGGCAAAACTGAGCAAGCTCGAAAAGTAAATGCAAAACCCGTGGGTAGGAACCAACTAGGGGCAAAAATGCAATTGTCCCTTTTATTATACCCATCTTGGATGCCTATCATATTAGGGCTAATTTTATAGCCAAAGCAAATTACCATTCTGTTCTAAAAGAATCTCAAAATAATATAAGTGAATCATGAGAGATCAATAATTTTTATAAAATAAAACCACCACCGTGCTCTTAAAAATATAAGTGAAGCACTACAACAAAATTATCTAGCTCAAAAGATATAAGTGAAGCACATAGAGTATTCTAATAAATTTCGATTTATGTGTCTCTCTCCAAAAGGTGTGTACAGCAAGGATGATTATGGTAAACTAAAAAGCAAAGACTCAAATCATACAAGACGCTCCAAGCAAAACACATATCATGTGGTTAATAAAAATATAGCCTCAAGTAAAGTTACTGATTGAGGAAGACGAAAGAGGGGATGCCTTCCAGGGCATCCCCAAGCTTAGGTTTTTGGTTGTCCTTGAATTTTACCTTGGGGTGCCTTGGGCATCCCCAAGCTTAGGCTCTTGCCACTCTTTATTCCAAAATCCATCAAATCTTTACCCAAAACTTGAAAACTTCACAACACAAAATCTCATGAGCTCCGTTAGTATAAGAAAACAAACCACCACTTCAAGGTACTGTAATAAACTCATTCTTTATTTATATTGGTGTTAAACCTACTGTATTCAAACTTCTCTATGGTTCATACCCCCGATACTAGCCATAGATTCATCAAAATAAGCAAACAACACACGAAAAACAGAATCTGTCAAAAACAGAACAGTCTGTAGTAATCTGTAAGTTCAGAATACTTATGTAACCCCAAAAATTCTGAAATAAATTGTTAGACGTGAGAAATTTGTATATTAGTCATCTTCAAAAATAATCAACCTAATCTCACTCTCGAGTAAAAAATGGCAGCAAATCTTGTGAGCGCTAAAGTTTCTGTTTTTTACAGCAAGACGCAAAAACTTCCCCCAAGTCTTCCCAAAGGTCCTACTTGGCACAAACATTAATTAAACACATAAAAACACATCTAAACATAAGCTAGATTAATTATTTATTACCAAAAAGGAACAAAAAACAAGAAACAAAAATAAAATTGGGTTGCCTCCCAACAAGCGTTATCGTTTAACGCCCCTAGCTAGGCATAAAAACAATATATACTAATGGCGCACCATGTGCTGATGCGCCATTAGTGTGGAAGACACTAATGGCGCACCAGACACACGGTGCGCCACTAGTAACAATTTTTTTCATTTTTCCAAACATACTAATGGCGCATCCAGGCAAAGTGCGCCATTACTAGTTCTAACTAGTAATGGCGCACCAGCCACACAGTGCGCCACTACTGCATTTTTTTTCTTTTTTTTTGCAAAACTACTAATGGCGCACCGTGTCATAGTGCGCCATTACTAGTTTAAACTAGTAATGGCGCACTACGCAACGGTGCGCCATTAGTATATATATATATATTATTTTTCATTTTTTTACAAAACTACTAATGGCGCACGACCAGCAGGTGCGCCATTAGTATATTGGGTTACTAATGGCGCATGTGCGGGTTGTGCGCCATTAGTAACCTGGGACCAGCTAGATATTTTGGACAGCCACACCTACACACTCACTTTCCCCACTTCATTCCCTCCACCTCCTTCTCCAAGCTTGTCGGCTGCCTCCTCCTCCTCACCTCATTTGCACCATAGATTCATCAAAATTAAGTGGTTAAATTACCTTTTTTTGATAGGTAAGTAAGGGGAAAGCTATCTTTATGTTGTAGATCTACTTTTTTTCTCCCTAGCTCGCTCCAACAACGTGCACATGCACTTTTTGTGGCCTAGCTAGATCTATGTATGTTTGTGGTGTTGCATATGTTTGTGGTGTTGCATATATGTTTGTGTTTGCAGGTACTGGTATTTGAAATGCAATAGTTGCCAATATTTTGCCGGAATGTTGATTCATTTCCGTTTCGGCGAGAATTTTGGCACTATGCATTCTTTTTGGTCCTATTTTTAGGGAAAGTCATGCCAAATTTTTTCTTGGTTCTAAAATATTGTTTTGCTCTACCCCGCAGGCGACCATGGTCCGCATGATGACCGAAGGCATTGTGAATAGGTTTTTGAGCTCCGCGAAGGCCGTGATGCTTCAAAAGAACGAGACGGAGATAAGATGTCCGTGTCAAAGATGTAAGCTGAAGAGCCTTATAGCGGACCAGGATTCTGGGCAGGTGCGGGACCACCTGCTCTTGCGTGGTTTCAGGTGGCAAGGTGATGTAGATGACTATGAAGTCGTCCATGGGGGCCGAGCAAGAAATGAGGAAGGGCATCAAGACAACCACCGCGGCTCGGGCGGGCGAGAAGATGAAGAATCTCCAGGACATAATCACGACGGTGATGCTGTACACAGTCATCATGTAGAAGATGCTGGACATGATGATGAGGAAGATCAAGACGAAGGGCATGATCATGAAGATGAAGATGCCGGAGCAGATGACAATGGAGGCTGGGTGCAGGAACCTCATATTCAAGAGCTGCTTCTCAAGCAGACGGATAACGCAAGAGCTGCCGCCCGAGAGAAAGCCAAGATGGATCAACTGGAGATAGACGCGGTTACTCCATTGTATGAAGGATGCAGGCCCGAGGATACCCGCCTAAAAGTAACGCTCATGACTCTGGAGATGAAGGTAAAACACAAAATGACAGACGCATGCTTCGACGAGAACATGTCATTCTGGCACAAACGTCTTCCCAAGGGGAACAAGTGCCCTACCAGTTTCGAGGAGGCGAAGAAAATCGTGTTTCCTCTGGATTTACCGCACGTGAAATACCACGTGTGCATGAACAATTGCATCATTTATCGGGACGAGCACACAGAGTCTACCATATGTCGGTGTGTAGCATCACTCGATACAAGAAGAGGAAGAAAGCTCCTCGAAAAGGGGTGTGGTACTTTCCGATCACTCCTCGTCTGCAGCAGTATTTCGCGGACCCTAAGGTAGCAAAGCTCCTGCGTTGGCACGCGGATAGGGAGGAGAAGAAGTGGGAAGATGACGGAAATGATCCGGAGATAAATAAAAAAGACAAGATGCTAAGTCACCCTAAGGATGCGAGCCAGTGGCAAGCGTTGAACTTTGAAGACCCAAAATTTGGGAACGATCCAAGGAACATCATGCTGGGCGCGAGCACCGATGGAGTCAATCCGTTTGGCAGCCAGAGAAGCACACATAGCACCTGGCCTGTGTTTGTGTGGATGTACAATCTCCCCCCTGGTTGTGCATGAAGAGGAAGTACATTCACATGAGTATGCTAATTGAAGGGCCGAAACAACTTGGGAACGACATCAATCTGTATCTGGGGCTGCTGAAAGAGGAGCTAGACACGCTGTGGAAAACGCCAGCCAATACGTGGGACGCCGCAGGGAAAGAATATTTCCCTATGAGAGCCGCACTGCTCACGACGGTGCACGACTATCTCAGTTACAGATATCTCGCGGGGAAGGTGGTCCACGGATTTTTTGGATGCGTCAGGTGCATGGATGACACAACGTATCACCAGCTAGATAGAGATCCTGGGTCTTCGAAAACCGTGTTCATGGGACACCGAAGGTGGCTTCGCGACGATGACCCGTGGAGGAAACGCAAGGATCTGTCCGATGGTGAAACCAAACCCCGAAGACGCCCGCGTACGAGGAGCGGCGAGGAAATAGACGAGCTGTTGAAAAATTGGAAAGATTGCCCACTGCCGGGAAAGAAGCAAAAGGCGCCAGAGCCGGGAAAGAAGCGAATGGCGCCAGAGCCGCTGCTGAAGGTATGAAAACAAGGTCTGTTTTCTGGGACTTGTCGTACTAGAAGATCCACCGTGTGCCTCACAACCTTGATGTCATGCATATCACAAAGAACGTGTGTGAGAGTCTTCTTGGTACCCTTCTCAACAGGCCAGAGAGGACCAAAGATGGGCCGAAAGCAAGGGCAGACTTGAAATCAATGGGCATCAGGCAGGAGCTTCACGCTAATGATGATGATGATGATGAGGCGAAGCAGGACACAGAAAGTCCTCGCAAAGGCAAAAAGGCCAAGAAGACTGGAAATGACTACCCTCCCGCGTGCTTCACTCTAAGTTAGGAGGAGATCGAGCAGTTTTTCACCTGCCTTGTAGGAGTAAAACTTCCTTACGGTTACGCGGGGAAGATAAGCAGATACCTAGACCCAGCGAAGCAGAAGTTCAGCGGGATGAAGTCTCACGAGTGTCACGTGCTGATGACGCAGATACTTCCAGTTGCAATCCGTGGGATCATGGACGCGCACGTCCGTGAAACGCTATTTGGCCTATTCAACTTTTTCGACGTCATCTCTCAGAAGTCAGTTGGCGTGAGGCAACTCCGAAGGCTACAGGAAGAGATCGTGGTGATACTATGCGAGCTTGAGATGTACTTCCCGCCCGCATTCTTCAACATTATGGTGCATCTACTGGTCCATATCGTGGAGGATATCATCCAACTCGGGCCGACGTTCCTGCACAGCATGATGCCATTCGAAAGGATGAATGGTGTCATCAAAGGATACGTTCACAACATGTCACGTCCAGAGGGAAGTATAGCCGGGGGCTTTCTGACCAAAGAGTGCATCTCCTACTACGCGAATTATCTAGGCATCGAGAACCCCGTTGGTCTGCCCGTCAACAGGCACCTCGGCAGGCTTGCTGGATGGGGTCACCGTGAGGGTCGCCACGAAATGCATGTCGACTTCGAGGGTCGATCCTTGGGTGGTAGAGCACAAAACCTTTATTGAGAAGACGTACACTGACCGAGGCCAACAGAGGACGAACGGAGATATAATCAAAGAGCACAACTCATGTTTCACGCGTTGGTTCAAGCAGAAGCTTCTGTCGTACCCTTTACATGAGGATTCTTCCACGGAAGAACAACTCATATTCGCCTTGTCACAGGGCGTCGAGCACAACCTGATGACCTATGAGGCGTACGATATCAACGGCTACACATTCTACACCGAGGACAAGGACATGAAGAGTGAGGGTTATCAGAACTCCGGGGTAACGATGGAATCCTACACCAGTAACGACAAGGACAGATACTACGGAAGGATCAAGGAGATCTGGGAGTTGAGCTATGCTAGAGAGAAGGTCCCGATGTTCCATGTCAGATGGGCCAAGAGCGTCCTAAAAGAAGACCGGTATTTCACCACCATGGTTATACCCGAAGCCAAATCCAAGACCGCGGGCACAAACGTCACCGCGAAAAATGAGCCGCGGGTACTGGCTTCGCAAGTGGACCAATGCTTCTTTATTACTGACCCGTCAAAGCCCAGTGGTGTTGTCGTGAGGAGAGGCAAAAGGAAAATCATCGGAATGGATGGAGTAGCCAATGAGCAAGACTTTGACAAGTACGACGACCCGAAGATCGAACATGACGACGATGATGAAGTAGCAGCATACACCACAAGAAGAAGCAGGACCACCCTACCTAAAGGACGTCCGTTCCACAGAAGAACTCCATTTGCGAAAAAGAAGGGCAAGAAGATGGTGAACAGATAGCAAGCTAGCTAAGATCGATTTTATTTAAATTGCAGTCTTCATTTCTCGATTGTATTTCAAGGGCACTTTTTGAACTATCATGAATATTTTTAAATTTCATGGGCACTTTTTGAATTCATGAAAAAGATATTGAATATTCATGAGGACACTCGATCTCAATCCCCCTCCATCTCGATCGCTATCCCCCCTCGCCAGATCCCCCTCACCGCCGAGCACCCCCCGCACCCTCCCCCGCTCCACCACCGCTGACGACCCCCGCACCCTCCCCCGCTCCACCGTCACAAATGAATGCAACTAAAAATCCAAAAAAACAAATTTGATTATATTTTCAAAAAAAAATTGATTATATTTTCAAATAACAAATTTGATGATATTTTTTATATTCATAAATATTTTCAAATAACAAATCTGATGATATTTTAAAAAAATTATTACTGTTTTTATAAAAATTTATTACTGTTTCATATTCATATTCATTTTCTAAAAAATTATTAGATGCAACAAAATAATAATAAAAAAATCTTACTTATGGCGCACGGCTGGCTGGTGCGCCATTGCTATCTAATAAAAGAATACTTATGGCGCACGGTCCCGCTGGTTCGCCATTGCTATCTAAAAAAAGAATACTTATGGCGCACGGTCGCGCCGGTGCGCCATTACTATGAAAAAAACATTCTAATGGCACACCGCCAGGGGGTGCGCCATTAGTAATCTTCCCCCATCCATACACTTCGTCCCTCCCTCCACCGCGATGCCGCCGCCGCTGCCCTGACCCACTGCACCGCAGCCGCCCATGCGCCCACGCCGCCTCCCTCTCCCCTTCCTCCCCCTCGAGCGCCGCGTCCCCCCGAGCCCCGCCTCCCCCCCGAGCGCCGCCTCCCTCGCCTCCCTCGAAACCCTAGAAACCCGCCGGAGATTTGGAGCCTCGGAGCCGCCGGAGACTTGGAGCCTCGGAGCCGCCCCACGTCTACCAGGAGAGGAGGCCCCCGACCTCCCCGCCGTCTATCCCCGCCTCCCCCAAGCTCACCGTCTCCACCCTCCGTCGTCTCCGCTCCGGCCACCACCTCATCGTGGTCAGGTAACCCTCCTCCCTCTGCCTCTCTTCTCCTCTCTTCCTCCTCTCCTTAGCTAGTAGTGTATAATAATGGGAATTGGAGCTCATTAAGTTAGCCATGGTTGGGTGTCGGTAGATTCAGGCGCAAGCTCTCATGATTTTGTTTACTTCTATACTAGTACTACTCTCCATTGAGTAAACCCTAGATCAATTGGGCCACACACATTAAATAATTTGGAACCATTGGGTTAACCCGAACCTAATTTTGTGATGGTGCATTAGGAGGATCAGGAGGCAAGTTGCAGTGCTGCAAGTGGCAAGAAGAAGAGCAGCAAGCATTAGATGCTTGCACTCCTGCTCTTATTTGCTTTTGAAGCAAAGTTTTTTTCCTAGCACAAGGCTCGAGTCCGTGTGTCCATTTCTTTAAGGAGTTAACCACACGCCAAAAAAATTATGTCTCTCCTAATCCCTTTCTGGTTTGCTACCGGGCTGGGTTCGTTGCTTTTCTCATTTGCAAGATTGTTATCTTTCCATGTTAGAATGTGTGTCTCATCTCATCGCTTGTCCTTCTCTGACCTGCGGCTCGTGCCCTCTTTTCTTTCCCGCTGCTGCTATCTGCACTGGACTGATGGAGAAAAGCTGATGCCACAACACACCTTGCAAGAACACAGCGTGTCCATAGCTTAAGCCAAGGAAGTTCTAGAAGTAGAGGGAACCAAGGTTGGGTTTCAAGAGCTCACTTTGGCTTCCCCAATGGCTAAACCTCACATGATTGATGTGAATGAAGCTTTAAATAGCCGAAGTACCATACCCCAAAAGAGGGAAAGTGAAGAACTCCTTTTGAGTCCTCTTTGTTGCCATTTCGCGAGCCAGCAGCGACAGTACTAGTAGTTTACCTGCGCACAGTTGTATGCGCCGCTTTTAAATTACCGTTGAAGCCTACTACATGCTACAGCTGGAATAACACAGTAAAAAAGAAGTGTCTGAACAAGCTGTTGCTTTTTGCTGTGAATGTGCAGGTGTTCCTGGGCTGAGGGAGAGGATAGAGGCATGAGGAGGAGAAGAGCACCTGGACCAGAGGTGAGAATGAATGAGCTGGTGTTTAAACCATGGCTAACTTAATTTGTGTTTGGGGTTGGAGCTGGGAAAGAGAGACAGAGGGATAGGAGGGGGGAGGGGAAAGAGAAATGTTTATTTTAGGGTTTAATTAGACTCAAGATTCTGGTGTTTAACCCTGTTGTGTTGCCTCTAGAAATTATATAAAAGTTGTGAAAAAGAAATCTGTGGAGTTGGCACTTTACATAAGGTTGTAGATCATTGTAGTGTGCTAATGTCTAAGACTGTTGCATTGGAGGTTCATCTTGCAAACATATCAGAACTTGCAAACATTTTATTACTTGTTGCATTGGAGGTTCATCTTGTCTTGAGGCAAACAAATCAGCATTGGAGGCTCATCTTTATTACATATCAGAACTTGCAAACAAATCTGTGAAAGACTTGTAAAGTTGCTGGGTTTTGTCTCCGACCATTGATTGAGTCCTGATGAATTTGCAGGTACCCCGAGAGGCCCTTGAGTTTGCCGGAATGTCGATTAACTTCCGTTCCGGCAAATTCTGGTACTCCATATGTCCTATTTTCAGCAAAGGTCATGCTGAAATTTTCCGTGAATTTTAGCATGACTTTGCTAAAAATAGGACATATGGGGTACTTGCGACTAATGCATGGGCCGGGGTATCTTAGTACTTAGTTAAGTAGGATCAACTGCCCCGCCATTCTTGCCGCATTAAACCATATGTGGTAATAGAGCCAAGTGATTAGGCCCAACTTAGAATTCTCCTTAGCATCGATAAACCCTAGATGATAAACCCAACATAGGTGGCAATAGAGCCAAGTGATTAGTGCCAAGTGATTAGGCCCAACCTAGGGTGCCTCGGCATCGATAAACCCTAAATGATGAAAACTTAACTTGGCTTCTATGGGGTGCCTCGGTGTCGATGAGAACCTAAATGATGTACGCTTAGGCATTTAGGGTGCCTCGGCGTCGACAAATCCTAAATGATAAAAGCTTAGCTTTTAGGATGCTCGGTGACGAAAAACCCTAAATGATGAGACCATGATCTTGTTCCTTGACAATAACCAACTTTTTGACCAAACTTTTTTCCTATTTAGAGCGAAACATGGCCCACATTGATGAGGCCGGCGATTTAGGCGGCAAGCAATTCTAGGAGCTGTCCCAGGAGTTGGAGGAAGAACTTCACCGCTATGAGGACACCGCGGAAGACACTGATCCTGACTACACAACCCCTAGTGGCGTCGGGGATGACACCACTGATGATGGCGCCGCGGATGCCACCACTGATGATGGCGGCGCACGCACAGATGGCAGCCAACCGAAGAGGCAACGGAAGGACCGGCGCCCGAGCGTGCTCGGCTCCGTCAGGGAGGAATTTACTGAAGTGAACTCCGACGGGCATCCGACGGCGCCCAAACATGTAGTCAAGGGGTACTCGGTTCAGCTCGGGTGCATTCTCTGGAGCACCGTCTCGATCAACACCGAGAACCTAAGGCATAAGGACCGAGGGAATTTGCGCAGCCTCCTCTTCATGAAGCTGCACGAACGATACAAGTTCCCCGCTGAGTTTGCAAACACATGCCTCTCAGGGAATAAAGTGAACAGTGCCGCCCTCACGAGGATGAGCATAGCCTTGTCTACTGGGAAAAGCACGATGAAGGCAACGATTGAAAAAGGTGATAGTTATGAGAAGATCAAGGCGAAATATCCTTTGATGAGTGAAGATGACTACAAGGAGTTCAAGATCAAGTGCGAGAGCAGCGCAACCTCCGAATCAAGTCAGTGGGGGAAAGAAATGCGGAAGTTGAACTTAGGGGTCCACCAACTCGGTCCCGGCGATTACAGAGTGGCGGAGCCTATATGGGACAAGGAGGACGCGGAGCGTGCCGAGCAAGGCCTACCGCCCCACTTCAAGAAATACCATGACAAGCAGACTAGGAACTTTCTTAGGGCCCGGTACAAGGAGGACCCGGTAACAAAGGAGCTTACCACGGATCCGAAGACCAGGGCGCTTGAGCATGTTTTGGTAAGGAATACATCCCTCGCGTAATTAGCTCCATATGGTTGCATTCTAATTAATCCCCAATATTTCTAAATGGTTCACGTTCCTTCCGCAGGACAATGAAAGCAGTAGCGCGGGGTCGTCTCAGAGCTCCCCTTTCGACACCCCTTTAAATAGGGCGTTGAACGTAATGAAAAACAAGGATAAGCTCAGTAAGCCAACGTCAGCTGGTCGTGTGGCCGGCAAAGGCTTGTCCACAAAATGGTCGTCATACTATACCACTGGTGGGCGAAAGGAGAAAAAGACCAGCTCGGAAAGCCAGTCGCGCGAGGTTGAAGCACTCAAGGCACAAGTGGCGCAGATTCCGGAGATTGTCCAAGAGCAAGTGCAACAACAACTGGGAACGACGCTCAACGCCATGGTGCCTACGTTGATTCATCGGCTGACGACGTGGATTGCGGGCGGCCAACAGGGGCCTCCCCCGGTTCCCAGCTTCACGGCCAGCAACTCGCACAACGCGCAGGTGGTGCCATTGGTGTCTCCGGCGGAGGCGGTATTCGTGTCTTCGGCGCCGGCACGGGCATTGGAGCTTAATGCACCCGGGTGTACGCCGACCGGCACCTCGCCAGCAAGCGGCCCCTGCGTCAGTTGCACGCCCGCCGTTGGCGGTGCCTCGACATTAGCCGAGCTCGACGGCATCACGGTAACTAAGCCTCTCAGCTGATGACTTCATCTCCTTGCCTTTGACTGGGCATCCTTGATGCCCTACATGTTTTCGCAGGGCGCCGCCGACGTTCCTTGCACTCTCCTGCACTTCGTGGGCGGCGAGTTGGTCGATGTCGCCAAGGGCAGAATCGTTCAACCAGGCAACCTCGTGTTCCACGGTAATCCGATGCCACCCACAGTGTATAGGGTTGAAGTGGTTCGGGTGCTGCCAGGCTACAACGAGTTGTTACCTTCGATTCGACCCGCTGGGGCTGACGAAGAAGATGAGATGACCCTCAGTGCCTGCATAAGCTGGCCCCTGCTTTGGCCGAAGAGCCAGATTCGTTTGGGGGTGGGGGACACCACCCCACAGACAAGACCGCCAGTCGTGCCGGCGCCAAGCCATAGCAAGAACGCCGCAATGCTACCGGACATGTCGGACATCCCTATGGCATAGGATCCGGACATGCATATGGCACAGGATCCGGACGACGACGACAACGATGACGGTACATTTACCAACGTCGATAAGTACTTTGCCGAACATGGGTACAGTGACGAGTTCTGCGGGCCTCGTTCTCAAGAACCCAACCAGGACGACCGCGATCTAGCTGGTACGGCGGAGAAACCCAATTGCAACAGGCATCGTCTGGCGTTCAGTTCTCAGGAGACGCCTCCAGCTGCCGCCTTCACCGAGCCTCAGATAGCTGAGGTGCGAAATATTATCAGCCCCAACAAGCTTAAGAAGGCGGTCTGTGAGCAGAACTCGGTCCCATTACATCAGATCAAGAAGAAGGGACGGAAACGAAAGGCTAAAAAGGGTGCCGGTGCGAGCCATCCGACACCGAGTATGATCCGTTCTTAGGACGGGCCACCTTCACCTAAGGATATCTCGAGGAGGGTGCATGTGGCGAGTAGGGCGATGCTACCAACAAATATGCTCAATGTTGCAACCGGTGCTATGCGGAGTCTGTATGACAGTGTTCTTTCTTGGAGAAGCGGCATCTCAGAGAGAATGATGTGGCATACCCAGTTTTCGTGGCCAAGGTGCCAGAGGGCAAGGGCTTTGTGGATGGCGGCATCGGTGATAGAGGCAAAGGTGTCCTGTCTTTTGATGAGATAGTGGCTATCGTTTTAGAGGAAGTCGACTTTGACGATCCGACTACGAACGTGCAAGGACGTCGCGCCTTAGCAATCGCTAAACCAACTCCGAGGGGTTATTGATCACGCCAGAGCATGATCAACCTGACCACAAGGGCCTGTTTCCTGCGAGCAAACGAAGAACAAGCAAGAAACTGAGATTGCAATCTGGATATTGTGAATATAAGATGAAAGCTTTATTGATCAAGGTGGGGTTCTGTGACGTCTTGGTCTGGTCGTTGGACACAAACGAAGTACGCGAAGTTGCAGCTACGTCAAAATTTTAATCTAAACAAAACCCACAGTCTAAACGACGCCCTAAGGGCTGTATATATGGAGGAAGAGGGGGGAATTTCGTGGCCCTTGGAGCAGGGGTCCGAAACCAACCCTAACTCTTGTTTCCCCACACATACGGACTCTAAAAACAACCTATACTTAAGTATTTCGAAAATACATGGGTCTGGCCCAATAATAAGGTGACGCAGCACCTAAAATAGCCTCTGGACGAAATTTATGAAGTGGCATCTTGTATATTTCGTCCAAGGCTTCATGCACTCCTTATGGTGGCTTCAAAGTCCTGAAATCATCACTTGTAACTCCGTTCTGGATCCCCTTGCGCATGCCATCATCTCCACGCTTGAACTTGTTCCAAGGTTCATCTTTCTTGTCCAAGCTAGGCCCTTCATTTGTAAGCAAGACAAATGTATCCAATTTAGGCAGCATCATATTCTCATGAACATTAGAATCATTACCAAGAAACGAAAGTACCTGATAATTCAATTGGCGTGCGCGAGCTCTAGTAATTGGTCCAGTATGTATAGCAGCAGGGGCTGTGGGTGTAACAATGGTATTGATGTCCTCATCATCCTCCCCTTCTTGAAATGAAGTCGTCCTCGACGAAAGTTCATCGTCCTCACCCAAATAAGGCTTCAAATCTGCAATGTTAAAAAAGTGGGACTAACCCAAAATCTGCAGGCAGCTCAAGTTTATATGCATTATCATTTATTTTCTCTAACACCTTAAAAGGACCATCAGCACACGGCATTAGCTTTGATTTGCCAAATTAGGAAATCTATCCTTACGCAAATGTAACCAAACAAGATCTCTAGGTGCAAACATAACATGTTTTCTACCCTTATCTCTAGCAAGTTTATATTTAGCTTTCATACGCTCAATGTTTTCCTTAGTTAATTCATGCATTTTTAAAATCGATTCAGCACGTTCTTTAGCATCAAAATTAACCTTCTGCGAAGATGGAAGAGGAAACAAATCAATAGGTGCACGAGGTAGGAAACCATACACAATTTCAAAAGGGCACATCTTAGTAGTAGAATGCAATTAACGGTTATAAGCAAATTCAATATGAGGCAAGCATTGTTCCCACATTTTCTTGTTATTCTTCAAAACAGCCCTAAGCATAGTAGACAATGTTCTATTGACTACTTCAGTTTGTCCATCAGTTTGGGGGTGACAAGTAGTACTAAAAAGCAGTACTAAAAAGCAGCTTAGTCCCCAACTTAGCCCATAAACATCTCCAAAAGTGGCTAAGAAATTTAGTATCACGATCTAAAACAATAGTATTTGGCACACCATGCAAGCGAATAATTTCACGAAAGAACAAATCAGCAACATTAATAGCATCATCGCTTTTATGACATGGTATAAAGTGTGCCATTTTCGAGAACCTATCCACGACAAGAAATATGCTATCCCTCCCCTTCTTTGTTCGAGGTAAACCTAAAACAAAGTCCATAGATATATGCTTCCAAGGAACACTAGGTACAGGCAAAGGCATATATAAACCATGAGGATTGAGTCGTGACTTAGCTTTTTGACATGTAGTGCAGCGAGCAACAAAACGCTCAACATCCCGTCTCATCTTTGGCCAAAAGAAATGTGTAGCAAGTATATCCTCTGTCTTCTTGACGCTAAAGTGTCCCATTAATCCTCCTCCATGCGCCTCCTGCAACAACAAAAGACAAACAGAGCTAGCTGGAATGCATAGCTTGTTAGCACGAAACACAAATCCATCGTTAAGAACGAACTTGTTCCAAGTTCTCCCTTCCTTACAATTCTTCAATACATCTTTAAATTCGGCATCATGCACATATTGATCTTTGATGCTCTCCAAACCAAATATTTTAAAGTCAAGTTGTGAAAGCATAGTATAACGACGAGACAATGCATCAGCAATAACATTTTCTTTACCCTTCTTGTGTTTAATGACATAAGGAAAAGTCTCAATGAATTCAACCCATTTAGCATGTCTACGGTTCAGTTTTGCTTGACTTTTAATGTGTTTCAAAGATTCATGATCATAATGTATAACAAATTCCTTGGGCCATAAATAATGTTGCCATGTTTCTAAGGTCCGAACAAGAGCATATAATTCTTTGTCATAAGTAGAATAATTCAGACTAGGCCCACTCAATTTTTCAGAAAAGTATGCAACTGGTTTGCCATCTTGTAATAACACACCTCCTAATCCAATTCCACTAGCATCACATTCAAGCTCAAAAGTCTTATTAAAATCAGGAAGTTGGAGTAAAGGAGCATGTGTCAACTTATCTTTCAATACCGTGAAGGCTTCTTCCTGTGCGGTACCCCAAACAAAAGGCACATCCTTCTTTGTAAGCTTGTTGAGAGGTGCAGCAATGGTGCTGAAATCTCTCACAAAACGCCTATAGAAAGCAGCGAGGCCAAGGAAACTCCTCACTTGTGTGACCGTTTTGGGCTGCGGCCAACTCTCAATAGATTTAATCTTGGCTTTATCAACTTCAATTCCCTGTGGAGTAACAACATAGCCAAGAAAAGATACTCGGTCGGTGCAAAAGGTGCACTTTCCAAGGTTACCAAACAAACGTGCATCACGTAGAGCAATAAAAACATCACGTAAATGTTCCAAATGTTCCTCCAAAGATTTGCTATAAATCAATATGTCATCAAAGTAAACTACCACAAATCGTCCGATGAAAGCACGTAAAACTTCATTCATTAACCTCATGAAAGTACTAGGTGCATTAGTTAACCTAAAAGGCATGACTAACCACTCATATAATCCAAACTTAGTTTTAAATGTTGTTTTCCATTAATCTCCCAATTTCATATGAATTTGATGGTATCCACTACGCAAATCAACTTTGGAGAGTATTATAGAGACACTCAATTCATCAAGCATATCATCTAGCCTAGGAATAGGATGACGATAACAAATAGTAATATTATTAATGCCTCTACAATCAATTCACATACGTACGTACCATCCTTTTTTGGAACAAAAATGATAGGAACTGCACAAGGACTAAGGGATTCGCGTATATAACCTTTGTCGAGCAGTTCTTGTACTTGACGCATAATCTCCTTTGTCTCCTCTGGATTGGTACAGTATGGTGCATGGTTGGGTAATGATGCACCGGGAATTAAGTCAATTTGATGCTCAATCCCTTGAATAGGTGGTAATCCCGGTGGCACGTCTTGTGGAAAGACGTCAGCGAACTCCTGCAAAATGATAGTGACAGCAGGAGGCAAAGAGGAAGGCACGTCCTCGAATGAAAATAATGCCTCTTTGCACGCAAAAGCATAGCAAACAGATTTGCTAAAATCTAAATCATCAATATCAGATTTTGTGGCAATTAAACATGCACTTTTCAATTTAATTTCAGAAGCAACACTAGATGGTTTACTATTAGGCTGCATTTGTTGCTCAAAGTCTTTTGCCACAATCTGATTTTCAATTTTACTTTTCTCCTGTTTTGATTTATTAGCTCTATTAATATCATCTTTCAAAATGGAATCAGGAGTCATAGGAAGCAAAGTAATATTTTTATCCTTATGAACAAGAGTATGCTGATTGTTTCTACCATGGTGTACATAATTTTTATCAAATTGCCATGGTCTACCAAGTAATAAGGAACATGCTTGCATAGGTACCACATCACAATCAACATAATCAACATATGTAGAGATACTAAAATGCACATGAACAATACGTGTTACCATAACCTTGCCACTGTTGTTGAACCATTGGATGTAGTAAGGATGTGGATGTGGTCTTGTGGTGAGTGATAACTTCTCCACCATCTCCATGCTAGCCAAGTTATTGCAGCTCCCTCCATCTATGATGACGCGAACAGAACGTTCCTTCACAACTCCCTTTGTATGGAACAAATTATTCCTCTGATTTTGCTCAGCTTGTGTGACCTGCACAGTCAAAACACGTTGAGCAACTAAACATTCATACCTGTCAGCATCTTCAGGAGCCATGTATTGCGTCTCATGATCAGAATCATCTCCACTGTGTTCTTCACGTGTAATAAGAGCCAAAGTCTCCTCATCATAGTCACTAGCCGACTCATACCCACCATCCTCAGTAGCAATCATCACACGCTGAGATTTGCATTCTCTCGCAAAATGTCCTCTTCCCTTACAACGGCGACAAATAATATCACTTGTGTACCATATTGATGCCATGGAAGAAGAAGAATTCTGCGCAGGCCCGGGAGGTGTGCTCTTGGCAGATAGTGGTGGTTGTGCCTACTTTCTTGTATCACGGCTGGAGGTGGCACCTGATGGAGGTGCTGGTGTAGTGGAAGTAGAGGATGCACGTGGTATCCGTGATGAAGATCGACCTGCAGAAAAGTTAGTTCGCGCCAACGCCTGTCGATCCTGCACATCACATTCAGCTTTACAAGCAAGATGGAATAAACGAGTGATATTAGTATACTCCTTATACTCTAGAATGGTCTGAATCTCTCTATTTAATCCACCCATAAAACGTGCAAGCATAGCTTCATTCTCCTCAACAATACCACATCTAATCATGCCACTTTGTAATTCCTGATAATATTCTTCTACAAAAAAATTTCCTTGTCTTAAACGCTACAATTTTTGAAGTAATTCACGTTGATACTATGGTGGAACCCAACGAGTACGCATAGAAATTTTCAAAGCAGCCCAAGTAGCTGGAATAGGATATAATCTACAATGCTCAGACCACCAAACACATGCAAAACTAGTGAATGCACAAATAGTAGCAGGAACACGTCTCTCCTCGGGATATTGTAAACATGTAAATCGTTGTTCAGTTTCTAACTCCCAAGTAAGATATATATCAGGAACATATCTCCCCTCAAATGGTGGAATATTCAATTTTAGTTTAGGGAGATGGTCATGATCTCATACCTGAGGGTGAGCCCTACCATTGCCATTATTTGCATGTGGACGACCTGATGGTTGTTGTGCTGGTGGTGGCACGCAATTTTGATTTTGATCAACCTCATCCTCGTAATCTCCCGCAAAATCATCAGCAGCAGGAGCCATAGAAGTATCAACAACAACACCAACAGTTTGGCCAGGTGCGAGAGGGAGACGGCTCGCTCGGTGGAGGGCTGTTTCGTGATGTGGAGGTAGTCGTCGTTGTTGTTGTAGAGGTGCATTAGGTGCAGCCGGTGGTGGTGGTGGAAGACGCACGAGCAATTCATTAAACTTGTTATCGAGCTTTGTTTCGAACATCTTCTCCATGCCATCTATCTTCTCCATGGCCTCTTCAAATCTATTTAGCACATCTTGCACCTGTCCACTCATCATTTGCTGAAATTTATCATGCAACTCCTTATTCGTCATGTTCTCCCAGTCAGTCTCGTCCGCTTGTGATCCAGCCATGGTTAGCAAAAATAGAAACACACAAGAATATGATCCTATAGACTACTAACAAGAGGTGGTGGTGGTGTCACAAATCCGTCAAGCAAATCTCAAATTCTTACCAGTTCTTACCCAGCAGCCGGCGGTGATCGGCAACCGTCGTAGTTAAAACTCTCAAAGCTTGGATAGAGCAATTACCAGGGAGAGTCAAACGCACGACGTAGATGTATGTGGAGCTAGGAAGGCTTATAATATGGTAGCAAAAAGGGTCAGCAATAATCAATTCAGAGATGCAAAGTTGAATAAACGCTCAATGACCGTACTGTGCTGGTCCTAGGCTAGACCGTGCTAGAGACGCGAGCCTAGAACACTAACAAAATCACAGCGCTGCACGTAAACAATGGAGGAGCACACTCTGAATTTTTTTTCACTTTTTTGCACTTCTTTTTCTCTTTTTTTTGAGTTTGGAACTATTTTTCTTCTGCGTGTAGCACGTAATCTCGGGAGTCCTACTCTGTCACGACTCGGAGTATGGCGTGATCTGGAACTCGAAAACAAAGCAACAAATACTGGACTCGGACTAGGACTGGTGGCGGAGATGAATTTGGTGGAACTCGGACTGTGGTGGTATATCTGGACTCGATTGGTGGTGGTATATGGCGATGGTATATGTGGACTCGGATTGATGGTTGTATATGGCAGCGGCAATGTATATGGTGGGGTGGTGGTATATGGTAATGATGATGACGATGGTGCGGCGGCGGCGTGACAACCTGTAAACAGAACTCGAAACTCTAAGGGACTAGATGCTAAGACCAGCAACTCGACACGACGATGCAACCGCAAATTCAACAAAGCAAAACTCTAAAAAGACTATGCAAAGGCTCAGATTGGTTCGGATATGATGACCTAACCCTAATTTTTTTGGCTTTTTTGTGGACTATAGGTATGAAGAACAGACTCGACCTAAACTACGAAAAACTGTAAAATCTCACCGAGCAACCTGGAAATCTGATACCACTTGATAGAGGCAAAGGTGTCCTGTCTTTCACTGAGATAGTGGCTATCGTTTTAAGGAAGTCGACTTTGACGATCCGACTACGAACGTGTGAGGACGTCACGCCTTAGCAATCGCTAAACCAACTCCGAGGGGTTATTGACCACGCCGGAGCATGATCAACCTGACCACGAGGGCATGTTTCCTACGAGCAAACGAAGAACAAGCAAGAAACTGAGATTGTAATCTGGATATTGCGAATATAAGATGAAAGCTTTATTGATCAAGGTGGGGTTCTATGACATCTTGGTCTGGTCGTTGGACACAAACGAAGTACGCGAAGTTGCAGCTATGGCGAACTTCTAATCTAAACAAAACCCACAGTCTAAACGACGCCCTAAGGGCTGTATATATGGAGGAAGATGAGGGAATTTTGTGGCCCTTGGAGGAGGGGTCCGAAACCAACCCTAACTCTTGTTTCCCCACACATACGGACTCTAAAAACAGCCTATACTTAAGTATTTCAAAAATACATGGGCCTGGCCCAATAATAAGGTGACACAACACCTAAAATAGCCTCTGGACGAAATTTATGAAGTGGCATCTTGTATATTTCGTCCAAGGCTTCATGCACTCCTTATGGTGGCTTAAAAGACCCGAAATCATCACTTGTAACTCCGTTCCGGATCCCCTTGCGCATGCCATCATCTCCACGCTTGAACTTGTTCCAAGGTTCATCTTTCTTGTCCAAGCTAGGCCCTTCATTTGTAAGCAAGACAAATGTATCCAATTTAGGCAGCATCATATTCTCATGAACATTAGAATCGTTACCAAGAAACGAAAGTACCTGATAATTCAATTGGCGTGCGCGAGCTCTAGTAATTGGTCCAGTATGTATAGCAGCAGGGGCTATGGGTGTAACAATGGTATTGATGTCCTCATCAATCGGGGGTACGATCGTCCTGTGGTTAGATGACATCTTTGCTATGTTTAACCTTCATCCGCTGCACTACACCTTCGTTCGGCAGTTTTCGCTAAGTATGGAGATGCGGATCATTAGAGACAAGACCCCGGACATCGTGATAGTCGACCCCTTCTACATGCGTGCCAAGCTCTTGGGCAGCGCTGTGGACCGCCAAGTCGCGAGTTCACACCTCGAAGGCGTCATTATGGCAAACCCAGATAAGGATAACTTCCTCGTGTCTTACTTTCCTGAGTAAGTCATCCCTTAACCGCCCCGAAACAAATGATTTCTTAGATTTCGATCATTCTTTCTTTTTTCTAACATTCCATGCTCTATGCAGTGACACACATTGCACACTCATCCTCTTAAGCCTGGAATATTCCATGGCCACGTATTTCGACCCGAACCGTGACTCCAAGATAGACTACACAAATATCAATAAAGTTCTTGATGATGTTCTCCCCAGCTACGCCAAATCTGGAGGCACCTTCACCAGGCCAGTTTGTAGGTACGGCAGGCACGTGTTCGCCCACAATACTAAGTTCTGCTGCGTCAAGCAGCCGCCTGGCGGTCAGAAGGATGCCTACTACGCCCTCCATCACATGCGGGCGATCGTACGGGACCATCATCACCTTCTGCTACCAGATAATCTCAAAGATTGGGCCGCGAGCTTGTCGGCAATCCAGGACACGAACATCAGACAAGAATTCTTTCGCATCTAGTCGAACTTAGCGGAAATCATCCATCAAGATGTCCTTCATACCTCGGGGCAGTTCTACCTCAGATATCAACCGTCCAACAGTGAGATAGACACAACGCTACAAATGCAGGCTGACAACGCCCGCGATTTCATGACCATCACGACAGATGGCGGCTTCATCCACGCTCTGGTCCCATGAGTCGAGTCGAAAGTAGTGATGCTATGTGTAGTTCTGATTTCTGAAACATTGATTGGCTCATGTTGTAATTAAACTTTAATGAATTGTATGTCTCTTTGGTTTGGATAGTCGTTCAACTTAGATGTAATCGATGCTATTTATTAGTAGGACCATGAATCATGCTATTAATGTCTTGCTTTTCTCTTTCGATCCTTTTGTTGAATACTTATATATTGCCTATGTATTGTCTATTGTTTGGCTTGTGCATAGAGATGCCATCGTATGTTGTGTACAAGGGTAAGGTTCCCGGAGTCTACGACAACTGGGAGGAGTATCAGAGACAGGTTCATCGTTTCAGCGGTAACAGTTACAAAGGGTACATCACTAGGGCGGAGGCGGAATCTAGATACGCCCGCTATCTAGCGGGAGAGAGGAGGGAGCGTTGGAGGAACCGGATGAAGACCAGTTTCATCGCGATGATGCTCATCGTGATGACCGCAGCTCTCTTCTATGTGATGGTAATTTAGATGATCGATATCGACTTGTAATGTAAAGACAAACTCGCTACTTGCGGTCTCGAGACTTGTAATGTTTTATCTTTGTTTGGTTTTTTGAATTCGGATACTAATATGATGAATTGTATTCGGAGACTAATCTTCTATTGTATTCGATGAATCTGCTGTTGCTGTGTGCTGATGTCTATATTCTGTCCAATAATATATTTTGTAACCTATGCAAAGATCAGAAGAAAAAAAACCTAATATTCATACTAATGGCGCATCACCTCAAAGTGCGCCATTAGTATGCCAAAGGATACTAATGGCGCATCACTACACAGTGCGCCATTAGTATGCCAAAGCATACTAGGCATACTAATGGCGCATCACCCCATAGTGCGCCATTAGTATGCCAAAGCACGTGGGTAAATATGGCCCCCTGGGAGGCATACTAATGGCGCATGGTGGTCTATACTAATGGCGCACGGCGTGGTGCGCCATTAGTATACCAGATACTAATGGCGCACCAGTGGTGCGCCATTAGTAAAAACTACAAGTGGCGTGGTACTAGTGGCGCACCAGTAGTGCGCCATTAGTAGGCAAAACTGGTGCGCCACTAGTAGGCCTTTTTCTAGTAGTGTTTGCTTGAAATATTAATTTCAACTCTTGGAACATCTCATATGCTCCACGACGTTCAAAATGTCTTTGAAGTCCCGGTTCTAAGTTGAAAAGCATGACACACTAAACTATCAAGTAGTCATCAGATCGAGCCTGCCAGACGTTCGTAACATTTGTAGTAGCTCCTGTAGTAGGTTTGTCACCTAGCGGTGCATCAAGGACATAATTCTTCTGTGCAGCAATGGGGATAATCCTCAAGTTATGTATGGACCCAGTCCATGTAGTTGCTACCATCATCTTTCAACTTAGCTTTCTCTAGGAACGCATTAAAATTCAGGGGAATGGTAGCTTGGGCCATTGATCTACAACATAGATCACAAAACTATTAAGACTAAGTTCATGATAAATTAAGTTCAATTAATCAAATTATTTAAGAACTCCCACTTAAATAAACATCCCTCAAGTTATCTAAGTGATACATGATCCAAATCAACTCACCCATGTCCGGTCATCACGTGAGATGGGGTAGTCATCAATGGTGAACATCTCTATGTTGATCATATCTACTATATGACTCATGTTTGACCTTTCGGTCTCTAGTGTTCTGACACCATGTCTGTACATGCTAGGCTCGTCAAGTTTAACTCAGGTATTCTGCATGTGCAAAACTTTCATACACCCGTTTTATGCGAACGTAGAGTCTATCACACCCGATCATCACGAGGTGCTTCGAAATGACAAACTTTGGCAACGGTGCATACTTGGGGATAACACTTTTATCTTGAAATTTAGTGAGGGGGTCATCTAAGCAAAATAAGATGCATAAAGTGTAAATATCACATGTAATCAAAATATGTGACATGATATGGCCATCATCATTTTGTGCTTTTGATCTCCATCTCCAAAGCATCATTATGATCTCCATCATCACCGGCTCGACACCTTGATCTCCATCGTTGCATCAGGGTCGTCTCACCAACTATTGCTTCTACAACTATTGCTAATGCATAGAAATAAAGTAAATCAATTACATGGCGCTTGCATTTCATACAATAATGAAGAGACAACCCTAAGGCTCCTACCGGTTGTCGATATTACAAAACATGATCGTCTAATACAAGTTAGACGTCCTCTACTTTGTTGTTGCAAGTTTTACGTGGCTGCTACTGGATTCTAGCAAGAACCGTTCTTAACTACGCAAAAATCACAACGGTGATTCATCAAGTTTGCTGTTTTAACCTTCTTCAAGGACCGGCCATAGTCCAATTCGATTCAACTAAAGTAGGAGAAACAGACACCCGCCAGCCACCTTTATGCAAAAATAGTTGCATGTCAGTCGGTGGAACCGGTCTCATGTGCAAAAATAGTTGCATGTCAGTCGGTTGACCTATAGCTGAGACATGGTGCACACATGCTCATTCAATGGAGGCTGGATTGGTACTGATCATCTTGCCTGATGGCTTTTCATGGCCAACAGACCTCTCAGACTGGGGTGGAGTATAACTGGACTGAGGATAGTCACGTGCGTAGTGTCCTGGTTCTCCGTAGGTGAAGCAAGTTCCTAAGGTAGGACGTGGACCTACATTGGCAAGTGGTCCACTAACAGGCCTGGGTGGAGCACGCTGCTGAGCTGGGTGAGGCGCCACATCGGATGGCCTGGGTGCATAGCCAGGTGGAAAAGCTGAGTTCGGAATCCAAATCCGTCGCTTTTGAGAGCCAGAGCGGGAGGAAGAACCCATATCACGGTTGTGCTTATGAGACTCCTCGTAAGTGAGCTGAGCTATCTCTGCATTAATGGCCTTGTTCACAAGAGCCTGGAAAGTATCACAATGATGCAAGTGGAGATCACGACTCAACTTAGGGTTGAGACCCTTCCGGAACCTAGCCTGTTTCTTAGCGTCCGTGGACACTTCTTCTGTAGCATAGTGCACAAGGTTTCCAAACTCCCTACTGTAAGCATCAACAGGCAGCTTACCCTGGGTAAAACTACAGAACTCTTCCCTCTTGCGGTCAATGAGAGCTTGAGGAATGTGGTGCTCACGAAAAGCCTCGGTGAAATCCTTCCAGGTAGGAATCTGACCAGCTGGTAGCATAGCCTCATAGCTCTGCCACCAAATACTAGCAGGACCTTCCAGGTGATAGGTAGCATAGGTGACCTTGTCACCTTCAGCTACGTTCGCAGAATGCAACTTGTGAGTGATGCTTTGGAGCCAATCATCTGCATCGAGTAGCTCAATGGAGTGATGGAAGGTGGGTGGTTTCAGACCAATGAAGTCGGTGATGGAAACCAACTTCTTACGCTGATGTGCGGTGTTCTGCTCAATCTGTGCTAGCAAGCGGTTAGTCTCATGCTTGTTCCTCTCAGATGCTAACAAGAACTCTGCCATCAAAGGCTGGTCAGGAGGATCCTCATCCCTACCATCTCCGGGGTTCTTGCTATGAGCAACTGAACCTCGGTTAGTAGACGACATCCTGGCACAGAAACCAAGGAAACAAGGATGGAATTAGCATCGACATAAGGATGCGGAATGTAATGCAAAAGCATTGGAAACTCTTGAAATCCTAGGACAATTTCGGCAGCATAACGGTAGTAAATGCTCAAAAGGATTTTGAGACATTCATCAAAGGAATAGCATAATCAATCAGCATCATAATATCAAGGTTCTGGGTCAAACTGAGGACACACGGAAGTAGTAGAACTGTACGGAGACACAACCCAACAATCCTAAGACTTTACGGTTTAGTAAGACGTCATCCTGAGAGATAGAGGAGAAGCCTAGGCCTTAACCCTCATAGAAAAGAAGAGGCTGACTTAGAAAGTATGACATGAGGTAAAGGAGTAAAAAGAGCCTTACGTTCCCTTCCACAATCAATTCCCTTATATAACTAAAGCATTTCTAGACTCAACTTCGACCAGTTTGGCTTGGTAACCCTATAGTCAGTCAGGCTCTGATACCAACGCTGTCGGGACCCCGATCCTAAGTCACACAGATCTAGCATGTAACACTTCATATCACTTTGTGGCCTCACGCACGGTATTCCCAGGGGTGCCACCTTACCTGGCCCGGGACCGTTTGCCTCTTTTGGCTCACATATATGATAGTGTCGCTAGCATCCATATGACAGAGAACCCGGGCCGACATGACTAGTCGTGACCCCAAAGTGGCACTAACTTATAGAGACCGGCATACATGAATCAACCTCGAGCATGTCGGTCAACAGCGTATGAATCCGGGCTGTAGCACTGGGCTAACAGGACTCCGGGAACCCGGGCTATAGCAGGCTAGGCAGGACTCCGGATGTCACCGCGTGACATTTCCCCAAAGGGACAGACACAAGAACGAAGTGAATCACATGCCGGCCAGTCAAGTGTTCCGGAGCAGTAGTGCTGGGCTAGCAGGACTCCGGTGAACCAGGCTGTAGTGGACTACTATGGCACATGGAAGCACAAGACGACATTTCCCCATAAGAGAGGCTACCAGAGGTAAACAACTAGGTTGTCGGATCCCACACATAGCAATACACGTTACACGTACGCATAACATGCAAGTATGTGATGTACAACATGGCATCACAACATAACTCAAACTCATATAGATAAAGGCCCAGAAGAGCCACATAGCATTCAATACAAACAGGGGTCTCATGACCCATCATTCAGAGCATACAAGCAACGGAAGCATTACATGTCTGAGTACACACAACTACAAAAGGAAAAGACTAAGAAGCCTGACTAAACATGACCCTCCCAAGGGTACAAGATCGTAGCTGGGATACAAGCTACTCGTCGAAGTCACTAGTGTAACCAACTGCAAAACATAAATAAGAAAACGTGAGTACAAAGGTACTCAGCAAGTCTTACATCAGAACTATCTACATATGCAACATTATCAACAAGGGGGGTGGTGAAGTTAACAGCAGCAAGCCAGCTTTGACTCAGTGGCTAACCAATACTACGAGTATGAGAAACTTCTTTGAGGTGAGAAGACGCACACGAGTCCACATATTCACCATATCAATACTCCACTATGGATCCATTCCCGTCTCCCTACGAGAAGGCCATCCATAGCACTCATGCTTATCTTGCGTATTTTAGAGTATCCACTTCAAGTTGTCTATGTACTACATAAGTCCTCCAAGTTTCCATATCCGAGGAAAACGGCTATTCGAATAGATAATGGTAACCCTGCAGGGGTGTACTTCTTCACACACGCTCTCGCCACTTATCGCCCTGTACATGTCATGTACCTCGGCAACCTTCAAGCGGAAGCCGGGCGAGGGTGTCGGCCACGACCTGACTAACCACACAAGTCTCTCGTCCAGGTTTATCGCCTATTCGAGTTCCATCCGCAAGGAGTTCCGGACGAAGTCTCTAGTACGGCCCCAAACGATGTGTGCAGGGTTCCCAAGCCCACCATCCGGGTGCCACTTGGTACACCGTGCCACGGTGCCTAGTCTGTCCCAAGCCCGTCCCGTCGGACACCACCTGGTAGACAAGTAGCACTACCTACAAATGCCAGAAACTAGTTGCAACTCCTGGACAGAGATCAAGTGGATTAATAAGCCGAGAGGGGCCGGATGACCGGAACCCAATGTGTGGTAGTAACTGGACTTACATAACATACACAGAACTTGGTGCTTAGGGACGGTTCCAATGAGACAACCCACCATGTACTCCTACATGGCCTCTCATCGCTACCTTTACCAAAACGTGTTCACACACTTAGCCTTTATCGGTAGGACATGTTCACCACTCCGATTCATTCCCGATGAATCAGACCTGACACAACTCTAAGCATAGCTGGCATAAAGAAACCAGGCATGGATGAGTAGGCACATCAAGGCTCAAGCAACTCCTACTCATGCTAGTGGGTTTCAACTATTTACTGTGGCAATGACAGGTCATGCAGAGGAATCGGTTCAACTACCGTAGCAGAAAGTAGCAGTTTGAATTGTTGTTATCCTAATGCAGTATAAGGAGCAGGAGCGAGAGAGTGGGATTTATCAGAATGCTCAAGGGGGGTTGCTTGCCTGATAGAACGACGAAGGGGTACGTCTCCTCTAACAGGTACTCGGGAACACCTTCCGGAGTGGAACCTATCGAGAAGAAACGGTGCCGGCGATCAACACACAAACAAATGCAACAAAATGATGCATGAACATGACATGTGCAAATGCTAGTGTTTGGGCAAATGCAAGTTGCTACCAATTGGTTGAAGCCCATTTGAATCAAAGATTCAAATGCAAATTCGAAATGAAGCATTTAAAATGCCCATATTATGTTTTCACTTATATAGCATGTATAAGTTGGTTTTTCGTGCATGTAAATGGCCTAAATGGATTCCTTGCATTTTTCTGATAATTTTTCATATATAATTTATTTCATTCTGAGCTACGGTTGAATTATTATGAATTTTTGAAGTTTAGGCAATATTCTGGAATTTCCTGAGTTAAAATAATTCCAGAAAAAGAATAACTGCGCCAGCACTACGTCAGCATGACATAAGCGAGTCAACGGGGCTGACCAGGTCAAACCTGACCAGTGGGTCCCACTGGTCAGTGACCCAGTCAACTAACTAAGTTAGTTAGTCCTAACTAACTGGGCAGGGCCCACTAGTCAGTGACTGTAGTAGCTAACCTAGTTAGTTAATTAGTGCTAACTATAGTAGTTAGTCGGGCGGGGCCCGCAAGTCAGTGAGAGAGAGGGGGAGGTCAAACTGGGCTGTGGGGTCAACCCACGCCGGTCAAAAGTCGGCGGTCACCGGCATTTAGCCGCCGGCGAGTCCGAACGCGGAGTACAGCTACGGGATGCGGACGCTCATTCGCATCCAGCGATGGTGGTGGCGCGGTCGGGGAGCGGCCGGAGTGGCGCCGGTGACGACGAGTGCGGCGGCCGGAGCTCGGGTGCGCACGGAGTTGGCGTTGTGGGGTGCAAGCGGGCAAGGGCTGGCGCTAGCGAGGCTTAGCATGGGGCAGCAAGCTCGGTGGACACGCGTCTCGGACCAAATGGCCACCGGAGCGTTGCCGGCGACGAGATCGGGCAGCGGCGTGGTTCGGTCGACAAGGGGGCGACGGCTGTGGGGCGTAAACGAGCTCGGGAAGAGGGGGAACAGACGCAGAATCTCACAGTGGAGGCGACAAAATGGTCAGCGGGCTCGGGGACGAGTCGGAGACGACGGACGGGCGCTGGCGATCTCGGCGGCCGAGAGGTTGAAGACGATGGTGATGACGTCGCTATGGCGTGCCCCGGCTCGCTTGGCTCGGTGGAGATGACGAAGACGACGTCGTGGAGCTCCTGGGCATGTCCAGGGGGCGAGGGGGAGGCAGTGGCCGCGGCAACGGCGAGCGGTAGCGTCGGCTGCGCTCGGGTGCGGGCAAGAGAGGGTGACAGAGGAGAGGAGAAGTACGGGGGAGAGTGAGAGGGGGTCGGGGAGGCTGCGTGGCGTCTCCAGGGACGCCCAGAGGAAGGCGGCAAGCAGGAGGTGGCCGGGCGTGCGCCGGCGTGCGTCGGCCACGCGCTCGGCGTCCTCCTAGTGCGGTGGAGAAGACGACTAGCAGGGCTAGCTGGCTGGGCCGGCCAGCTGGGCGGCCAGTGCCAGGCCTCAGGTAAGGCCCAGGTAAGCCTTTTCCCTTTTTTGTTTTCTTTTCTATTTCTGACATTTGTTTTTGACTTAAAAATAAATACCAGCACAAATATAAAAATGTTGAGATTCCTTGTGACCACTAGTTATAATATACCAGAGGCCCTCACCAAATTCCAACATTTTTGGAGCCTCTAAAATATTTATATTATTTTAAACAGCTCTAATTCAAATACATATGGGTTCATTCAAAAATCCAAAATGTCTAGCAAAAATGTGCATCACCCCTGGTTATTGTTTCCAACATTTTCCAAAGACCATGAACATTTTTGAAAAGCATTTTGGGTTCATTGAAATTCCATTTTTAATTTGAACCTATTTGAATTTGCTTTGGTGCTAGGGTTTGAAACATCCCCATTTCAACTTCATTTGAAATTTAAACATGATGCACAAAGCAAGCCTAGGTCATACCAGAACTAGGGATGTGACACCCGGCAACACCCACCACCTCTGGCGATCTCCTCAACAAGCCACCAACTTTTAGTTTCTCTCCACTAGATCTCTTTGGCGTCTTGGGATCTGCACAATCGTATCCATCTTCCATGGGTTCCACTGATGGATGTACCCTTGGCTTGGACTTCTCAAATGGTTTGGTTTTTGCACATAAGGTTTTTCAATCTACTGGTTTTACGGTGCACCCCATGGATGATTCAGAGTTCTTCACCATGGTGGTGGTTTTTGGGCGTCATGTTTTTCGTTTGAATGAGGATTCATTGGCGGCGGCCCTGGAGGTGGCCATTGGTGGTTCGGCTATTGAGTTCATGGTTTTCTTGATCAAGGATAAGGTATTTGGATTTCAAGTATCTTGCAAGGAAGTAACTATGATTATTCTAAGTCTTAGATCTTTTGCTTGTGATCATTTCAAATGTTACTTCCATCTTTGGGGTAACGGTGGCCCTAATTGGGGTCGTGAGTTTAAGATCTGGAAATTAGAATGTGATGCCGAGTGGATCCTTGTTAGTCCCTCGAAAAGGTGTGCTGCTCTTGGTTTGTTGGCTATGCATGCTAAGCTACCGAAGTCTTCGTTCCAATCTTCTCGTTCAGTTGGCAAGAAATTATCCTTTGTAGTCTTTCAAAACTACCCAGCTTGTCATGGTTATCATTATTCGGCTACTGAAAATTGCATTCAAACTACTGAAGATGCGGGTTATTCGATTCCATCGCATGAGAGGGTAGTCATACATCCCACCTTGTCGGTGGATCTCTGGTGAACGTCGACGAGGCCATCCCTATCTTTTGGCACGGTGCAAGATTTGCTATATCCGGCTGACTCGGGCGGGAATTCTGGTTCTTTGAATGTGGACGTCCTTGGCCATGCTGGGCCATCCTCTGTACGTGCGACGGGCCGGGATGAACGGATGGCTTCTGGGCCGGCGGATGAGGCCAAGCCGGAGCCCCCTCTTGGGCTATCTGATATTCCTTCGTCGCAGCAAGCAAAAGAATATTTTGACAATTTGATTTCTGGAATGGTTGATGAAATTCATACATGCTAGAAGTGCTTTTAAAAGGGTTATTTTGCTTCAGCTTGCACGTCCAAGCTCTAGTGTATTTCTTGCCTTCGAATCGGGCACGTTAAAAAAGATTGTAACAGATTTTCTCGGATCCTGGGTCTGGTTTGGCAACCAACACCCGTTAACGTTGCAACTTCTCAGGTGCACGGCGAGAACATCTCTCTGACACCGCATTCAGCAAACTTGGACCTCCCTTGCACTTCCACATTTACTCCATCGTCCAGTTCCATCTGCCCCGGCCCCAAGACACCTTCAAGTCCTTCGCCTACAAGCCTCCCCCGCCGTTGCATTCGGCGTCTACGGAGCATGAGTGCTTTGTTCCGATGGCAAACTTTCATCTGGATCCTTGTTGTATGCCCCGATGGGCCACTAAAGATCGGGTGCCGAGAACTTTTGTGATGCCACATACCCCAATTGTGCGCCGCCATGAAGAGTTTATGCTTGCTGAGGTAATGCCTATCCCTCCGCCCGATCAGATTGGTGCTGCTAGGGAAGATGTAGTTCAATGGATGCAAGCGCATGGAGTTCTAGTCAGGTCTGCGCAACCATGGATTCGCTTTGTGGGGCTTTCTGAGCTCAGAGATGCTGCAGTTAGGTTCTCGCTGCTTCATCTCCCACCACAACCGCTGGGCAATGATCGCTTCATTTGTTTCATGAAGCATGATGAGGGGGAGTCCTTCCGTGGTGCTCAAGGTTTTCGTCAGGGTTTACTTATGTTTCTGGGCATTCCGTTAGATCTTCGTAATACTGATTGCATCAGAGCGGCAGTGAACACATTTGGCAAGTTTCATCAATGGATTAGCGAGGATCCATATTTGGTTTGGACCCTGGTCTTTGCATCTTTCCCAGAAGATATTCTTGTGCCATGTGATGTATTGTTCATGGATTATGCTGCTTGGGGTGGCGCGCGGGTTTCATGGACAGCGCCTTTGTATATCCTAGGTGCAAACTTTGCAGAACAGATGCCGCAGGATGAAGACTGGATGCCCATCAATGGCAATCCTCATACAGTTCCTGGGGTTCCTTTTCCTGAAATGCCCCCGTTCATCTTGCCTTCGTTTCTTGCTTTGGGATGGAATGTTGTCCCCCTCCTCCTTCGGAGCCTGCTATCAACGAGGTGGAGGATGACAATTGGGGCAACTGGAATGAGCTAGTGGAGCAGCAGACACCTCAAGACCAGGAGTCCATGGTGATTGACCTTTCTGCTCAACCAAGTTCTAAAGCTGTTCAGCAGGTGCCTGTTGTTCCAGTTATTACGATTGATGTGGAAATGCCTGAGGCCCCAGATGCTCCTATGATTGATGCTCAGGATATAAATGTGGCCAACAATTGGGCAATTATTGTCTATCAGCCTCCTGTGCTCATGCCTTCAGATGAGCTGCCAGTTGTTGTTCCTTTTGGGCCTCCTCTGCCGCCTGAAATGGTTTGGAGGAGAACATTTGAAAATATCTTGCAAGCTCCTGTTGTTTTTAATGTGCCAAAGCCTATTGTTTTGCAGCCTCTTTCACCAGTGATTTTATCAAAGAGGAGTTGGGATTGTGCCTTCAGAGACATGGATCTGCCTCTGCTCACATGGAAGGACCAGGAGCCAGTCAAGCCGGTTGCCAGGGCCTTGTTCTATGCAGATGTTGATGAAGCAACTGAGAAGTCAGCCCCCTCTGCTGTTGTGGCCCCTAGAGCAAGGAGGCCTCGCAAGACGTTGGCGCCAACTCCCATTGTGGACACTTCTATTCGAAGATGTACCAGGAGCTCAGTCCAATGTGATGGGTTCAAGCTCACCTTTCAAGAGCTAACTTTACAGCCCAAGAGGAAAAAGCCCAGAGCCAAGCCCTTCAAAACTGAGATGCCTAATGATACAACACAGGAAGAGATCCCACTAGCTACACTTGTCAGTCGCCTACAAGAAATTGGAAGGGATATGGAAATTGATGCTAGTCTTCTCTCCGTGGATGCACTTATGGTGGACCCACCAATTGTTGTTGCCACTAATTCTAATGATTAGTCTGATCATGTCTTTATGGGTCTGGCAAGCCCATGGATGTGCTTTTTGTCTGTCCTTTTGTTGGGTGTTCAGTCATGCAAACTTCCATGTAATAATGTTGGATCAGACTTTTATGTGCTCTTTTGGACATATGGCATTGTGTGCCGTGTGGTTTGTGGATCTTATTATCTTATGTTTTAGTGAGTAACGATTGTAGAAACTGGAATGCCATGTGTTGGAGTGTTAGAGGTTTAAATTCTGAAGCTAGGTAGAGAGCTGTCAGGCAAAAAAATGATGAAAGCTAGTGTGCTATAGCATGTTTGCAGGAAACTAAATGCTCCACTTTTGATTCTATATCAATTAAAAGTTTCTATCCCAAATGGTTTGATACCTTTGCTTGCTCTCCTTCCATGGGAGCCTATGGTGGAATTCTTGTGGTCTGGAACTCTTCTATTTTTTATTGGAAATTTAATTGAGATTCAACAATTTGCTGTAGTTGTTGAGTTTGTGTCCAGACAGAACAATGATAAATGGACTTTGGTTGTAGTATATGGGCCTTGTCAGGGTGAAGCCAGAGATAATTTTGTCACTTGTCTTTATAACTTGAGTATTCCTATTGAAGAGAATTGGTTGCTGTTAGGTGATTTTAACTTCATAAGGTCCATAGATTATAGGAATTTACCTGGTGGGGATCTAAATGATATGTTTATCTTTAATGAGATAATTGGGCACTTGGGCCTCCTTGAATTGCCCATAAAGGGAAGAGCTTTCACCTGGTCAAATATGCAAGACAATCCACTTCTTGAGCAATTAGATTGGTATTTCACTTCAGTTGACTAGATCTCTGACTATCCTATGACTGAGGTGCTCCCCCTGGCTAGGACTACATCTAATCCTGTCTCCTGTGTTGTTTCTATCAAAAAACCATCCCAAAGTCAAATCTCTTTAGGTTTGACAATTATTGGTTGGAGCTGGAGGGCTTCATGGATTGTGTTGATTTGTCTTGGAAAACACCTTCTGGGAAGGGGCACATAACTGCTAGGATTGCAGATAAGTTTAAGTCTTTGAAAAAGTGCCTTAAGAGATGGCAACTGAATGTTTCTAAGTTGAAGCTCGTGATTGGTAAATGTAATCATGTCATCATTCTTTTGGATGAATTAGAGGAGTGGAGGCCTCTCTATAGACAGGAGTGCAACTTCAGAAGAATTGTCAAGGTGCACATGGAGAAACTGTTGCATCTTCAATTTATTTATTGGAAAAATATAAACTATCAGATACATTAAGGTGGGAGGGGAAAATACAAAGTTTTTCAATGCCATGGCCACTGAAAGGCATAGGAGGAATTCCATTGCAAGTCTCAAATTACCTGATGGTTCTGTGGTAAATGACCACTCTCAAATGGAAGGAATCATTTGGAATTGTTTTAAAAACAGGATGGGTACCTCAAGAGGCCTTGTGATGGGTTTTGACCTCTCTTCTCTCATCACCCCTGTGGAGGGCCCGGACATTCTCACCAAACCTTTTGAAAAGGAGGAAATGGATAATGTGGTTAAGCACATGCCTTTGAATAAAGCTCCAGGTCCTGATGGTTTTAATGGTTTGTTCTTCAACAAATGCTAGCATATAATCTCTCAGGATTTCTATGAGCTAGCTCAGGCTTTTTGTGAGGGTACTGCTGTTTTGGAGAATATTAATGACTCATACATCACTCTGGTGCCCAAAAAGCTCACACCTGAAGAAGTGGGTGATTATAGGCCTATTTCTCTTACTAGCATGGGTGTGAAGTTTCTTTGTAAAATTTCAGCAAACAGGTTTCAAGAGGTAATTTTGCAGTGCGTTCACAAGAACCAATATGGCTTTATTAAGAGCAGAACAATTCAGGATTGTATAGGTTGGACTTTTGAATATCTGCATCGGTGCCATCAATCTAAGAGGCCAATTGTAATTCTTAAACTTGACTTTGAGAAGGCCTTTTACTCTTTGGAGCATGAATAAATATTCCAGATTTTAAGGCACAAGGGTTTCAATGAGAAATGGATCCTTTGGATGAAGAAGTTGCTGGCCACTGGTACATCTTCAGTTCTTCTCAATGGTGTCCCTTGGAGGAATTTTTTTTGCAAAAAGGGAGTCAGGCAGGGTGATGATGTCTCTCCTCTCTTATTTGTTATAGCTGCTGACCTCTTGCAAACAGTTATTAATGACATGTTCAGCAGAGGAATTCTGCAACTACCTACCAATGTCATGATCAGTATTATCCAGTGATTCAGTATGCTAATGACACTTTGACCATCCTGCATGCTGATAGGACACAACTACTTGCTTTGAAAGATATGCTACAAGTGTTCTCTCAATCCACTGTCCTTGATGTGAACTACCATAAATCTTTTATCATCCCCATAAATGTTGATCATGTAATGATGACTGATCTAGCTGCTACTTTTGGTTGCCAAATTGGGAAAATGCCATTTACTTATCTTGGATTGCCAGTGGGAACCACAAGGCCCAAAATGGTAGACTTTATGCCACTAGTTGACTGTATGGAAAGGAGAATGACTTCTAGCTCCTCATTCCTCAATCAAAGTGAAAGGCTGCAATTTCTGAACTCTGCTTTGTCTTCCATGCCCATATTTTTTATGTGCAGTTTGGATGTTCCTACTGGAATCCTCAAACAGTTGGATAGAATTCAGAGGCAGTGTCTTTGGAGAAAACATAGAGATGAGCCAGCCCCTTCCCTTGCTGCTTGGGAGCTTATTTGCAGGCCAAAAAACAGGGGAGGACTTGGCTTTTGAATCTGGGGGTGCAGAATGTAGCCTTGCTCCTTAAGCATGCTGGTAATTTCCTCAATAGGAAAGATATTCCTTGGTTGTCTTTAATTTGGGACACATATTACTATGGAAGGGTGCCTCAAGGAACATCGGATTGTGGATCTTTCTGGTGGAGGGACATTTGCAAGGTGATGCTAAGTTTCAGAGAATGCTCTTGGGTTTAGATAAATGAGGGGGACACTGCACTCTTTTGGTCTGATAACTGGAATCTTGGTAATGAGGTTTCTCCTCTCCAGGCAAGATATTCTAGGCTATTTTCATATGCTAAGGACCCATGGATTTCAGTCAAGGAGATTTTCAAGTCTCAGGACATCCTACAACATTTTCATCTCCCTTTGTGTGCTCAGGCTTTTGTGGAACTGAGAATGATTAAATCTTTGCTAGGCTCTCATAGCAGAACATCTGGCACTAAGGATGTGTGGTTTTGGCAAAACTCCTCCAAGCAATACAGGCCCAAGATGTTTTACTCCCACACTTTTGTGTCTAAAACTTTTAATCCTTTAACCTGTTGGATATGGAAATCATCTTGTACTCTGAAGATTAAGGTGTTTGCTTGGATGCTCATTATGGACAGACTGAATACTAAGGATATGGTGGAAAGAAGGCATTGGCACATGGGTGATGGAGTTCATTGTAGACTCTGCCCCATGCAAGCTAGAGAGACCAGGGATCACTTATTCTTCAACTGCAACTTCAGTGTAAGAGTTTGGAATTATCTGCAGATTGAATGGACTTCTGGTGACTCAATGTATGATATGGTTATTCAGGCTAGGAGACGGTTTGATAAGCCTTTATTTTCTGAAGTGGTGTCCACTGCCTGTTGGGATATATGGATCATCAGAAATGCGAAAGTTTTCATAAATGAGAGGGAAAGCTTTACCAAATGGATAGGTGCTTTTAGGCATGATATTTCTCTTTTACAGTATAGGATAAAATCTGATCTCCTTAAGTGGATTTCTTTCCTTCCCCCTTAAGGTTTAGGGTGGTAAGGCATCTCTATTTCTTTTTTGTCTAGTTTCTTATCTAGATTACCCCTTGTAATCAACATGTTGTAACTGTTTCTTTTGTTTAATAAAGTTTTGCTATGTTGTGGGGGTGTTGTCCCACAGTTCACAGTAAAAAAAGCATACGTAATTCCCTTTGTCCATCAGTATGTTACTTGCCCGAGAGTCGATCGTTGGTATCTTCATACCTAGTTCAATCTTGTTACCGGAAGTTTCTTTACTCGTTCTGTAATACATGATCTTGCAACTAACTCCTTAGTCACTATGCTTGCAAGGCTTCTTATGATGTGTATTATCGAGATGGCCCAGAGATACCTCTCCGATATTCGGAGTGACAAATCGTAATCTCGATCTATGCCAACTCAACAAACACCTTCGGAGATACCTGCAGAGCATCTTTATGATCACGTAGTTACGTTGTGACGTTTGATAGCATGCAAGGTATTCCTCTGGTATCCGGGAGTTGCATAATCTCATAGTCGAAGGACTATGTATTTGAAATTAAGAAGCAATAGCAATAAATTGAACGATCAATATGCTAAGCTAATGGATGGGTCTTGTCCATCACATCATTCTTCTAATGATGTGATCCCATTATCAAATGACAGCACATGCCTACGGTTAGGAAACCTTAACCATCTTTGATCAACGAGCTAGTCTAGTACAGGCTTACTAGGGATACGGTATTTGTTTATCTATTCACATGTGTATTTCAGTTTCCAATCAATACAATTCTAGCATGAATAATAAACCTTTATCTTGAATAAGGAAATATAAAATAACAACTTTATTATTGCCTCTAGGGCATATTTCCTTCAGAAACCTCAAAGGGGAAGACTCAATTCATCACAACAAGATAGAGAGGAAATAACACCATATGATTCAACTATATTAATAAAGCTCATAATATATCAAGGTCATGCCAAATCAAGAACACGAGATAGAGGGGGGTAGACAGAGAGAGAGAGAGAGAGAGAGAGAGAGAGAGAGAGATCAAACACATAGCTATCGGTACATACCCTCAGCCTCGAGGGTGAACTACTACTACACATCATGGAGACAGCCGGGATGATGAAGATGGCCTTCGATGATGATTTTCCCCTCCGGTCAGGTGCGGGAAAAGGCCTCCAGATGGGGTCTCTCTAGAAAAGAGGATTGCGACAACAGAGTCGTTCTTAGTTCATTTCTAGGGGTTTCCCTATTTATAATAATTTTCAGATTTGATTTCATGCCAAAAGGAGTTACGAGGGGCCCACAAGGCAACAACCCCCTCCCTACCCCTAGGGCGCATGGGGTTGCCTTGTCGCCGCCTCGTGGGTCTTATCACTGGTATGCGTCAGTGTTGTACATGTTGGGGAACACAGTAATTTCAAAAAATCCTACGCACACACAAGATCCATCTAGGTGATGCATAGCAACGAGAGGGAAGAGTGTTGTCCACATACCCTCGTAGACCATAAGCGCAAGCGTTATGACAATGCGGTTGATGTAGTCATACGTCTTCACGATCCAATCGATCCTAGCACCGAAGGTACGACACCTCCATAATATGCACACGTTCAGCTCGGTGACATCCCACGAACTCTAGATCTAGCCGAGGTCGAGGGAGAGTTTCATCAGCACGACGGTGTGATAACGGTGATGATGAAGTTACTGATGCGGGGCTTTGCCTAAGCTCTACCACGATATGACAGAGGTGTAAAACTGTGGAAGGGGGCAACGCACATGGCTAAACAATCAACTTGTGTGTCTACGGGGTGCCCCCTACCCCGTATATAAAGGAGTGGAGGAGGGGGAGGGATGGCCCTCTCATGGAACGCCCAAGGGGGGAGTCCTACTCCCGGTGGGAGTAGGATTCCCCCTTCCCTAGTTGGAGTAGGAGAGAAAGGAAGGAGGAGAGAGAGGGAAGGAAAGGGGGGCCGGCCCACCACCCAATTCGGATTGGGCTTGGGGGGGCGTGTCGTCCACCTTGGCTGCCTCCTCCTCTCTCCCACTAAGGCCCAATAAGGCCCATACACTCCCCGGGGGTTCCGGTAACCCCTGGTACTCCGGTAAATGCCCGAACTCACTCGGAACCATTCCGATGTCCAAACATAGCCTTCCAATATATCGATCTTTATGTCTCGATCATTTCGAGACTCCTCGTCATGTTTGTGATCATATCCGGGACTCCGAACTAACTTCGGTACATCAAAATACATAAAATCATAATACTGATCGTCACCGAACGTGAAGCGTGCGCACCCTACGGGTTCGAGAACTATGTAGACATGACCGAGACTCACTTCCAGTCAATAACCAATAGTGGAACCTGGATGCTTATATTGGTTCCTACATGTTCTACGAAGATCTTTATCGGTCAAACCACATAACAATATACGTTGTTCCCTTTGTCATCGGTATGTTACTTGCCCAAGATTCGATCGTCGGTATCTCAATACCTAGTTCAATCTCGTTACCGGCAAGTCTATTTATTCGTTCCATAATGCAACATCCCGTAACTAACTCATTAATCACATTGTTTGCAAGGCTTATAGTGATGTGCATTACTGAGAGGGCCTAGAGATACCTCTTCGACAATCGGAGTGACAAATCCTAATCTCGATCTATGCCAACTCAACAAACACCATGGGAGAAACCTGTAGAGAATCTTTATAGTCACCCAGTTACGTTGTGATGTTTGATAGCACACTAAGTGTTCCTATGGTATTCGGGAGTTGCATAATCTCATAGTTATGGGAACATGTATAAGTTATGAACAAAGCAATAGCAACAAACTAAATGATCATCGTGCTAAGCTAATGGATGGGTCAAGTCAATCACATCATTCTCTAATGTTGTGATCCCGTTAATCAAATGACAACTCATGTCTATGGTTAGGAAACTTAACCATCTTTGATTAACAATCTAGTTGAGGGAGTCCTGGATTAGGGGGTCTCCGGACAGCTGGACTATCTCCATTGGCCGGACTGTTAGACTATGAAGATACAAGATTGAAGACTTCGTCTCATGTCTGGATGGGACTCTACTTGGCGTGGAAGGCAAGCTAGGCAATACGGATATGGATATCTCCTCCTTTGTAACTGACCTTGTGTAACACTAACCCTCTCCGGCGTGCAGGATGGGCTGCCCTGGTATTAGACCCAATAATTGACGGATACCACTTCAGACGAGTCCTGATGGACGGTAGCAGCAGTCTAAACCTGATATACCAGGATACAATCCACAAAATGGGGATAGACCCAACAAAAATTTGCCATAGCAATACTACCTTTAAAGGAGTAACGCCAGGCCCAGGGGCTCATTACACGGGCTCCCTGCTACTAAAGGTTATATTCGGCTTCCCCGATAACTTCCGTAGCGAACATTTAACCTTCCACATCGCTCCGTTCGAAAGTGGCTATCAAGCACTACTCGGATGCCAAGCTTTCGCTCGCTTTAATGCAATACCGCACTACGCTTCCCTCACACTCAAGATGCCCGGCCCACGTGGCACCATTACAGCAAACGGAAGTATTAAGCGATCTTTGCGCGCCGAAGAGCGTGCGGCCGCACACTAAAAACAACCTCACCAACTAAAGCATTCAACAGGTCGTCAAGACCTCGGACACGGTTAGACGAGTCCGGCGCAGCTATATGCAATTCATACCGGATCAATGGTCACACCCCTATTACAAATACAAGGGGCTCAACGCACGCAGACAAGTGGCAATTTTTACTCATCTTGAATTATATATGGTTTCTTTAAAAACTATATTTTTGCACGACAAATTTTTCACCTAAGTTCCTCTCTTTTACAGATGATCACCGTGCTACACCCATCCAGGATACGGCACAACAGAGACACAGGCGCAGACGTGCAGCAGGGACCCGCTCCAAGGATTCTTTTTAGATTAAGACCCTGCATAAACCTTTTTTACTGTCTCTTGTTGATACATATCCACCGAATTCTCAACACAGTTGAGAAGGATGCTGACATCTTGGCATGTGGCCACGTTAGAATAATGCACGTACCTGTACAAAAGGGGCTTCTTACAAAGGGCACTATTTAGGCCCGGTTTATACCATAAAGTCCGAATACCTTAGGGAGTGTTCAGCGTCGCGAGTTTGGCCTTATATGCATCAGCTCTGAATCATTGTCTTTGGTCAAATGTTGGGTTTGCCGGCTCATGTGTTTTGGTGCCTTACGTTCCGCTTTATCGGCTAAGGTAGCACCAGGAGAACTACTGCGATTGTGCCCTGGTTCATCCGGACGAGCACCTCAGTAGAGAAAGCCGAAAACTAACTGTCATGATATAGCGCGAGACTGGTCAACCACTCGATGACCTATCGGAATGTTAGAATTCCTCCGCCTTAACAAAGGGCCGTTTTCCGGCCAGGCATGTACGCACCCCGCGATCGGGAGAGTGCGGAGGCACCAGGGGCTATCTAGTAGCCGCACTGTCAAACTCCTATGGCTAAGTGAAAGTGTTAAAGCACTATAGTCCGGTTGCCTCGCTCGCTGCGCTATCACCTCCTTATTAGGACCAAGACGTTGGGTTAAGTGTGAACATGCATTTTTTACGAGCACCTCCGCATTATATGCGTGGGGGTTGAAGCCGACGGCTGCAATCTTTCAGGTTATACACATGTATACATAAACAGCCGCACAGGAGGCATCATACTACTTTCAGGCAAAAGTATAAACATAGCCTTATAAAAACTTCATAAAAGCATTGTGTTTACAATGAGAATACATATTACTCAAACATAATATTCTTCGAGCACTGGGCCTCTATCAAACGAGCACCCTCGAGAACCTCCTCGAAATAATTCTCGGCAGCCACTCGGCCGAACCCTGCGCCGCGACAACGGTAGCGTCCATCTCCGCCCAGTATGCTTTAACACAGGCAAGGGCCATCCGCGAGCCTTCTATGCACGCCAACCTCTTCATCGCATTAATGCGCGACACCGCACCAAGGAGCTGCTGCACTAAGCTGAAATAGCTATTCGGCTTTTGCTTTTCCGGCCATAGCTGGTCCACAACAGACCTCATGGCAAGTCCGGACAACCTATTCAGTTCGGCCCATTCGGCTAGCTGGTCAGTCAATGAAAGCAGACGCTCTAGAACGTTGAATTGCGACCAGAACAGCTTGTCCACTTCACGATCTGTCTGACCTTGGAAGTACTTGGCAGCATCGGCAGCACTCGCCGCCAAATCCATATATGCATCTGTCGAACTCCTCAGCCGATCCAGAGGGGCATACCGTGGATCTACGAACTTCCTCCATAACATGAAGGGTTTCCCAGCCGCAATATCCCCGGCTTCCCGCAGCTCCTCCTTCTTCGCTCTCATAGCAGAACGGGTGTCTTTGTCCGCCGTCGTGGCCTTCTCAAGGTCCGTCGCCTTCGCTCGGTTTTCTTTTTCAAGGACCCGGCAACGGTCGGCAGTGTCTTTTAATTCTACGGCCATCTTGGCCATCTTCTCTTGGCTCTCGCAATGTGCGGCCTTCTCGGCTTTCAACTCTTCGGCCACCTTCAAAGCAGCCGCATCACTAATCCTCGCTTGTTCCTTGGCTCGGGCAAGTTCTGCCCGCAAGGTTTCCACGGTGGCAGCTCCATCTGCAGTCACAACATATTAAAGATACTGGCATCATGCTGCTCTTACTATGTGGCGTCCACCAGATAATAACACTTACCCTGTGCCTCGTCAAGCCTCTTGTTAACAAGCTCGATGTCGGCATCCGCCGCATCCAGTTGCCGTGTTAATTTGGCAAACTCACTAGTCCGCCGAGCCACCGGAGCTTCCACCACCTGCACATAGGGGCAGTCTGGTTATTGCCTGGGAATATGATCCTCTGGTCGCCGTCATTCTCGACGACAACCAGAGTCTCAGGGGCTACTGTCTACACAGGGCACACCTAACATGTGCAGTACTATCACATATTATCTCACGTACCTCAAAGCCTGTCAGTAGACTCATAAAGGCTTCACGTAATCCGCTTTCGGCGGACGAAATTCTCTCCATCACTGTACCCATCAGCGTACGGTGTTCTTCTGAGATGGCCGCTCGCCCCACCAACTCCCTCAGAACATCCGACCGCACACCAGACGGTGCCGGACTCTTTTGTCTGCTCTCTTTGGGAGCCGGACGCTGGGGACTTCGGGGGTCTATGGGATTATCTTCTGGCCTCACCGGATCCGAAGAGGCCCTCCATGATGACACTTCGGGTTCGCCCGCTTCTTGAGCGGAGGAGTCCGAGGGAGGCGTTTCGCTCTCCATCATCTCTGGAAGAAGATCCCCCGAAGACGAGCTCAGCTGAGAGGGGCTAAGGCCCGAACTGCAAGATATATGCGGTGGTTATTTTCTCAGAAAAAAGATAGCATACCTTTACTATTAAAGTATTTTGGATCACTTACGACTCATTGGAGGGTTGATCCCCCCGCGGACTTTGTGCGGCAAAAGCACCCCCCGAGGCAGGACCCTCTGTGGGAGACTTCTTCTCCCGTTTGGAGGCTTCGGCTTCTGGATCCCCGGAAGCAGTCCTTTTTCTCCCCCGGTTATCCTCCTTCATGGAGACGCTCATTCCCTCAGTTGGAACGGTCAGCGATGGGGGCCCGCGTCCGCCCGTATTATCCCCCCGGGTACCTTCCTTCGAGGGCTCCGAGCAAGGTGCGACCTCGAGCATCTTTTCCAATATTGGATTTTCCAAACACTCAGGGAGGGAGGCCAAACACCGAATCATCTTCGCCTTTGTTAGCCAGTCCTGGTCAAAAAGCAAACTCTCAGAAATAACTTCATAACGAATAAAAGATAGTGTGTTCGGCCAGAGGATTTCTTACTTGTTCAGCGACGCGATTACTGCTCAGGCCCACGTCCTCGGTAATATTCGGACACTCTACTTGAGGTCCAAAGAATGACTTGTACATCTCCTCATTCGTCAGGCCGAGGAAACTGTGAATGGCACGCGGTCCCTCTGGGTTGAACTCCCACAAGCGAAGGGGCCGGCGTTTGCAAGGCTGGACTTGACGAACCAGCATAGCTTGTATTACCACAACCAAATTAAAATCTCCCTCAAAGAGATCTCGGATGCGGCTTTGCAGTATAGGCAAGTCCTTGGCTAGACCCTAGCTCAGGCCTCTACAAATCCATGACATCAGTTATGGTGGGGGGGCCCGAGCGGAAAGCGGGGGCAGCCGCCCACTTGGCACTTCTGGGAGTCGTGACGTAAAACCACTCCCGTTGCCATAATTCGGACACCTCTGGAAAGGAACCTTTTGGCCATGGAGCTCCTGCCATCTTGCCTATTGAGGCACCTCCGCACGCTGCATGTTGCCCCTCGATCATCTTCGGCTTTACTTCAAATGTCTTGAGCCACAGGCCGAAGTGAGGGGTAACGCGGAGGAAGGCCTCACACACGACAATAAATGTCGAGATGTGGAGAAAGGAGTCCGGAGCTAGATCATGGAAATCTAGCCCGTAATAGAACATCAAACCCCTGACGAAGGGATCCAGAGTGAGGCCTAGACCTTAGAGGAAGTGGGAGATGAACACGACGCTCTCGTTGGGTTCGGGAGTAGGGATGACCTGCCCTCGGGTGGGCAGCCTATGCGAAATTTTGGTGGTCAGGTATCTGGCCTCCCTCAACTTCTTGATATCTTCTTTCGTAATGGAGGAGGGCATCCAACGGCCTTGAGGGCTGGATCCGGACATGATTGAAGGTTCGAAGCACCTGACCTAGGATTTTGGGTGTTAGAACTCGAGGTGGGTGAAGGATTCGATTGAGCATGGGAGGGGAAAAAGTAAAAGCCTTGTCCCTTTATAAAGAGGGTGAATATCAAGCGTCCTCTCCATGGCCGTTCGGGACTTGCCTATAATGTAGGAGTCCTAGACACGGTTGGGTTACCCACGACCGTATTGATGAGAATCACGTAATTAGGGGAACACGATCTCTGCTTTGACAAGACGTGTCAAGAAAACGCCTCGCGTTAAGTGTGGAGCTGGTTGAAGAAAAACGGTTCGAATAATCACCGGGCCATGACATAACGTCATGCTTCCAAAACAAACCAGCAAATTAGAACTGTGAAAGTATTATTCTCTCTATGGTGGAGTGTGGAACTTATTTTGCAGGGTCGGACACTATCCTCATATTCAAATTCTTCTACGGTGTATTCGGAGAAGGAACCCGCCTTGCAATGTCGAAGACAATACTGTGCGCCGAACTCATCGTCATTGAAGCCTGGTTCAGGGGCTACTGAGGGAGTCCTGGATTAGGGGGTCTCAGGACAGCCGGACTATCTCCATTGGCCGGACTGTTAGACTATGAAGATACAAGATTGAAGACTTCGTCTCGTGTCCGAATGGGACTCTACTTGGCGTGGAAGGCAAGCTAGGCAATACGGATATGGATATCTCCTCCTTTGTAACCGACCTTGTGTAACCCTAACCCTCTCCGGTGTCTATATAAACCGAAGGGTTTTAGTCCGTAGGACAACAACCATAACATACAATCATACCATAGGCTAGCTTCTAGGGTTTAGCCTCTCTTATCTCGTGGTAGATCTACTCTTGTACTACCCATATCATCAATATTAATCAAGCAAGACGTAGGGTTTTACCTCCATCAAGAGGGCCCGAACCTGGGTAAAACATCGTGCCCCCTGCCTCCTGTTACCATCCGGCCTAGACGCATAGTTCGGGACCCCCTACCCGAGATCCGCCGGTTTTGACACCGACACTAGTCAAGTACAGGCATACTAGTGACACTCAGTTTGTCTATGTATTCACACATGTACTAAGTTTCAGGTTAATACAATTCTAGCATGAATAATAAAAATTTATCATGATGTAAGGAAATTTAAATAACAACTTTATTATTGCCTCTGGGGCATATTTCCTTCAGTCTCCCACTTGCACTAGAGTCAACAATCTAGATTACACAGTAATGATTCTAACACCAATGGAGTCTTGGTGTTGATCATGTTTTGCTCATGAGAGAGGCTTAGTCGACGGGTCTACAACATTCAGATCCGTGTGTATCTTGCAAATCTCTATGTCTCCCTCCTTGACTTGATCGCGGATGGAATTGAAGTGTCTCTTGATGTGCTTGGTTCTCTTGTCAAATATGGATTCCTTTGCCAAGGCAATTGCACCAGTATTGTCACAAAAGATTTTCATTGGACCCGATGCACCAGGTATTACACCTAGATTGGATATGAACTCCTTCATCCAGACTCCTTCATTTGATGCTTCCGAAGCAGTTATGTACTCCGCTTCACACGTAGATTCCACCACGACGCTCTGCTTGGAACTGCACCAACAGACAGCTCCAGCATACAATAAAAATATGTATCCGGTTTGTGACTTAGAGTCATTCGGATCAGTGTCAAGGATTGCATCGACGTAATCATTTACGATGAGCTCTTTGTCACCTCCATAAATGAGAAACATATCCTTAGTCCTTCTCAGGTATTTCAGGCTGTTCTTGACCATTGTCCAGTGATCCACTCCTGGATTACTTTGGTACCTCCCTGCTAAACTAATAGCAAGGCACACATCAGGTCTGGTACACAGCATTCCATACATGATAGAACCTATGGCTGAAGCATAGGGAATGACTTTCATTTTCTCTCTATCTTCTGCAGTGGTCGGGCATTGAGTCTGACTCAACTTCACACCTTGTAACACATGCAAGAACCCTTTCTTTGCTTGGTCCATCTTGAACTTCTTCAAAACTTTATCAAGGTATGTGCTTTGTGAAAGTCCAATTAAGCGTCTTGATATATCTTTAAAGATCTTGATGCCCAATATATAAGCAGCTTCACCGAGGTCTTTCATTGAAAATTTCTTATTCAAGTATCCTTTTATGCTATTCAGAAATTCAGTATCATTTTGGATCAACAATATGTCATCTACATATAATATAAGAAATGCTATAGAGCTCCCACTCACTTTCTTGTAAATACAGGCTTCTCCAAAAGTCTGTATGAAACCATATGCTTTGATCACACTATCAAAGCGCATATTCCAACTCCGAGAGGCTTGCACCAGTCCATAAATGGATCGCTGGAGCTTGCATACTTTGTTAGCACCTTTTGGATCGACAAAACCTTCTGGTTGCATCATATACATCTCTTCTTTAAGATATCCATTAAGGAATGCAGTTTTGACATCCATTTGCCAAATTTCATAATCATAAAATGCGGCAATTGCTAACATGATTCGGACGGACTTAAGCATCACTATGGGTGAGAAGGTCTCATCGTAGTCAACTCCTTGAAATTGTTGACAACCTTTCGCAACAAGTCGAGCTTTGTAGACAATAACATTACCACCAGCGTCAGTCATCTTCTTGAAGATCTATTTATTCTCTATGGCTTGCCGATCATCGGGCAAGTCAACCAAAGTCCACACTTTGTTCTCATACATGGATCCCATCTCAGATTTCATGGCCTCAAGCCATTTTGCAGAATCTGGGCACATCATCGCTTCCTCATAGTTCGTAGGTTTGTCATGGTCAAGTAACATGGCCTCCAGAACAGGATTACCGTACCACTCTAGTGCGGATCTTGCTCTGGTTGACTCACGAGGTTCGGTAGTAACTTGATCAGAAGTTTCATGATCATCATCATTAGCTTCCTCACTTAGGCTTCCTTTGGTTTAGAGGAATCTTGTAGGAATTTCATATGATAGGATTTCTATAGGAAAAATTCCTTTAAATCCCTTTGGTTTGTAGAAATGGAATCCTATTTCTATAGAGGAATTCTTCCTATCCACCACATTTCATAGAAAACTTGTGACATCCCAAATTTTCAATTTGGAATGTTATACATAGATCATCATTGCATATCATACTTTATTGCATTTTGGTTGATCCTAGAAATTCCACGCAACTCAAGGACCTATCGAGAGAGTTGGGGACTTCGTTATTTTCATATTTGAGGTTTTCTCAAATTATGAAAAGAGGATCATTTGATTTTATTTATTTTATCTTCAATTATTTCAATTATAAAAATAAGTGAGAGGGAATAAATGACTTTCCCAAAATAAAGAAATATTGAGGATTTAATAAAAAATCAAATAATATTTTATTTTGGAGTTTTTCGCTGTTTTATTTGAATTTAGGAAAATGCGCGTTTTTCAAAATTGCAGTTAGGCCCCAAATAAATGTTCACTTTGTCCAGCTTGATTTTAGAAGTCAGGGAAAATTTATTTCGGGATTTTTGGAGTCCGTTTTGTTTTTCTTTTCTTTCTTTTTCTGCACGTCAAAATAATTTTTAAAAAAAGTCGACCGACTTAGGGCCGTACTCAGCCAGGACTTCTCGGGCCGGTCTTTAAAAGCCGCCGCCCGAGGCCCGTTCAACCCTCCCCACCCGAAAACCCTAACCCAAGCCGGATCCCGCCGCCGCCGCCGCCTGTGCCGCCCCGCACCGGAGCACGCCGCCGCCCACACCGGAGCACGCCGCTGCCGCCGCCCCGCGCCGGAGCCCGCCGCCGCCGTCGGTTTTCTATGGAAAACCGATCGGTTTTTCGTTAGAACTCACGGTTTATTTTTTAGATTGGTTTTATTCGGTTTATTTATTTAGAGGACGTTCATGTGTACGTTCGTTTTAACAAACGGTTTTCGCCGTTTAGACGCAGACAACGAATGTTCGTTCTTTAGCCTGTTCGTCGTTTTTCTTTTTCTCGGATTTTCCGCGATTATTTCTGATCGCGATTTGAGATCTGATTTTCGTTTTAGTATAACTTTTCGCTCGTTTATCGGAATCAGGCGATTCAAGCACCTAGAGTTTCGTCTCAAAACCCTCTTTCTGTTTAACCAACTCAAACAAGTTTTTGCTGCTGTAAAATTTGACTTAGATCTAGATTAGTTAATGAAGCTTGTTTCTTTCGCCGTTTGTCTTTCGTCTTTTCGTTTGTTTTGTTTCTTTTTGCAAACCGGAGTTCTTAAGTTGAACTTTCTGGTTAGATCTCTTATTTGAGTTTTACCTGTGCATTAGATGAGTACTTATTGTATGCTTGTTTGTTTGTGTGCCTTGGAGTACCCGGAGTGCGCCGCTTGCTACTTCGAATCTCTAGGTTTCACGGATCATCAGCAAGGCAAGTGACACTTTGAACATATCCTTTTGATACCCAGTTTTTGTGCATTAGATCAATCCTCAAACATTGCATGATTAGGATCTAATTAAAATGTGGGTTTTGGGAAAGTAGATGAGGTAGTACCTATTACCTGTTTTATTATCAAACCCTTGGGAGTTACTTCTGCGTTTGCTTATATTGCCATGCCATGCTAGTAGACGTGGATTGGGTGAGTGTATCCATGATAGATGTGAGATTGTTAATTAATGGTTTATTTAAGGTGGCAACTTTAATACACATCTGGGTGGATTGAGGCACCTGGGTATTCCAGCGATTGCCTGTTTTTCTTTATGGACCGCCACCCAGGCTCAAAGGGATCATGAGATTATTCATACTAGAAACTTCCGTGTGCAGCCACAAGCTACTATGGGCTCTAGCATAGTTGATTAAGTCATGTGAACTCTTACAGTGGTAGACTAGCAGATGTAGGGGAAAGTAGGTGTAAAGGTCTACCCAATCGTAAGGTGCTAGCGCTTCTGAAAGACTATGTCTCGGTCATCCGTTTCTCAAACACCCTGTAGTGCAAGAAATTTAACGTAGGAGATCGAGTCTTGTGGGGAAAAGTGCGCAAACCTCTGCAGAGTGTAAAAACTAATCATGGTTAGTCGCGTCCCCGGTAATGGACAACTTGAGTATCTAGTTCTTGGATTATCATGTGAATCTCATCATGTTACTTTCATTAATTTTGTTGGTTTTTTAATGATGATGCTTAATTGGGATTGAGAGGGTGTCTACACTGTCAATGTTTAACAACTACCATGATAGGTAAATAAAATTTATTCCTTTGCAGTAGGGAAAAATTGGCTTTACGCAAAAACTGTAACCATAGAGCTTTCCACCGGCCATATATGCATGTAGTATAGCCTATTTCCGTTCATTACTCTCTATGTGTTACAATGCCAGCATATTCCATGTGCTGACCCATTTTCGGGCTGCAACGTTCATGTTGCAGACTTTTCAGACGACGAGTAAGGTGCCTTTAGGTCGTGGTTCTATACTCAGTGATGCCGCTGGAGTTGATGGACTCACTTATCTTCCAAGCCTTCTGCTGTTATTGTTATTAGATGGCCTTAATCCATATTATTTGTAATAAGTTCTCTCTCTTGAGACACTCGTTGTAATAAGTGTGTGATTTCTACTCTGTTATAAATCCTTCAAGTACTGTGCATGTCAGCATTACTGATCCAGGGATGACACTGAAGCACAGAGTTCAGACTGTTTGAGGTCCGGTCGCTACAAGATGGTATCAGAGCACACACTGACTGTAGGACACGACCCCTAAGATAAAGACCTAGATCACTACTCACTCTTCTCATTTATGACTCCTCATCTTTTCTACTCTTTTAGGATGGCGGATGCAAGGAACAAGTTCACACAACCGGATGAAGATACACCCTTTGGACGCCACCTGAAGGAAGTCACTAAGTACCTGAACATCGGAGTACCAAGCTTCACCGGGACCTACAACGCCACATTACCCGAAGAGGAGCACTGGATGATTCAAGTTCAAGTTCCAGAAAGGACGTTCATGCCAGTCACCGCGCCCATAGATTTTTCCTTTGATGCACCAACCTGGAGTCTAGGAAAGAGCATGGCAGCCCACATCGCCATGGGACGTATTGGAGAAGTTTACCGCAATGATCTCAAGGATACTATCTACCAGATTTGTTGGCGCCGAGATGAGCACTGGGAAATGATCAGCACCAAGAAGGATAGATCAATCACAGCTTTTATCCAGGAGTTAAACCAGCACATTCGACGTCAGGAGAACTAGATGTGCGCAAACATGATAGATCTGAAGAAGGCGATGACAAGAATCACGGAAGTGGAGGAAGAACTCAACGCTACACGTGAAGATTATGAGGAGGAAATCATCGTACTAGTGGAGAAGAATGACGACCTGATCAAGAAGATCGGAATATTCATGGGAGACCCTACACCAGTAGAAGAAGACGAAGAACCCAAGGAGATTCGCCCGGAAGACTACATCATCATCGACGACACGGACTCTGACCTGAGCGATGATGACTATGTTGACGAAGCTGGAGCAGATATCATGGAGTCTGCAACCGAAGAATATTTCTAGTAGACCACCCCACCATGTAAATAAAGTAGTCCGAGCACTTTTGCGATAGTTAGACCGATTGTATGCCCTTGTTTGATTGAATGAATTGATTTTGTTTGCATTTGCCTCATGTGCATCTGGGTAGTGTTTTCTCTCTAGACCTCTCTCTATTCTTAAATCTCATCTTTTCTAAACCCATCAGATGCCTCCGAGACGTGAAAATGGATTTGCATTTCCACCGGAGCTCACTCAGTTGATCCAGCAGCAGAATGCGTTGATGCAGTTGCTAGTCCAGAATCAGAATCAGGGGAACAACAATAGCAACAACCCACCACCACCACCACATGTTGATCACTTAACCCATTTCCTTAGGCTGAATTCGCCGGTGTTCTCTAGTAGCACCGAGCCTATAGTAGCAGATGGTTGGCTCCGCAAGATTGGAAGGGAGTTAACCACTACAGGATGTACTGATGCTGAGAAGGTGCGCTTTGCCGCACATCAGTTGGATGGACCAGCAGCATCATGGTGGGAGAATTACACTGTCACCTACCCTATAGCCATGGTGACATGGGACCAATTTCAGCAGGCTTTCCGTACAGCCCATGTTTCAGTAGGAGCTGTGGCCATGAAGAAGCGTGAGTTTCGCAACTTGCGCCAAGGAGGACGGACAGTTGGCCAATACGTGGATGACTTTAGTAAGTTAGCACGTTATGCCCCGGATGACGTTGCTACAGATGCAGCTAAGCAGGAGAAGTTTCTGGAAGGACTGAATGGTGAGTTGAGCATGCAGTTGATGGTAGCAACCTTCAACAACTACCAGGAACTGGTAGATCGTGCTCTTATGATTGAAGGGAAGCAGCAGCAGATTGAGAACCGCAAGAGGAAGTATGGACAAGGGAAGTACAATTCAGGAGCTCAGCAAAAGCCACGTTTTACCATGAAATCAGGAGGACATTTTCAGCATACCCATGGAGGGGGAAGTTCGCATAATCATAATGGCCCCAAGAACGGTAATGGGAATGGGGGAAGCAACGGTCAGAACTGTACCAACCCATCAACCCCAGCCAAGAGAGACCTGAGCCAAGCCACTTGTTATAAGTGTCAGAAGACCGGACATTATGCCAATGAATGTCCTGAAGCCCAGAATGGAAATGGCAATGGAAGCTCTGGGAAAAAGCCGAACCCTTTCAATAGGGGACAGGTGAACCACGTTAACATGGAGGAGGTTGAAGCCCAGCCAGATGCAGTAATCGGTAAGTTTTTGGTTAAGTCTTTTACTGCAATCGTTCTTTTTGATACTGGTGCATCGCATTCATACATATCAAGGGGATTCATGGATAAGTATAACCTGCCGACCAAGGTTCTTAGAACACCAATGTTAGTAAGCTCACCAGGAGCGGAGTATATGGCCAGTAAAGGATGTTTTCAAGTGCCATTGAGTATAGGTAGGCATGTGTTTCCCTCGGATTTAATCATTTTGGAATCGCAAGGTTTGGATGTAATTATGGGTATGGATTGGCTATCGATGTATGGAGGAAACATCGATTGCGCCAGTAAGTCGATTTTGCTTACCACCCCAGAAGGAAGAAGGATAAAGTATGTATCATGGCATGTGCCGAATAGGACTCAAGTAAATCCCCTAACAGGAGTTGTATAGGAGGAAGTACCGGTGGTAAAGGATTTTCCGGATGTATTTCCAGAAGAGTTGCGAGGCATGCCACCGGATAGAGACATTGAGTTTTTGATTGAGCTTTTGCCAGGCACAGGACCAATATCTAAGAGACCATATAGAATGCCTGCAAAGGATTTGGAGGAGATTAAGAAGCAGATTAAGGAGTTACTGGATAAGGGATATATTCACCCAGGTTCGTCACCTTGGGGATCACCAATACTTCTAGTGGAAAAGAAGGATGGATCGTTAAGGATGGTTGTTGATTATCGAGGATTGAATGAACTGACGGTCAAGAATAAGTACCCACTGCCGATGATAAATGATTTGTTTGACCAATTGCAAGAAGCAAAGTTATTTTCCAAGATCGATTTGCGATCAGGATACCACCAGCTGAAGATTCGAGAGCAGGACATACCTAAGACAGCTTTTACTACAAGGTACGGGCTGTATGAGTATACCGTTATGTCATTTGGTCTGACTAATGCACCTGCTTATTTTATGAACATGATGAACAAAGTGTTTACGGAGTTTTTTGGATAAATTCGTCGTAGTGTTCATTGATGATATTCTGGTTTACTCGAAGAATGAAGAAGAACATAAGGAACATTTGCGTTTGGTACTTGGTAAGCTCAGAGAACATCAGTTATATGCCAAGTTCAGCAAATGTGAGTTTTAGTTGAAGGAAGTTGGATTCCTCAGACATGTTATATCCGGAGAAGGAATAGCCGTAGATCCCACCAAGGTTGTCACTGTGACAAATTGGGAAGCCCCAACAACAGTTGGAGAGATCCAGAGTTTTCTTGGACTCGTAGGATACTACCGTAGATTCATTGAAAATTTCTCGAAGATTGCAAAACCTATGACGGAGTTGTTGAAGAAGGATACCAAGTTCAAATGGACTGGGGAATGTGAAGCCAGTTTCCAGGAGTTGAAGAAACGTTTGGTTACCTCGCCAGTGTTGATTCTGCCAGATCAGCGCAAGGATTATGAGGTGTATTGCGATGCTTCACGTCGAGGACTTGGAGCAATGCTTATGCAGGAGGGAAGAGTTGTTTCGTATGCTTCACGACAGCTTAAGCCCCATGAGTTGAATTATGCTACACATGATTTGGAGTTAGCAGCCATAGTGCATGCATTGAAGACTTGGAGACATTTTCTCATTGGAAACCATTGTGAGGTATAGACGGATCACAAGAGTTTGAAGTACATCTTCACGCAGAAGGAGTTGAATCTCGGGCAAAGAAGATGGTTGGAGCTCATCAAGGATTATGACATGAGATTGCACTATCATCCCGGAGAGGCTAACGTAGTAGCTGATGCGTTGAGCGGCAAAAGCCATGTCAACACACTCATGACCGAAGAGTTACAAAAGGAGTTAGCCAAGAATCTTCATGAGCTATGTTTGGAGATAGTTCCGAGGGGCTATGTAGCAGCATTGGAGGTTCAGTCTACTTTGATGGATAGGATCAGAGAAGCTCAGAAGACTGACAAGGAGATTTCCTCTATTAAAGAGAAAATGAGCAAAGGAAAAGCTAAAGGATTTCGTGAGGATGAACACGATACCTTATGGTTTGAGGACCACGCTTATGTGCCCAATGACCTGGAGATCAGGAAGCTAATTCTGCAAGAGGCCCATGACTCACCGTACTCGATTCACCCAGGAAATACCAAGATGTATTTGGATTTGAAGGATACTTTCTGGTGGACTAGAATGAAGAAAGATATTGCGGAGTATGTCGCAGTTTATGATGTATGTCAGAGAGTAAAAGCAGAACATCAGAAGCTAGCGGGATTGCTACAGCCATTGCCGATACCCGAATGGAAGTGGGATAAGATAGGCATGGATTTTATCATGGGATTACCCAGGACCCATTCAGGCTATGACTCGATATGGGTTGTAGTCGATCGTTTGACGAAGGTAGCTCATTTCATCCCAGTGAAGACTACTTACAGCAGTGCCAAGTTGGCTAAGATATACATGACCAGGATCGTATGTCTTCATGGAGTTCCCATGAGCATTGTATCAGATAGAGGAACCCAGTTTACCTCAAAGTTCTGGAATCAGTTGCATGATACTTTGGGTACCAGGCTAGAGTTCAGTACAGCTTTTCATCCGCAGACAGATGGACAGACCGAGAGAGTCAATCAGATTTTGGAGGATATGCTGAGAGCTTGTGCGCTAGATTATGGATCTAGTCGGGACGACAATTTGCCGTATGCAGAGTTCCCTTACAACAACAGTTATCAATCCAGTTTGAAGATGGCCCCTTTTGAAGCCTTGTAGGGAAGGAGGTGCAGAACCCCGTTGTTGTGGGATGAAGTTAGAGACCGCCAGTTGTTTGGACCGGATTTAATTACGGAGTCTGAATAGAAGGTGAAGTTGATTCGCGATAGGCTCAAGGTAGCCCAGTCCAGGCAAAAGAGCTATGCAGATTCTAAACACAAGGAGACAGTTTACGAAGTCGGAGATAGAGTTTATCTTCGTGTATCCCCGCTTCGAGGAGTTAAGCGCTTTGGAGTTAAGGGAAAGTTAGCGCCACGTTTTGTGGGACCATACAAAGTTTTGGAGCATATGGGAGAAGTTGCTTACAAGTTGGAGTTTCCTGAAGGATTGTCAGGAGTTCACGATGTGTTCCATGTTTCCCAGTTGAAAAAGTGCCACGCAGAGATGGCGGATATACCGCTGAGAGATACAGTGCCACTGGAAGCGATTCAGTTGGATAGTGATTTGACGTACGAGGAGAAACCAGTCAAGATACTCGAGTTTGCCAGCCGAGTTACCCGCAGCAAGGTTATCAAGTTTTGTAAAGTTCAGTGGAGCCACCACACCGAGGATGAAGCCACCTGGGAGCGAGAGGAAGATTTTCTGAAGGACCACCCTCACCTATTTTCTAGCCAACCCGAATCTCGAGGGCGAGATTCATCTTAAGGGGGGTAGGTTTGTGACATCCCAAATTTTCAATTTGTAATATTATACATAGATCATCATTGCATATCATACTTTATTGCATTTTGGTTGATCCTAGAAATTCCACGCAACTGAAGGACCTACGGAGAGAGTTGGGGACTTCGTTATTTTCATATTTGAGGTTTTCTCGAATTATGAAAAGAGGATCATTTGATTTTAATTATTTTATCTTCAATTATTTCAATTATAAAAATAAGTGAGAGGGAATAAAATGAATTTCCCAAAATAAATGAATATTGAGGATTTAATAAAAAATCAAATAAGATTTTATTTTGGAGTTTTTCACTGTTTTATTTGAGTTTAGGAAAAATGCGTGTTTTTTAAAATTGCATTTAGGCCCCAAATAAATGTTCACTTTGTCCGGCTTGATTTTAGAAGTCGGGGAAAATTTATTTCGGGATTTTTGGTGTCTGTTTAGTTTTTCTCTTCTTTCTTTTTCTGCACGTCAAAATAATTTAAAAAAATCGACCGACTTAGGGCCGTACTCGGCCAGGACTTCTCGGGCCGGCCTTCAAAAGCCGCCGCCCGAGGCCCGTTCAACCCGCCCCACCCGAAAACCCTAACCCTAGCCGGATCCCGCCGCCGCCGCCCCGCGTCGGAGCCCGCCGCCGCCGTCGCCGGTAACCACTGCCGCCGCCGTCGGTTTTCTATGGAAAACCAATTGGTTTTTCGTTAGAACTCGCGGTTTATTTTTTTAGATTTGTTTTATTGGGTTTATTTATTTAAAGGACGTTCATCCGTGCGTTCGTTTTAACGGACGGTTTTCGCCGTTTAGACGCAGACAACGAACGTTCGTTCGTTAGCCTGTTCGTCGTTTTTCTTTTTCTCGGATTTTCCGTGATTATTTCTGATCGCGATTTTAGATCCAATTTTGTTTTAGTATAACTTTTCACTCGTTTATCGGAATCAGTCGATTCAAGCGCCTAGAGTTTCATCTCGAAAACCCCTTTCTGTTTAACCAACTCAAACAAGTTTTTGCGTCTGTAAAATTTGAGTTAGATCCAGATTAGTAAACGAAGCTTGTTTCTCTCGCCGTTTGTCTTTCATCTTTTCGTTTGTTTTGTTTCTTTTTGCAAACCGCAGTTCTTAAGTTAAACTTTCTGGTTAGATCTCTTATTTGAGTTTTACTTGTGCATTAGATGAGTACTTATTGTATGCTTGTTTGTTTGTGTGCGTTAGAGTACCCGGAGTGCGCTGCTTGCTACTTCGAATCTCTAGGTTTCACGGATCATCAGCAAGGCAAGTAACACTTTGACCATATCCTTTTCATACCCAGTTTTTGTGCATTAGATCAATCCTCAAACATTGCATGATTAGGATCTAATTAAATTGTGGGTTTTGGGAAAGTATATGAGGTAGTACCTATTACCTATTTTATTATCAAACCCTTGGGAGTTACTTCTACGTTTTCTTATATTGCCATGCCATGCTAGTAGACGTGGATTGGGTGAGTGTATCCATGACAGATGTGAGATTGTTAATTAATGGTTTATTTAAGGTGGAAACTTTAATACGCATCCTGGTGGATTGAGGCACCCGGGTATTCCAGCGATTGCCTGTTTTTCTTTATGGACCGCCATCCAGGCTCAAAGGGATCATGAGATTATTCATACTAGAAACTTCCGTGTGCAGCCACAAGCTACTATGGGCTCTAGCATAGTTGATTAAGTCGTGCGAACTCTTACAGTGGTAGACTAGCAGATGTAGGGGAAAGTAGGTGTAACGGTCTACCCGAACGTAAGGTGCTAGCGCTTCTGAAAGACTATGTCTCGGTCATCTGTTTCTCAAACACCATGTAGTGCGAGAAATCCAATGGAGGAGATCGAGTCTTGTGGGGAAAAGTGCGCAAAACTCTGCAGACTATAAAAACTAATCATGGTTAGCCGTGTCCCCGGTTATGGACAACTTGAGTATCTAGTTCTTGGATTATCATGTGAATCTCATCATGTTACTTTAATTAATTTTGTTGGTTTTTTTTAATGATGATGCTTAATTGGGATTGAGAGGGTGTCTACACTCTCAATGTTTAACAACTACCATGATAGTTAAATAAAATTTATTCCTTTGCAGTAGGGAAAAATTGGCTTTACGCAACAACTGTAACCATAGAGCTTTCCACCAGCCATATATGCATGTAGTATAGCCTATTTCTGTTCATTAGTCTCTATGTGTTACATTGCCAGCATATTCCATGTGCTGGCCCGTTTTTGGGCTGCAACGTTCACGTTGCAGACTTTTCAGACGACGAGTAAGGTGCCTTTAGGTCATGGTTCTATACTCAGTGATGCCGCTGGAGTTGATGGACTCACTTATCTTCCAAGCCTTCCGCTGTTATCGTTATTAGATGGCCTTAAGCCATATTATTTGTAATAAGTTCTCTCTCTTGAGACACTCGTTGTAATAAGTGTGTGATTGCTACTCTGTTATAAATCCTTCAAGTACTGTGCGTGTCAGCATTACTGATCCAGGGATGATACTGAAGCACAGAGATCGGACCGTTTGAGGTCTGGTCGCTACAAAAATAAACATTAGCCTAGACTCAATGGAAAAAAATCCTATGATGTGAATCAAAGGGCATCTCCTTTCCTATTCCTACTCATAGGATTTGAGATACATGTCATCTCGTTTCCTTTGACTTTCCTATTACTACGATTTTCCTACCATATGAACCAAATGAGGCCTTACTGGTGTAGGAATCACTGGAACTGATTTCTGTGATGAACTACTTTCCAATAAGGGAGCAGGTACAGTTACCTCATCAAGTTCTACTTTCCTCCCACTCACTTCTTTCGAGAGAAACTCCTCTAGAAAGGATCCATTCTTAGCAAAGAATATCTTGCCTTGGGATCTGTGATAGAAGGTGTACCCAACAGTCTCCTTTGGGTATCCTATCAAGACAAATTTCTCCGATTTGGGTTCGAGCTTATTAGGTTGAAGATTTTTCACATAAGCATTGCAGCCCCAAACTTTAAGAAATGACAACTTGGGTTTCTTGCCAAACCATAGTTCATAAGGTGTCGTCTCAACGGATTTCGATGGTGCCCTATTTAACGTCAATACATCTGTCTCTAAAGCATAACCCCAAAACGATAGCGGTAAATCAGTAAGAGACATCATAGATCGCACCATATCTAATAAAGTGCGGTTACGACATTCGGACACACCATTACGCTATGGTGTTCCAGGTGGCGTGAGTTGCGAAACTATTCCGCATTGTGTCAAATGAAGACCAAACTCGTAACTCAAATATTCACCTCCATGATCAGATTGTACAAACTTAATTTTCTTGTTACGATGATTTTCGACTTCACTCTGAAATTATTTGAACTTTTCAAATGTTTCAGACTTATGTTTCATCAAGTAGATATACCCATATCTGCTCAAATCATCAGTGAAGGTCAGAAAATAACGATACCCGCCACGAGCATCAACACTCATAAGACCGCATACATCAGTATATATTATTTCCAATAAGTTTGTTGCTCGTTCCATTGTTCCGGAGAACAGAGTCTTAGTCATCTTGCCCATGAGGCATGGTTCGCAAGCATCAAGTGATTCCAAAAGTCCATCTGCATGGAGTTTCTTCATGTGCTTTACACCAATATGACCTAAATGGCAGTGCTAGAAATAAGTTGTACTATCATTATTAAACTTCTATCTTTTGGCTTCAATACTATGAATATGTGTATCACTACTATCAAGATTCAGAAAAAATAGATCTCCCATCAAGGGTGCATGACCATAAAATATATTACTCATATAAATAGAACAACAATAATTCTCTGATTTAAATGAATAATCATCTCGCATCAAACAAGATCCAGATATAATGTTCTTGCTTAACGCTGGCACCAAATAACAATTATTCAGGTCTAATACTAACCCCGAAGGTAGATGTAGAGGTAGCGTGCCGACGGCGATCACATTGATTTTGGAACCATTTCCCACGCGCATCGTCACCTCGTCCTTAGCCAATCTTTGCTTAATCCATAGCCCCTGTTTCGAGTTGCAAATATTAGCAACAGAACCAGTATCAAATACCTAGGCGCTACTTCGAGCATTAGTAAGGTACACATCAATAACATGTATATCAAATATACCTTTCACTTTACCATCCTTCTTATCCGCCAAATACTTGGGGCAGTTCCGCTTCCAGTGACCAGTCCCTTTGCAGTAGAAGCACTCAGTCTCAAGCTTAGGTCTAGACTTGGACTTCTTCACTTGAGCAGCAACTTGCTTGCTATTCTTCTTGAAGTTCCCCTTCTTTCCTTTGCCCTTCTTCTTGAAACTGGTGGTCTTGTTGACCATCAACACTTGATGCTCCTTTTTGATTTCTACCTCCGCAGCCTTTAGCATTGTGAAGAGCTCAGGAGTTGTCTTATCCATCCCTTGCATATTATGGTTCATCATGAAGCTCTTGTAGCTTGGTGGTAGTGATTTAAGAACTCTGTCAATGACACTATCATCAGGAAGATTAACTCCCAGCTGAGTGAAGTGGTTGTGGTACCCAGACATTCTGAGTATATGTTCACTGACAGAACTATTCTCCTCCATTTTGCAGCTATAGAACTTATTGGAGACTTCATGTCTCTCAATCCGGGCATTTTCTTGAAATATTAACTTCAACTCCTGGAACATCTCATATGCTCCATGAACTTTAAAACGTTGTTGAAGTCCCGGTTCTAAGCCGTAAAGCATGGCACACTGAACTATCGAGTAGTCATTAGCTTTGCTCTGCCAGACGTTCTGAACGTTGTCAGCACCATCTGCAGTAGGCTTTTCTCCCAGCGATGCTTCTAAGACGTAATTCTTCTGTGCAGCAATGAGGATAATCCTCAAGTACAGACCCAGTCCGTGCAGTTGCTACCATCATCTTTCAACTTAGCTTTCGCTAGGAACGCATTAAAATTCAATGGAGCAACAGCACGAGCCATCTATCTACAACAACATAGACATGCAAAATACTATCAGGTACTAAGTTCATGATAAATTAAAGTTCAATTAATCATATTACTTAAGAACTCCCACTTAGATAGACATCCCTCTAATCATCTAAGTGATCAGGTGATCCATATCAACTAAACCATGTCCAATCATCACGTGAGATGGAGTAGTTTTCAATGCTGAACATCACTATGTTGATCATATCTACTATATGATTCATGCTCGACCTTTCGGTCTCAGTGTTCCGACGCCATATCTGCATATGCTAGGCTTGTCAAGTTTAACCCCAGTATTCTGCGTGTGCAAAACTGGCTTGCACCCGTTGTATTTGAACGTAGAGCTTATCACACCCGATCATCACGTGGTGTCTCGGCACGACGAACTGTAGCAACGGTGCATACTCAGGGAGAATACTTGTACCTTGAAATTTAGTGAGAGATCATCTTATAATGCTACCGCCGAACTAAGAAAAATATGATGCATAAAGGATAAACATCACATGCAATCAAATATACGTGATATGATATGGTCATCATCATCTTGTGCCTTTGATCTCCATCTCCAAAGCACCGTCATGATCACCATCGTCATCGGCCTGACACCTTGATCTCCATCGAAGCATCGTTGTCGTCTCGCCAACTATTTCTTCTACGACTATCGCTACCGCTTAGTGATAAAGTAAAGCAATTACATGGCAATTGCATTTTAGACAATAAAGCGACAACCATATGGCTCCTGCTAGTTGCCGATAACTGTGTTACAAAACATGATCATCTCATACAACAATTTATATAATCACGTCTTGACCATATCACATCACAACATGCCCTTCAAAAACAAGTTAGACGTCCTCTACTTTGTTGTTGCAAGTTTTACGTGGCTGCTACAGGCTTCTAGCAAGAACCGTTCATAACTATGCATCAAAAAACACAACGTAGTATAGTGATTGCTTTTTGATCGTCAGAAAGAACCCTGTTCATTGAAACCGATTCAACTAAAGTTGGATAAACAGACACCCTCTAGCCACCTGTGCGTGAAGCACGTCGGTAGAACCAATCTCGCATAAGCATACGCGTAATGTCGGTCTGAGCCGCTTCATCCAAAAATACCGCTGAATCAAGAGCCAACTAGTGATGGCAAGCAATATGTATATACACACGCCCACAACACCTATGTGTTCTACTCGTGCATATAACATCTACACATAGACCTGGCTCTGATACCACTGTTGGGGAACGCAGTAATTTCAAAACAATTACTTTGCACACACAAGATCCATCTAGGTGATGCATAGCAACGAGACGGACGAGTGTTGTCCACGTACCCTCATAGACCGTAAGCGGAAGCATTATGACAATGCAGTTGATGTAGTCGTACATCTTCATGATCCGACCGATCCTAGCACCGAAGGTACGACACCTCCATGATCTGCACACGTTCAGCTCGGTCACGTCCCATGAACTCTAGATCCAGCTGCGGTCGAGGGAGAGTTTCATCAGCACGACGGCGTGATGAAGGTGATGATGAAGTTACCCACGCAGGCTTTGCCTAAGCACTACAACGATATGACCGAGGTGGAAATCTATGGTGGGGGCACCGCACATGGCTAAACAATCAACTTGTGTGTCTATGGGGTTCGCCCCTCCCCAGTATATAAAGGAGAGGAGGAGGGGAGGTTCGGCCCTCTCACGGCACACCCAAGGGGGGAGTCCTACTCCTAGTGGGAGTAGGATACCCCCTTCCCTAGTTGGAGTAGGAGAGAAAGGAAGGAGGAGAGAGAGGGGAGGAAAGGGGGGGCGACCCCCACCCAATTTAGATTGGGCTTGGGGGGCGCCCTCCACCTTGGCCGCCTCCTCCTCTCTCCCACTAAGTCCGAATCAGGCCCATACACTCCCCGAGGGGTTCCGGTAACCCCTCGGTACTCCGGTAAATACCCGAACTCACCCGGAACCATTCCGATGTCCATACATTGCCTTCCTATATATCGATATTTATGTCTCGACCATTTCAAGACTCCTCGTCATGTCCGTGATCATATCCGGGACTCCGAACTACCTTCGGTATATCAAAATACATAAACTTGTAATATCGATCATCACCGAACGTTAAGCATGCGGACCCTATGGGTTCGAGAACTATGTAGACATGATCGAGACTCACTTCCGGTCAATAACCAATAGCGGAACCTAGATGCTCATATTGGTTCCTACATATTCTACCAAGATCTTTATCGGTCAAACCTCATAACAATATACGTTGTTCCATTTGTCATCTTTATGTTGCTTGCCCGAGATTCGATCGTCGGTATCTCAATACCTAGTTCAATCTCGTTACCGGCAAGTCTCTTTACTCGTTACGTAATGCAACATCCCGTAACTAACTCATTAGTCACATTGCTTGCAAGGCTTATAGTGATGTGCATTACTGAGAGGGCCTAGAGATACCTCTCCGACAATTGGGGTGACAAATCCTAATCTCGATCTATGCCAACTCAACAAACACCATCACAGACACCTATAGAGCATCTTTATAGTCACCCAATTACATTGTACCATTTGATAGCACACTAAGTGTTCCTCCGGTATTCGGGAGTTGCATAATCTCATAGTTATAGGAACATGTATAAGTTATGAACAAAGCAATAGCAACAAACTAAACGATCATCATGCTAAGCTAACGAATGGGTCAAGTCAATCACATCATTCTCTAATGATGTGATCCCGTTAATCAAATGACAACTCATGTCTTTGGTTAGGAAACTTAACCATCTTTGATTAACGAGCTAGTCAAGTAGAGGCATACTAGTGACGCTCAGTTTGTCTATGTATTCACACATGTACTAAGTTTCCCGTTAAAACAATTCTAGCATGAATAATAAACATTTATCCGGATATATGGACATATAAATAACAACTTTATTATTGCCTTAAATACAAATGGTTTTTAACCCCATTCCGCGACGGAACTTGGAATCGTCGCCAACTGAGTGTGGGCGATAGGGGGGTCCTTCCCACATGACCCAGAAATCGTCGGGGATAGGCCTCCTGGGACACCAAATGAGCTCGTGTGCGATCGGGCGAGGCATCGAAACCCAATCATTTCCGTAGGACTGTACATCCCACATGGTGAATCCCAGAAAACATTTCCGTAGGTATGTATATCACACAGTCAATCCAAGGAATACATTTCCGTTCTTATGTACATCCCACACATTCAATCTAGGGAAAACGTTTCCGTTTGTATGTACATCCCACACAGTTTTATGTGTAGGCTCATGCGTGAAAGGTGTAACTATCACACCCTCTCTTCCTTGGTTAACTGTTTGCTTTTATTAACTACATCACACACGATTTGATGAAGAAAAATGTGTGGCATTGGGCTGTCCATCACAAGTGATTTTACTGCTAGAACCGTTTGCAAAGTTCCATGACACATTTAGCAGGTTTATTAGTTTACAATTAATAATTCCAGTATTATGCAAATTCACATTTCACATTAATAATTCCAGTATCAGGCATATAAATATATTATAACATCACAATATGATAGCTACACGAAAACAACACAGTACAACATATAGCTTCGACTTCTATTAGTTTCTTTTCTTCTTTAATGCAATAGCTATAGTTTGATATAAGAATCCATTTCTCAAAGTAATGGAAACCATTCTCTTATAGGAAATGGTTTGAAAATCGCTATTCCACCTTTTAGGTATCGTGAAAAGTGATACCTGTGAAGATCGTGCATTTCAGTCAAATTCAGATCCGTTTTTCGAGTCCATGATATAATATAACCAAATTGGATAGATCTTCCACCTATTTAGCTAAGAAAGAATAGATACAGAGGTGGATAATAGATCGATATGAAGATCATGAGATGCCCCATGATGAAATCGCCAGTAGTCGCGAATATCTCCTTAACAATATTAGAACAATATATTCATTTCCCTAATCGAGATCATTTAGGATCGTCTTATCCACCTCTGCTTTCAGTTCAGTAAGAACCTATTTTGCACTGGCCAACTGGGAAAGTGCCTCCTCCTTCGCCAACACCATATTAGCAAAGTCTGATTTAAAAAACCTGAGCTCATTCTCCACCTTCCTCTTTTTATCCCACATCTTCAAATATTCTTCAGCCTTGACAACACTTTCTCTGTACATGCTCTAGAGCTTCGCTAGGCACGTCTTCAAAGACAGTGGCCACTCTTGATCAACCCACTCTAAGTAAGAACACTTCTGTTCAACCTAGAATATTTAAAACTAGATCAGTAACAATTTTAGGGGAAAATGGGTTTATAGCAACATAGAAAATCACCAATGCTTATTTTGAAAAACTGAAGAAACATGTTAATTATGACATATCTTCTCAAAAAGATCAATGTGCAAATGAATTAATTGCTACTGAGACAACAACCAAATTCTGGAACATTAGAAGCTATAATTAACTACAACCACGCTACAAGTTGTTACTCATGTGCAATAAATAACCAATTGAACATTTTATGAGGAAGGTAAATATAACTGCAACAGCATAGCGACAGTGTTTGGATGACAACAAATTGATACTAACAGGTGTGTACATGCACAAATTTAGTAATATAGAACTAATAGCACTAAGGCCGTCCACTATGTATGCCAAAACTGGTGTAAAGACAACTATTGCTACATCTTGCCCCGGTGCTCTGCACTGGCGAGCCGATGCAGCGAAAAAAATCAGGGACCCGGACTCCGGAGAACATAGTTGCTCCGATGCCAAGTTCCTTCGTGCCATAAAGATTTAGTATTTTACTGCTTGGCTGCTCGGATGTGTGAAATAAAGTTAGCTGCACAAACTGCTGAAGCGGTGCCAAATAATTTTCTAATTGCACCGCTGATGAGATGGCAACAATTTAAGATACTAGGTACAAACTGTGACACTGTCTTAGGATGAGTTTGGTAGAAGGTGTGCTATGAATGGGTTGGGACCGTGATAGTGTCTCAATCACATCTAACAAATGATTTGTAACAACGGAAGGGGGTCTAACCTTCTCTGCAAATGCCAGAAACTTCCTCCCATTGTCCACAGATTCAAACGCAACTAGCTTCACGCATGCAGATTGATGGTGATAATGAGCTGATAGATCTCCAGCCACCCCCCTCCATTAGTTGCCACTAATGATCCTAGGGAGCTAAAAGAGGAAGAAATGACTCAAATCGACCGTCGGGTAAAAATCCTTCATTCCAAGTCATAGCCTGAGAGATAGAAGAGAGGCATAACGAGTCATTTCCCCGGCGGTAGGATGCGAGACGGCGAGAGCGAGCAAGCGGCTATAGCTTAGGAAGGAAGGAAGGAAGGAGGAAACATGGGAAATGTGACTTGTGATCGGGGAGAAAAGGGGGTGGGGAAGGGGATTGAACGATTGTGTCCATCACAAACGATTCTTCTACTTTACGCGCACGGGATGAGTTTGATAATTCAAATTTTGATGGAAATTTCCCCGGGTACGTCATTGCTTAATATAACATCGCTTGCTAATTTGGGCACACAAAAGAGCGTACAGCAGACAGACCACACTTACCGAATCGAGCAATTTTTGTAATTAAACAGAGGCAGTTGACCTAAACATTGATCTAACAAAAGAGCAGCATTAAAAACAAAGCCTGGGTACGCATAATTTTAACAAATCCGCCACCATGCCGGCCTATGCATCACCGGTGTGAGATGATACGTCGATGAATTGTCCTGGCGACATGCCTCCGTTGGTGGACTCCGCGTCCTCCTGCTGAAGTCGACCGTGTCGTCATCCTCGTCCTCTCCTCGGCGCCACCCTCAAGGTTGTAGTACTCGTCGTAGTGGTTGTGCCAGAGCTCGCGTTGGTACTCCATCGCCAATTCCTTGACGGACAAACTCTTCTCTACTTCGACCTCAGCCACGCGCAACTCCTCCTCCCGGCGCTCCTCGATCTCCGCCGCCTCCTGCATCTCCTTCTCCCGCTCGGCGACCTCATGAGGAAGCAGGTGCTCCATGGCCACCGCCACCTTTTCGTACATGGGTTGCATGCTGGAGTCCAAGGTGGCCTGGAATATCTTGGCGTGTGCATCCTCGATCTTGGCGTGGATGGCCTCGACCCGGGCCAGGGCGACATGGGCGGCACGAACGACAGCTCAAGCACTCTCGGTATTTGCAGCCGCAGCTGCAGCCGTCTCGGCTGCTGCAGCTGCCCCGTCGGCTGCCGCAGACGCCCTCTCGGCGGAAGCAGATGCGACGACACTCTTGGACTAGGCAGCCGCACTCTCGGCGCAGGCAGCGGCGCTGGGGGGGACGCGACCATCATATGGGCCTTCAGGAAGCGTTTCCACGGCGTCAACTTTGCAAGAAGGCGGTGCGGGAATGGGGATCGGGATTCGGGGATTCGGGGGTTGCCGGCACTGGAGCAGACTTGCCGGCGAAGCTTAAGGAGCGAGACTTAAATAGACCCAGATATTTTCATCGCAAACGGTTCCTAGAAAACAACTGTGTGTGATGTTGTAGATATTTTTTATTAGCTGTGAAAGATCAATTTGGAGTAAAGTGGCTACAGATAGTGTTTTAAATGTACGGGAAATTTTGTAGTACTAATACGACTGTCATGTCAAAATTTTGGAAAATTTCAGGGGTCATTTCACCTTTTAAGACATTTAAGTGATTTTCTAGCCATTTAATGATAGTAACTGAAATTTGAACTACATGTACATGCAACAGCTAACCATAACGGTTTCAAAAGTCATAATTTGTGTACTTGTGTGCGATTTAATTCCATGTGCAGTAAATTGGAAGGAATTTTCAAACATATTGGTCTAACGGCTATGACACAATTAAGCATGGAGTGCCATGGCATTTAAATTTCAGAAAATTAAAAAAATATCAGAAACACATGAAACCTTGGTTGATGTAATGTCATGCCACCAAGATGATGTGGTACAAAATTTGGCATGTGTGACGAAAGTTTGGACACACACCCCTCACAAGGCGGAGCAACTCACTAGAAGGCTCATGGTTCCGAGAGGGAACAATGCATGTTTGATGATGAATGGGAGATAGCTTCCTCTTACATCCTTCAAATATTTTCTGCATGTAACATGCACAAATACAACTGTCATGTGAAAATTTGGAAATTTCCAGGGGTCATTTGGCCTTTTTAGGACATTTAAGTGATTTTCTAGCCAATTAACACTAGTAGAAAAAGGGTCAAATGTGAAGCACATTAGTGCCGGTTTGAATTTGACCCGGCACTAATGTGACCATTAGTGCCGGTTCCAACGGCTAGGCGGGTGAGCATCATTAGTACCGGTTCGTGGGCAACCTTTAGTACCGGTTCATGCCACGAACCGGTACTAATGAGGCTGTGTCAGGCTATGGTCAGGCTGGGGCCCCATGAAGACCTTTAGTACCGGTTCATGCCATGAACCAGTACTAGAGTTTCTTTGTAAGCTGATTTTTAGTCCCACCTCGCCAAGAGAGAGGGAATATGAGCGGTTTATAAGCCGTGAGTGCACAGACAATGATGAAGAGTTGCAATGCTCACCTGCATGTTGATTAGCTTCAAGCCTTGCGGAATAGCATAGATTGCACTGAGCTATGTGTAGTGCAGTCTACACTATTCCAAATGGCTTGAAGCAAATTAACCAGCATTGCACCTCTTTTTTTATTTTTAAGCAGTCTACACTATTCCAAATGGCTTGAAGCAAATTAACCAGCATTGCACCTCTTTTTTATTTTTAATAACTTATTTGAACTCCGGACTTCTTTTGTGTTTAGTATGCAGCATTCAAAGCGACGTCATCAATTTCCAACATGTTCTGACATCATTTATTGTTTTTCGGTCATTTACCTAATTGTTTAGAGAGCTAAATGACCGTGAAATTGAAAATCAGTACAAAATGAATCCTGAAAATGTTGAAACTTGGCATGGTATCATCATATCACCCGCATAGCATGCACGAAAGAGTAGAGAGGGTCACGGAAAAAACTGGACGCACTTCGTGTACAAACTGGACAAACTCTTTCGGAGTATCAGGGTTTCGGATGAGAAGTCTTCTGTTACACGGCCACTTCAATGTTTTCTAAACTTATTTGAACTCCGGACTTCTTTTGTGTTCAATATGCAGCATTCAGAGCGACGTCATCAATTTCCAACATGTTCTGACATCATTTGTTATTTTTCGGTCATTTACCTAATTGTTTAGAGAGCTAAATGACCATGAAATTGAAAATCACTACAAAATGAATCCTGAAAATGTTCAAACTTGGCATGGTATCATCATATCACCCGCATAGCATGCGCAAAAGAGTAGAGAGGGTCACGGCAAAAACTGGACGCACTTCATGTACAAACTGGACAACCTCTTTTGGAGTATCAGGGTTTCGGACGAGAACTAATCTGTTGCACGGCCACTTCAATGTTTTTTAAACTTATTTGAACTCCAGACTTCTTTTGTGTTCAGTATGCAGCATTCAACTTTCAGAAGACAATAAATAGAAGAAAAGAAATAATGCAGAAAATAAAAAAACTATACAAAAAATTACTCAAAAATAAATAGAAGAAAATAAATAATGCAGAAAAGAAAAAAACTATATAAAAAACTACTCAAAAATAAATAGAAGAAAATAAATAATGCAGAAAAAAACTATATAAAAAATTTGTTGGCGCGCTGCCCAATGGGCCTGCCAGACTAGGCTGTGCAAATGCAGGCCCAGAAGGGCCAGCAGGCTCACAGGGCAGCGCGCCCTAGTTAATTAGGCCCAGAAGCCTGCTATATAGAGAAGCTCGAAGGAGCAGCCGCGGCTGGGTTTATAAACCAGTGCGGCTGCCCTTCGCTCGGCGAGGTGGGACTAAACATTGTGCACCGCCGGTGGTAGCGCACAACCTTTAGTACCGGTTGGTGGCTCCAACCGGTACTAAAGGGGGGGTCTTTAGTACCGGTTTGTGGCACGAACCGGTACTAAAGGGGCCGTTTCCCGCCCCTTGGCCTGGCGAAAATAGGCCTTTAGTACCGGTTGGTGGCTCCAACCGGCACTAAAGACCCCTCCTATATATATGGAACCTACGAAAAAATCAGTTTCGCCCACCAGTAGTTCTTCTCGATCCAAACCTCTCACGGCGCCCGTCGCCCCATCGCGCGCTGCCCTCGCCGCCCCCGCCGCCTGTCATCGCCGTCACTGCCGTCGCCCCCGCCACCCGTCGTCACGGTCACCGCTGTCACCACCGTCGCCCCCGCCACCCGTCGTTGCCGTCACCGGCCGCCCAGCCCGTCGCCCCCGCCGCGCCCGTACGTCGCAGCCGCCTCT
>NC_041388.1:381955073-381985812 GCF_002162155.2 Triticum dicoccoides
AACTACCTACTTTATTTTAGTAAGAAATTAATAGAACTAGTTTATTTTTAGTAAATGCTTAGTTGAATTAATAGAACTAGTTTATTTAGTTGAATTAATAGAACTAGTAAGTGTTTAATGTTTCACCTATATATGAACATATATGTTAGATATTAGATATAAATTATATGTTAGATATATATTTAATTTAGTTATATGAGATTTCATTATCTAATTAACAGAACTAGTTTATTTGAATTAATTAGTTGAACTAGTTAGTTGAATTAGTTCAATTAATTAGGTATATTCTTCGTAAGTGCTTAGTTGAACTAGTTGAATTAACAGAATTAGTTGAATTAATAGAACTAATAAGTGTTTAATGTTTCACCTATGTGCGAATACTGCAAAGACCAGCGCGGCCTGTGTGGCAGAAATTTTCTAGTTGATGATAGACGCTTCAGCATCAAGCTGGATGAGAACTTCGAAGTGGATACAGTAAGTCACAACGACAAGTCTTTTTTCGTAATTAAGCATGACTTATGCTTCATTTTCTTCACCTTTTAATTTTAATTTTTCACTATTCTACTAGCGTATCCCCTGGCATGCAAGAATTTTTGTCTTGGATAAGATAGGTTTCAGTTTTAGCGAAACAATGGAGGTAAAAAGAGTTTACTTGAAGACCGAGAATGGTTATACCTTCAACGTCAAATTATACAATGCAGACACATACACCTATTTTGAATGCAAAACTTGGCAAGCACTATGCAAGGCTTATGCATTTGAGCCTGATATGGTTATCACCTTTGATATTCGTCTGGAAGATGATATTGAAGGTAATAGAGACATCTGGGTCGATGTGCAGACGCCTCCAGTTCTACCATTATGTGAGTTTCTCAACCATATTTATGTCTTCGATATGAGATTATTTGAACCAGTTGAATAATTAATAGATCTCAATTTATATTGACAGCTTACTTCCAATCAAGCAAACATGTCCGGCGCTTGGTAGACAGGACCGTCCATTGTCCCGGGGCTGAACTAAACTGCGAGGAGACAAGTCATTATGTTTCATGGCTTGAGGATCTTGATGCTGTCAAGACAAATTTCTTTCCTGCACTTAGAAATGTTAGTACTCAAAACGTGCGACCAATAGTGTTCGTACTGAACTACAGTCACATATATTTAGGAAAGATGGTAAGATTTCTACTATTTCTCCTCAGTGCATCTTTTGCATACATTATTTTTTTAAGCTAAACTTCATTGCTAAGTATGTTACTATACGATGTTCTTCAACAGGGACTCCCGATGAATGTTGTGCCTGATTGGATCGAGACTAAAGGTACCATGAATATTGTTAGCTTACGGCCAAGATATCCTACAATGCACTTTAGTGCATTCAGGATTCCTAATAGCGAGGAATGCTTAATAGTAAAAGACTGGAGCAAAATTGTGAACGACCACAGAGAAGTACTAGGGGGCAGCAATCAGAAGCGCAACCCACGATTAGGAGATAGGTTCATCTGCATGCTCCAATATGATGAATCAGCAAAGCTATACATGTTCTATACTATTTTACCTGAGAGAGAGCAGCATGAGTGATTAATTAGCTAGTTCATGCTCTTAGTACTTGTCCTCTCATGTCCGTGTTCTTCGTCCTGAACTTAATCTTAAAGAGTGATTTGCTTTTGTGGTGTTATGAACGCTTATAATATCATTACCATGTTGAACTCGTTGATATCTTTGCTATGAAAACCGTTGGTGATGATATATATGATGCAAGAGTTTTTATATTAATTAATATGATGATGATGAGTTATTATATCATTTATGAAAGAAATTGCATATTAGTTTCAACTGGATGGATTCTAGCTAAGTGATCAAGTATATGCCATATCCATATTACCTCGATCACTTAAGTAGGTGATCAAGTATATATAATATGGATATGACATATACTTGATGACTTAGCTAGGATCCACACGCATCCAATCAAACTAATCACCTAATGATTTAACAACTCATTATAATTTAAAACAATCACTAAATTAAATTGAAAACACAAAATTAAAGTAAAAATAAAAAATAAAACCAAAACACACCAAAACATTTAGTACCGGTTGGTGTTACCAACCGATACTAATGTCCTGCGCGCCCACGGAGCTGGCTCGTGCCACGTGTTTGCCCTTTAGCACCGGTTCGTGCTGAACCGGTACTAAAGGGGGGGCCTTTAGTGCCTACAATTTAGTGTCGGTTATCGAACCGGCACTAAAGCCCCTTACAAACCGGTGCTATTGCCCGGTTCTGCACTAGTGTAATTACCGTAATTCAAATTTGAACTACATCTACATACAACGGCAAACCATAATGGTTTGAAAAACCATGTTTGTGTACTTGTGTGCAAGTTAATTCCATGTGCAGTAAATTAGAAAGAATTTTCAAACATATTTGTCTCACGACATGGAGACATGCATATGTATGCATGGAGTGCCATGGCATTTTAATTCCAAAAAATTAAAAAATATCAGAAACACATGAAACCTTGGTTGATGTAATGTCATGACACCAAGATGATGTGGTAAAAAAATTGGCATGTTTGACGAAAGTTTGGACACACACCCCTCACAAACCGGAGCAACTCACTAGAAGGCTTGTGGTTCCGAGAGGGAACAATGCATGTTTGATGACGAACGGGATATAGCTTCCTCTTACGGCCTTCAATTTTTTTCTACGTTTAATGTGCACTACTACAACTGTAATGTGAAAATTTGGAAAATTTTAGGGGTCATTTAACCTTTTAAAGACATTTAAGTGATTTTCTAGCCATTTAATGACCGTAATTCAAATTTGAACTACATCTACATGCAACGCCTAACCACAATAGTTTGAAAATCATATTTGTGTACTTGTGTGCAAGTTAATTCCATACGCACACAATTAGAAGGAATTTTCAAACATATTGGTCTCACGACATGGACACATGCATATGTATGCATGGAGTGTCATGGCATTTTAATTCCAAAAAATAAAAAAATGACCAGAAACACATGAAACCTTGCTTGATGTAATGTCATGCCACCAAGATGATGTGGTAAAAAAATTGGTATGTTCGACGAAAGTTTGGACACACACCCCTCACAAACCGGATCAACTCACTAGAAGGCTCGTGGTTCCGAGAGGGAACAATGCATGTTTGATGATGAACGGGAGATATCTTCCTCTAACGGCCTTTAATTTTTTTTACGTTTAACGTGCACTACTACAAATGTAATTTGAAAATTATGAAAATTCTAGGGGTCATTTGACCTTTTAAAGACATTTAAGTGATTTTCTAGCCATGTAGTGACCGTAATTCAAATTTGAACTACATATACATGCAACGGCTAACCATAACTGTTTGAAAAATCATATTTGTGTACTTGTGTGCGAGTTAATTTCATGTGCAGTAAATTGTAATGAATTTTCAAACATATTGGTCACACGACATGGACACATGCATATGTATGCATGGAGTGCCATGGCATTTTTATTCCAAAAAGTAAAAAATTGATCAAAAAAACTTGAAACCTTGCTTGATATAATGTCATGCCACCAAGGTGATGTGGTAAAAAATTGGCATGTGTGACGAAATTTTGGACACACACCCCTCACAAACCGGTGCAACTCACTAGAAGGCTCGTGGTTCCGACGGGAAACAATGCATGTTTGATGACGAACAGGAGATAGCTTCCTCTTACGGCCTTCAAATTTTTTTCTACGATTAACATGCACTACTACAACTGTACTGTGAAAAATTGGAAAATTCTAGCGGTCATTTGACCTTTTAAAGACATTTAAGTGATTTTCTAGACATTTAATAACTATAATTCAAATTTGAACTACATATACATGCAACGGCTAACCATAACGGTTTGAAAAAAAATTCATATTTGTGTACTTGTGTGCAAGTTAATACCATGTGCAGTAAAATAGAAAGAATTTTAAAACATATTGGTCTCACGGCATGGGCACATGCATGGAGTGCCATGGCATTTTAATTCCAAAAAAATGAAAAATGATCAGAAAAACATGAAACCTTGCTTGATGTAATGTCATGCCACCAAGATGATGTGGTAAAAAATTGGCCTGTTTGACGAAAGTTTGGACACACACCCCTCACAAATCAGAGCAACTCACTAGAAGGTTTGTGGTTCCAAAAGGGAACAATGCATGTTTGATGACGAACGGGAGATTGCTTCCTCTTATGGCCTTCAATTTTTTTCTACGTTTAACATGCACTAATAAAATTGTCATGTGAAAATTTGGAAAATTTCAGGGGTCATTTAACCTTTTAAAGACATTTAAGTGATTTTCCAGCCATTTAATGACCATAATTCAAATTTGAACTACATCTACATGCAACGGCTAACCATAATGGTTTGAAAAATCATATTTTTGTGTACTTGTGTGCGAGTTAAAAAAATCATCAGACGATGTAAATATCTGGTGTTCAAAAAAGAAAATGTAAAGATCTGGCAAGACAACCGGCCGCCACACAACTGGCACTCTATCTCGCGGCTCAAGGTTTTGTAGGTGAGTGGCGGGGATCATTAATCAGATATGGTTGTGTATTGGAAACCGTCAGCTATTATGTTCACACACGGATTTTGCTGCGGGAATCATGTGTAATTCAAACTACAGTACTCATAAATTTTGGCAACCGGCATGTGTACTGTTTCCGTCGATCTAGACACTACTGCAGGATGCTGCTAAGGTGACACTACGATCAGAGACCCTTCGAGAAACTGTGTGCGATGCCATAATCGCAAACGGTGTTGTATGAAAATCGTCATAAATGTGTAAAATGTTTGCAAAGACGGATGCATCAAACATGGTTCAAGTTTTATTTGCGTGTGTGATGAAGGGCATAAGGTTCAGTTCAATGAACTATTTGCGATGAGGAGGAACAAAAGAAACGGGCTGCCGGATGGAGGCGTGTGCGCTACACAGCATATGGTTCACTCAGATGAACTGTTTGTGATTAGGCAACACAAAAGAAACGGTCAGCCAGATCAATGGTGTGTGCGACATACGGCATGCGGTTCACTCGGATGAACTATTTGCATTGAGACATGAGAACAGAAATGGTTCAACTTAACAAGATGTGTGTGATACGCAGCAAACAGGTCTGCAATCAGAAATGTGTCTGTAGACCGATAAGAACACAGACGGTTGCTGCTAATAAGACATGTGTGTTGTGCGATGGGATTGCATACAAAACAACAACATATAAGGACATGCTTGCATAACAAAATTAAACATCCACTTACATAGGTGGCTACAACCATGGCATTTGCACACACCAAAGTAAACTATTACATGCATAATTACATAGGTGGCTACTACACACATGACATTTCCACACACTAATAAAGTAAATTATATATTACATGCATGATTAACTAGCATAAATGATCATCCGATCATCATCTAATTCTTGTGATGCTGCTTGTTCTGCTTGTGGCTCGATCCAGGCTCGTCGATTTGGGTAACGAGGCACTTCCTCATGTCAACGATCCGCATGTGCATCTCGTAGCATGTGTACACGCTCTTAGACGCAAACCTGAGGTGAGGTTCATTGAGTTGCCACATCCAGGCCCCGTGCCAGGATACGGGACTTGTTCTCTAGGCATCCTTCTTCATCTTTTCGTAGTAGGGGTCGATGATGGCCGAGGCGAGTTCGACCAGGGAGTCCTGCTTCATGCTGCCCCAGACCCTGTAGTGGTCACAGATTTCGACAAGGTACTTGCAGGCCAAGCCCGTAACACTGAGCGCTTTTACATCGTCTTTGGTATCCACTGTGGCGAACTTATAGTCGGTGTTGTTGACAAACCTGTTGAAACGGTCGCAAGGCTCTGTGGCCATGCAGTAGTGGTAGATGAGGACATGATGGTGCACGCACAAATGGGCGATGAAAACCTTCTGATCTATGCCGGGACGACCGGTGGTGTACTGGAGGTCGAAGCCGACCACCTTGTACTTGTCTCCAGCAAGCAACTGCTCAACACTGTTGATGTAGTCGTCCACCACGGTCGGGTCAATGGTGTACACCACCGAGAGATCCGTCTCCCTCGCGTGGGTCTCCACTCTATGCTCGCCGAACTCCATTGGAGCGCCGCCGGACATCCCATCTCCATGTGTCGTCGTGGGTGTGCTTGTTGTGTTGCGGGGCGCGATCGAAAGGTTGAAGAGACTAAGGTTATTACGACCGCGGAAATCAAAAGGGAAGCCGGACGGCCAGGAATATCGGCAGGCCCTGATGGCAGTTCTAATTTGCAGCGCGTAACTCCAGTGTGCCGCACGTAACTGCATTGCATGGCAACATGCGCGGTGCAACCGCATGCATACGGGGCCCCCGGCATGATCGTGCGCATGCCCAACCGTTGGCAGAGCGCGCGCGGAGGGACGCGAGCAGAGCGCTCCGCGGTCGCTTCAATGGCGAGCAACCATATATATATATATATGTGCATATAGCAGTTGAACACGCAAGGAAAAGCTGTCCACAAGCCGAGCGCGCCGATGACGCAAGCAGAGCGCGCCGCGGTGCCTAACGATGAGTACAGCGCTCTACGGCGCCTAACAGCGGGATAAACCTTCATTCAAGCCAATCAAAATAAGACTGGAAGGACATGTCTGTATTGAGCAAAGGGATCGCACATGTCTGTATTGACTAGAACGAGAATGCAATAGCAAAATAAGAATTAAGGCGACGATGATGTGATCACAGTGGTGGTTACAAGAGGCAAGAAGAAAGATGCATCCATCAACGTACGACCTCCTCCACAACTCAGTGCGCCGGTCGGGCCACCGACCGGCGGCTAAGGAGTGGCAGCTTATGTGGCGAGGTCAAGGTTCTTCTCAACTAAGGCATCCAAGGCTTTCAGCCGGCTGAAGAAGGCCAACGTCATAGCGTCCTCACTGGCCTTGTAGATACCTATGTACACGATTCGTTCGTACACATGGATGTGTAGGTCGACGGTTTCTTGCAGGGCGAGGAACCTCGCGGCGAGCATGACCTCTAGGTGGACATTCTTCGTGGCGTCGGCGGGCAGTCGCAGGGCCATCAGTGCTTCAAAGAGGTTCCGTCCATGGAGGCCAATTAGGGGTGGCAAGCAATGAGGAGCCTGTGCGCGCGGGCTGGAGGAGTACGGCGATGTCGTCCGCGAGCTTCTTGACGAAAGTGAACCTGTTGGTGCTGTGAACGATCATCTCGTCCAACTAAGAGTCGTAGCTGGCATCAACGGCGGCCATCCACCAGCCGGTCGCCAACACCGTATGGAGATGATCCACGGTGCCATGTCGCAGGCCGGCGTAGTGGACCATCTAGCACAGCCGTTGGCTGCTCGCGCACATCGCCGCCATGGGTCTGGAGTGGGCACTTCTGCAATTATTAGTGTAGGTGCTTAGGCAAATGCTTTGGTGCGTACGATGTGGTAGATGCATTGGAATGGAGGGGCGCCTTTATATGAGTGCAAACTGCGTTGCATTCACATCGTGCTGCCTCTTTTCCTGGTCCTCCCATTACTTCCCTCATGCATTCACACGATGCTAATTGAAGGAGGACGCATCATTGGCCATTCAACATTTCGGGAACCACTACCCTCTCCCTCGTCTGCATTAAAGATGTATTGGGAACTGCGTCGCCCGCTGTCAAATCGAATAGTACTGCGTCGCCACGTTAGTGATTCACACGGGTCATCCAAAAGAACTGTTTGTGTTCAAGAGATGCACAAATCCTGCTCTAACTTTGCATACGGGTGTTCTATCTGAAACCATCATGCTTGTTGTGAGAAGCTCTGGTTTGTGAGAAGCATATACCCAAACCTGCCCCAAATGGGACAAAAACTTTACCACAACATGTTGATGCCGCTCCATGATAGCATGCCAAGTTTCATGAATTTCAGACGAGTTTTTGATTTACTAGAATTTAAAAACCAGATATCTCAATGTTTGCGGCCGAGTGACGGTGGCACGGTGCCTGGCATTCATTCCCATTTCTTGCATGGGGCCTAAGCATGCACCCAAGGACCAAAGAATTGATTTTTCAACCAATTTATATGCACAGAAGCATGTGCATGTAGTTCAAATTTTAATTATGCACATAAATGCATTGAAAACTCACTTAATGCATAAAAAAGTCCAAACGAACCTCGAAAAATCACAAAAAATAACACAACACTCATGTTGTTCTATGTTGACACGAGAAAAAATTGAAAGCAATTAGAGGCAATGGATATCGTTTCGCCCCCAAAGTTGGGGCGTTCCCTACCGAAACCATCATGCTTGTTGTGAGAAGCTCTGGTTTGTGAGAAGCATATTCCCAAACCTGCCCCAAATGGGACAAAAACTTTACCATGACATGTTGATGCCGCTCCATCATAGCATGCCAAGTTTCATGAATTTCAGGCGAGTTTTGGATTTACTAGACTTTTAAAACCAGGTATCTCAATGTTTGCGACCGAGTGACAGTGGAACGGTGCTTGACATTCATTCCCATTTCTTGAATGGGGCCTACGAATGCACCCAATGACCAAAGATTTGATTTTCAACCAATTTATATGCACCGAAGCATGTGCATGTGGTTCAAGTTTGAATTATGCACATAAATGCATTGAAAACTCACTTAATGCATAAAAATGTACAAACGAACCCCGAAAAATCACAAAAAATAACACGACACTCCTGTTGTTCTATGTTGACACGAGAAAAAAAATTGAAAACAATTAGAGGCAATGGATATCGTTTCGCCCCCAAAGTTGGGGCGTTCCCTACCGAAACCATCATGCTTGTTGTGAGAACCTCTGGTTAGTGAGAAGCATATACCCAAACCTGCCCCAAATGGGACAAAAACTTTACCACGACATGTTGATGCCGCTCCATGATAGTATGCCAAGTTTCATGAATTCAGACGAGTTTTGGATTTACTAGAATTTAAAAGCTAGGTATCTCAATGTTTGCGGCCGAGTGACGGTGGCACGGTGCTTGACATACATTCCCATTTCTTGCATGGGACCTAAGCATGCACCCAAGGACAAAGATTTGATTTTTCAACCAATTTATATGCACCGGAGCATGTGCATGTAGTTCAAATTTGAATTATGCACATAAATGCATTGAAAACTCACTTAATGCATTAAAATGTCCAAACGAACCCCGAAAAATCACAAAAAATAACACAACACTCCTGTTGTTCTATGTTGACACGAGAAAAAATTTGAAAGCAATTAGAGGCAATGGATATCGTTTTGTCCCCAAAGTTGGGGCCTTCCTTACCGAAACCATCATGCTTGTTGTGAGAAGCTCTGGTTTGTGAGAAGCATATACCCAAACCTGCCCCAAATGGGACAAAAACTTTACCACAACATGTTGATGCCGCTCCATGATAGCATGCCAAGTTTCATGAATTTCAGACGAGTTTTTGATTTACTAGAATTTAAAAACTAGGTATCTCAATGTTTGCGGCCAAGTGACGGTGGCAGGGTGTTTGACATACATTCCCATTTCTTGCATGGGACCTAAGCATGCACCCAAGGACAAAGATTTTATTTTTCAACCAATTTATATGCACCGGAGCATGTGCATATAGTTCAAATTTGAATTATGCACATAAATGCACTGAAAACTCACTTAATGCATAAAAATGTCCAAACGAACCCCGAAAAATCACAAAAAAACACAACACTCCTGTTGTTCTATGTTGACATGAGAAAAAATTTGAAAGCAATTAGAGGCAATGGATATCGTTTCGTTCCCAAAGTTGGGGCGTTCCCTACCGAAAACATCATGCTTGTTGTGAGAAGCTCTAGTTTGTGAGAAGCATATAGCCAAACCTGCCCCAAATGGGACAAAAACTTTACCACACCATGTTGATGCCGCTCCATGATAGCATGCCAAGTTTCATGAATTTCAGACGAGTTTTGGATTTAGTAGAATTTAAAAACTAGGTATCTCAATGTTTGCGGCCGAGTGACGGTGGCAGGGTGTTTGACATTCATTCCCATTTCTTGCATGGGACCTAAGCATGCACCCAAGGACAAATATTTGATTTTTCAACCAAATTATATGCACTGGAGCATGTTGCTATGTCTTGAGCTTGCGTTGGTTTTCCCCGAAGAGGAAGGGATGATGCAGCAGAGTAGCGTAAGTATTTACCTCAGTTTTTGAGAACCAAGGTATCAATCCAGTAGGAGGCCACGCTCAAGTCCCTCGTACCTGCACAAAACGATAGCTACTCGCAACCAACGCGATTAGGGGTTGTCAATCCCTTCACGGTCACTTACGAGAGTGAGATCTGATAGATATAATATTTTTGGTATTTTGGTATAAAGATGCAAAGTAATAAGCAAAGCAAGCTTAAAGTGATGGAGATTGATATGATGAGAATAGACCCGGGGGGGCATAGGTTTCACTAGTGGATTCTCTCAAGAGCATAAGTATTCTATGGTGGGTGAACAAATTACTGTTGAGCAATTGATAGAATTGAGTATAGTTATGAGAATATCTAGGCATGATCATGTATATAGGCATCACGTCCGTGACAAGTAGACCGAAACGATTCTGCATCTACTACTATTACTCCACTCATCGACCGCTATCCAGCATGCATCTAGAGTATTAAGTTAAAAATAGAGTAACACCTTAAGCAAGATGACATGATGTAGAGAGATAAATTCATGCAATATGAAAGAAACCCCATCTTGTTATCCTCGATGGCAACGATGCAATACGTGCCTTGTTGCCCCTTCTGTCACTGGGGAAGGACACTGCAAGATCAAACTCAAAGCTAAGCACTTCTCCCATGGCAAGAACTACCAATCTAGTTGGCCAAACGAAATGGATAATTCGAAGAGACTTGCAAAGATAACCAATCGTACATAAAAGAATTCAGAGAAGATTCAAATATTATTCATAGATAGACTTGATCATAAACCCACAATTCATCGGTCTCAACAAACACACTGCAAAAAGAATATTACATTGAATAGATCTCCATAAGAGAGGGGGAGAACTTTGTATTGAGATCCAAAAAGAGAGAAGAAGCCATCTAGCTACTAACTATGGACCCGAAGGTCTGAGGTAAACTACTCACACTTCATCGAAGGGGCTAGGATGATGTAGAAGCCCTCCGTGATGACGGCCCTCTCCGGCGGAGCTCCGGAACAGGCCCCAAGATGTGATCTCGTGGATACAAAAAGTTGCAGCGGTGGAATTAGGTTTTTGGCTCCTGTTCTGATCGTTTGGGGGTACGTAGGTATATATAGGAGGAAGGAGTACGTCAGTGGAGCACTGGGGGGCCCACGAGGCAGGGGCGTGCCCTAGGGGGGAGCACCCCCCACCCTCGTGACCTCCTCTTTGACTCCTTGGAGTAGGGTCCAAGTCTCCTGGATCACGTTCAGTGAGAAAATCATGTTTCCGAAGGTTTTATTACGTTTGGACTCCGTTTGATATTCTGTTTCTCCAAAACACTGAAATAGGCAAAAAACAGCAATTCTGGGTTGGGCCTTCGGTTAATAGGTTAGTCCCAAAAATAATATAAAAGTGGAAAATAAATCCCAATATAGTCGAAAACAGTAGATAATATAGCAAGGAGCAATCAAAAGTTATAGATACGTTGGAGACGTATCATGCATCCCCAAGCTTAATTCCTGCTCGTCCTCGAGTAGGTAAATGATAAAAAGAGAATTTTTGATGCGGAGTGCTACTTGGCATAATTTCAATGCAAATCTTCTTAATTGTGATATGAATATTCAGATTAGAAAGATTCAAGACAAAAGTTTATATTGACATAAAAATAATAATACTTCAAGCATACTAACAAAGCAATTATGTCTTCTCAAAATAACATGGCCAAAGAAAGTTATCCCTACAAAATCATATAGTCTGGCTATGCTCCATCTTCACCACACAAAGTATTTAAATCATGCACAACCTCGATGACAAGCCAAGCAATTGTTTCATACTCTAACTTTTTCAAAACTTTTTCAATCTTCATGCAATACATGAGCGTGAGCCATGGATATAGCACTATAGGTGGAATAGAATGGTGGTTGTGGAGAAGACAAAAAGGAGGGGAAGATAGTCTCACATCAACTAGGCGGATCAATGGGCTATGGAGATGCCCATCAATATATATCAATGTGAGTGAGTAGGGATTGCCATGCAACGGATGCACTAGAGCTATAAATGTATGAAAGCTCAAAAAGAAACTAAGTGGGTGTGCATCCAACTTGCTTGCTCATGAAGACCTAGGGCAATTTGAGGAAGCCCATCATTGGAATATACAAGCCAAGTTCTATAATGTAAAATTCCCACTAGTATATGAAAGTGATAACATGAGAGACTCTCTACTATGAAGATCATGGTGCTACTTTGAAGCACAAGTGTGGTAAAAGGATAGTGCATTGCCCCTTTTTATTTATTTTCTCTCTTTTTTGGGGCCTTATTTTTTTCTTTGGCCTTTCTTTTTTTTATTGGGACAATGCTCTACTAAATGATGATCATCACACTTTTATTTATTTACAACTCAATGATTACAGCTCGATCCTAAAACAAAGTATGACTCTATATGGATGCCTCGGGCGGTGTACCGGGATATGCAATGAATCAAGAGTGACAATTATGAAAAAATTATGAACGGTGGCTTCGCCACAAATACTATGTCAACTACATGATCATGCTAAGCAATATGACAATGATAAATGTGTCATGATGAACTAGATGGTGGAAAGTTGCATGGCAATATATCTCGGAATGGCTATGGAAATGCCATAATAGGTAGGTATGGTGGCTGTTTTCAGGAAGGTATATGGTAGGTGTATGATACCGGCGAAAGGTGTGCAGTTTTAGAGAGGCTAGCAAAGGTGGAAGGGTGAGAGTGCGTATGATCCATGGACTCAACATTAGTCATAAAGAACTCATATACTTATTGCAAAAATCTAGAAGTTATCAAAGCAAAGTATTACGTGCATGCTCCTAGGGGGATAGATTGGTAGGAAAAGACCATCGCTCGTCCCCGACTGCCACTCGTAAGGAAGACAATCAATAAATAAATCATGCTCCGACTTCATCACATAACGGTTCACCATATGTGCATGCTACGGGAATCACAAACTTTAACACAAGTATTCTTTAATTCACAACTACTCAACTAGCATGATTTTAATATTATCACCTCCATATCTCAAAACAATTATCATGCTTCAATCTTTTCTTAGTATTCAACACACTCAAAAGAAAGTTTCACCAATCTTGAATACCAAGCATATTATTATTAAGCAAATTACCATGCTATTAAGAGTCTCAAAATAATTTAAGTGAAGCATGAGAGATCAATAGTTTATTTAAAACAAATCCACCACCGTGCTCTAAAAGATCTAAGTGAAGAACATAGATCAAAATTATAACGCTCAAAAGATATAAGTGAAGCACATAGAGCAAAATTACATAACTCAAAAGATATAAGTGAAGCACGTAGAGCAAAACTACTTAGCTCAAAAGATATAAGTGAAGCACATAGAGTATTCTATCAAATTTTAATTCATGTATGGCTCTCTCAAAAGGTGTGTACATAAAGGATGATTGTGGCATACTAAGACACAAAGACACAAATAATACAAGACGCTCCAAGCAAAACACATATCATGTTGGTGAATAAAAATATAGCTCCAAGTAAATTACCGATGAAAGTGGACGAAAGAGGGGATGCCTTCCGGGGCATCCCCAAGCTTTGACTTTTTGGTATCCTTGTATTATCTTGGGGGTGCCATGGGAATCCCCAATCTTAGGCTCTTGCCACTCCTTGTTCCATAATCCATCAAAATAATTCAACCAAAACTTGAAAACTTCACAACACAAAACTTAAAGTAGAAAACTCGTGAGCTCCGTTAGCGAAAGAAAACAAAAGACCACTTCAAGGTAATGTAATGAACTAATTATTTATTTATATTGGTGTTAAACCTACTGTATTCCAACTTCTCTATGGATTATAAACTATTTTACTAACCATAGATTCATCAACATAAGCAATCAACACACGAAAAACAGAATCTGTCAAAAACAGAACAGTCTGTAGTAATCTGTAGCTAGCGCAAGATCTGGAACCCCAAAAATTCTAAAATAAATTGCTGGACGTGAGGAATTTATCTATTAATCATCTGAAAAAATAATTAACTAAATATAACTCTTCAAATAAAAATGACGGCAGTTCTTGTGAGCGCTAAAGTTTCTGCTTTTTACAGCAAGTTCAACAAGACTTTCCCCAAGTCTTCCCAACGGTTCTTCTTGGCACAAACACTAATTAAACACAAAAAACACAACCAAAACAGAGGCTAAATAATTTATTTATTACTAAACCGGAGCAAAAAGCAAGGAATAAAAATAAAATTGGGTTGCCTCCCAACAAGCGCTATCGTTTAACGCCCCTAGCTAGGCATAAAAGCGAGGATAGATCTAGGTATTGTCATCTTGATTCTTAATTCTTTTAGCGATGTTATGCTCGAATCCGGGAGGTTCCTTACATTTCCCTTCATATTCAGAGATCTTGAGATCTAAAGAATCCAACCGCTTATTGCAAAGAGTAATCAACATATTCATGCGGTGAAGATTTACGCTAACGCTCTTAAGAGGTTCAAGAGATTTCTGTAAAATCTTAGTTACTTCACAAATTTTCTCAAAACTTGCATTTTCTCTTGGGTATGATGGGGCCCCTTTTGTTGAGGTAAAGTTCCTACTATACCTTCTATAATTTCATGCACGATACAGGGATCAATTTCAATAAAATTGCCTTTGGCAACACAATCCAAAAGTTGTCTATGAGACATATTAAGCCCCACATAAAAGTTGCGAAGCAAAATTCTGAAATTTACTTCTAGGGTGCATTTACGATAAGATTCCATCATTCTAAGCCAAGCATCCTTTAAGTTTTCTCCTTGCTTTTGTTTGAAGTGAAGGACTTCAAACTCGGGGGACAAAGGAGCAGAAAGAGGACTAGCCATGACGACAAGCAAACAAACTAGCACACGAGCAAACAAGAGGCAAGCGGAAAGGAGAGGGAGGATAGAGAGAGAGAGAGGCCGAATAAAACGGCAAGGGTGAAGTGGGGGAGAGGAAAACTAGAGGCAAATGGCAAATAATGTAATGCAAGAGATAGGGATTGTGATGGGTACTTGGTATGTTGACTTTTTGCGTAGACTCCCCGGCAACGGCGCCAGAAATCCTTCTTGCTACGTCTTGAGCTTGCGTTGTTTTTCCTGAAGAGGAAGGGATGATGCAGAAGAATAGCGTAAGTATTTCCCTCAGTTTTTGAGAACCAAGGTATCAATCCAGTAGGAGGCCACGCTCAAGTCCCTCGTACCTGCACAGAACGATAGCTACTCGCAACCAACGCGATTAGGGGTTGTCAATCCCTTCATGATCACTTACGAGAGTGAGATCTGATAGATATAATATTTTTGGTATAAAGATGCAAAGTAAAAAAGCAAAGCAAGATTAAAGTGATGGAGATTGATATGATGAGAATAGACCCGGGGACCATAGGTTTCACTAGTGGCTTCTCTCAAGAGCATAAGTATTCTACGGTGGGTGAACAAATTACTGTTGAGCAATTGACAGAATTGAGCATAGTTATGAGAATATCTAGGCATGATCATGTATATAGGCATCACGTCCGTGACAAGTAGACCGAAACGATTCTGCATCTACTACTATTACTCCACTCATCGACCGCTATCCAGCATGCATCTAGAGTATTAAGTTAAAAATAGAGTAACGCCTTAAGCAAGATGACATGATGTAGAGAGATAAATTCATGCAATATGAAATAAACCCCATCTTGTTATCCTCGATGGCAACGATGCAATACGTGCCTTGCTGCCCCTTCTGTCACTGGGAAAGGACACCGCAAGATCGAACCCAAAGATAAGCACTTCTCCCATGCAAGAACTACCAATCTAGTTGGCCAAACCAAATGAATAATTCGAAGAGACTTGCAAAGATAATCAATCATACATAAAAGAATTCAGAGAAGATTCAAATATTATTCATAGATAGACTTGATCATAAACCCACAATTCATCGATCTCAACAAACACACCGCAAAAAGAAGATTACATCAAATAGATCTCCACAAGAGAGGGGGAGAACTTTGTATTGAGATCCAAAAAGAGAGAAGAAGAAATCTAGCTACTAAATATGGACCCGAAGGTCTGAGGTAAACTACTCACACTTCATCGGAGGGGCTAGGATGATGTAGAAGCCCTCCGTGATGACGGCCCTCTCCGGTGGAGCTCCGGAACAGGCCCCAAGATGGGATCTCATGGATACAGAAAGTTGTGGCGGTGGAATTAGGTTTTTGGCTAATAGGTATATATAGGAGGAAGGAGTACGTCGGTGGAGCACCGAGGGGCCCACGAGGCAGGGGGCGCGCCCTAGGGGGGTGCGCCCCCCACCCTCGTGACCTCCTCTTTGACTCCTTGGAGTAGGGTCCAAGTCTCCTAGATGACGTTCGGTGAGAAAATCACGTCCCCGAAGGTTTTATTCCGTTTGGACTCCGTTTGATATTCTGTTTCTCCGAAACACTGAAATAGGCAAAAAACAGCAATTCTGGGCTGGGCCTCCGGTTAATAGGTTAGTACCAAAAATAATATAAAAGTGGAAAATAAAGCTCACTATAGTCCAAAACAGTAGATAATATAGCATGGAGCAATCAAAAATTATAGATACGTTGGAGACGTATCACATGTGCATGTAGTTCAAATTTAATTTATGCACATAAATGCATTGAAAACTCACTTAATGCATAAAAATGTCCAAACGAACCCTAAATAATTCCAATTTTTTTATGATCACTACATATAAAAGGTCTAGCAATGCAAACACCGTCCATGGCCGCCGTGACCCCATTATGTAATTCAAATCAAGACGAAAAATCAAGTAGATCCGAAACAGTTTATTATAACCAACCGTGTGAGTTGTAGCACAAAATATCTTCGGACCGTGTCTGGATAAGGGACCGTATCTGATGACACTTTGCGCGCCAGTTTTTTGACTGAAGCGATTCCAAATTTCCGGCTTCCGCGGAAATATCTACCTCCCCGCCCCCTCCCCCTTACCAAAAGCCACATTTCCCCCCTTTCTGCCTTCCTTTCCAAGTTGAAACCTTCACTCCTTGCTTGCAGCACCGCCGCCTCCTCGCCGGCGACCCTCCTTCATGTTGCTCGGCCTCGCCTATCCAGGCAGGTAATCCACACCCGACCCCGTCCTCCTCCTCCTTCCACAACCCACATGCCCCGACCGCCGGTGCAAGCGCAAAACCTTCCACCCAAATGACCGACCCCTCCACCAAATAAGCGCCGGCCAAAGCCATGGTGCACGCAGTATAGCCAAGACCTCAAGGAGCATTTGGCAGCGGAGAAGCAAATCGCGGCCGCACGCACGGATGAGGTCGTGATGGCTGCCATTCGTGCCGACCCCCAGATCTTGGAGGAGCACCTCGCCGTCGAGGCCACCGTTTGACGCCTCGTGCGCCAACGCGGCGACGCGGTTGACTGCTTTAAACGACAGTTCGTGGCGTTTTCTCGAGGCCACCGTTTGTGCCTTCGACGAAGACTACGAGGTGTTTTCTCAGCGTGCACGTGCTTACCTCATCTCGAGAGCCAGCAGGTTGGTGCCTGGAGCGGCTCAGGAAACTCACCACTACAATGAGGGCACCCATGATGTAGAGGCCTCGCCCTCTTCCATGTCCAAGGAGCCAATCGTCATCGATATCTCCGACAATGAGGAGTAGCTTGTCTTATTAGCTCACTATAAAGAACCATGCTCAGTTTGCTAGCTACTGCCTTTCCTTAAAAAATTCTAGTGAATTGTGCAATCTACTTTCACCATGCAATCTTCTGCTATAGTGTATATGTTCTATATGTCTTGCAATGTGGTGTTCAATTAACTGCTTGGTTCAATTCTGCAAATGTGATGTTCAATTCTTCAGGGTGCAATATTTCCAAGTTGTTAAGTATGCTTGGTTTGGTTAACTGTCTGATCTTCTATTAGGAGTATATTATATTGTTCAATTGGTGTTTAGTTAACTGCTTGGTTCATTTGTTGTGGCTTGGTTCACTTGTTGTGGTGTTTAGTTAACTTCTTGGTTCAATTCTGCAATGCGATGTTCAATTGTTGTGGCTGCATTCTCTTATTGTATACCATGTGAGGAATAAATCGAATTTGGTTGTACTAAATACATGAGAAACAAATACAATTGCTATATTTCCAAGTTGTTAAGCATGCTTGGTTTGGTTAACTGTCTTATCTTCTATTAGGAGTATGTTATATTGTGCAATGTGGTGCTCAGTTAACGTTTGGTTCATTTGTTGTGGTGTTTAGTAAACTGCTTGGTTCAATTCTGCAATGCGATGTTCAATTGTTGTGGCTGCATTTTCTTATTGTATACCATGTGAGGAATAAATCAAATTTGGTTGTACTAAATACATGAGAAACAAATACAATTGCTATGTTTCCAAGTTGTTTAGCATTCTTGGTTTGGTTAAATGTCTGATATTCTATTAGGAGTATGTTATATTGTGCAATGGGGGTGCTCAGTTAACGTTTGGTTCATTTATTGTGGTGTTCAGTTAATTGCTTGGTTCAATTCTGCAATGCGATGTTCAATTGCTGTGGCTGCATTCTCTTATTGTATACCATGTGAGGAATAGATCAAATTTGGCTGCACTTAATACATGAGAAACATATACAAGTGCTATATTTCCTAGTTCTTAATCATGCTTGGTTTGGATAAATGAGTTTTCCATGTGGCTTGAATTAATCTGATGAATCTGTAATGTGCTTATTTTTCATCAACATATTTTACTGATAGCATGCGAACACTTACTTAACCTGATGAATAACTACCTTATATGTGTTGGAAGGAAACAATGGGAAGCATTGAGGTTTACAAGATGGTACTAACTATTATACCTTGCCTTTTTTATTCCTTTGCCCTGTTTCCAATATAGAGAAGATATTTATGCACATCCTTGTTTTTAGGGTTCACTGATGATTACCTCTCAAACCACCTCTGTGGTCAGGATGCAAGGAAAGTTTTCATACAACACCCACGATTCAATATTGAAGTGTTCCTGAAGAGGTCAAGGGATGGACGGTCAATCATCCACAAGAACTGGCCTAAAGTTGCAAAGACCTTCTACATCAATGAAGGCTCAATATTCGTCTTCTGCTTCAGCAGTTTTCCAGATGAGATGCATCTCTCTATGTACCTTCTATGATGCTAATTTTGAAAGGTTCTAGATGTTGCATGTGAAGCTTGCTGCTGGTGCAGTTGTGTAATGGGGTAGTTGAGTGTTGAAGCTATATCATGTTGTACTCCAATGTATTTCAATTATGAAATCCTGCTTCCTTAATATGGAAATGGAATATATTATGTGCTTAATATGAATGTCAATTATATTAGTAAATGGATTATTAATAATAGGACAATTAGCCCGCTAATTGGACAATTAGCTTGCTAATTGGGTTTTCTTATTGCAAACGGTTAATGAGAAAACACCGTGGGCGATGACCTAAGGCAATGCACACAGTTTTTAGGAATAAACCGTGTTGCATCAATGAACAATCACACACGATATTCTCTTCAAAACTGTTTGCGTTATGCCACCTTGCGCAAATGTTTTCCTTGTAGTGGCTGTGTGGGATGTATATACGAACAAAAACATTTAGTGGTGACTGACTGTGTGGGATGTACTTACGACCGGAAATGATTTCGCGTGTATAATTGTATTTTTTTAGCACTACTGTATGTATTTCTATATTTGAGTGCTCGCCGGTCGCACACGACCTCATTTTGACGAGCGTGTGTGCCAGGAGGGTATATCCCCAACGGTTTCTGGGTCGTGTGGGAAGGACCCCCCTATCGCCCGCACTCACTTGGTGACGGTTCCGAATGCCATCGTGGAAAGGGGTTAAAAACCGTTTGTTTAGGACCGACGCGCACCAGTGAGCTTCCGGCCGCCAATATATACTACCTTGGTCACATCGTCTCGCTTGCATTCTCATCTACATCCTCCCCTCACTCACCCTCTCTCTCTCTCTCTCTCTCAAATCTCTGCCATGGCGCCACCGGTATTCCCACGTGCCGACGAGGAGTCGCTGCCCCCGAGGACGCTCACTCGAATAGCAGCGACGAGGACCCCAACGTGCCGCCGGATGAGGTGCGCCAGACCCCCAACATTGGATTGGTTTTGGGGCCAGTACAATCTTTGTCTGTGGAAGTCGCCGCTGCCGACTGAGAAAGCCAGGCAAGTGGCGTTCAAGAAGGAGATGGCACAGGAGGAAGCCAGGTACCAGGCGGCCTGTGAAGCCCGTGATGCCGCTTGGAAAAAGGAGGTGACGGAGCTTTGGGGGAAGGCACGCCGTCATGCGGACAAGGCGTACGAAGACGGGTACTTCGCGAGGAAGGTTACAAAAACTGGGCGCCTCATCACTGCGTGAAGGTGGACCGGGAAGCTTCAGTGTGCCACCGACGAGGAGCTCCAGTGGGCACCCAACGAAATGGCAAGATCGTTCGCGCGCGTCCGCCAGCAAGAGGCGGATCGGTACGTCAAGCGCTGCGAGGCGGAGGAGGTGGAGTACTGCCTCCGCACTGGGAAGACGCCGCGCACCAGGGAGCTACTGGCGAGGGGCTGCCGGAATACTGGCCCCAGGAGGGACTATTAGTTTTTGTATTATTCATTTCCAATTTTATGCACTGTACCTAGTCGTTAAGTATCATCACGTATATATGATGATATTATATATATATATATATATATATATATATATATATATATATATTCGGTTACAATATATATTTTGTATGTGAATTCCATTTTCTATCTGTTTTTGTATACTAATTTGAATCTAGCTATTATCATCCACATATACAGAATGGAAAGCGTATGTACACACATTGTAACAGAATACATAAGAACGAAAAACAAAGTACACACATTGAAACAGAGGAATAAATAGAGCAATACTATGATTGATGTGAATACATTGCTATCCATGTCGAAACGACTCAACAAAATAAAACACGTCCATGAGACCATGACCAGCAGCCCTTGCCTACGGTAGCTCTTGGCTCTACCTGAACTCATGCAGGTGTTCGTCCAAGCGGTCGACACACTCGAGCTACATCTGCAGCGCGATCTTGAGCTCCAAGTTGGCTATTTCATTGGAGATCACCAGCTCGAGGATGCGACGGACATGTTCTTCTACTACGCCCAGGTGGACACCTGGGCCAAGGAGGCAGTCGAGCCTACGGAGCAGCACATTGGCATCCAGCGGGCCGCGGATAAGGCGAATGGTGCTACCCATGCGAACAGCGCGGCGGGCATCCGGTGCAAGTACGGCGCGGCCGACCTCTGGTGCAAGTACGGCGCTGAGGGCCTCTTTCCACTCCTGGCAAGGACTGGGGTACTGACGGGACGTGTACCCAGCTGCGACGATGTGTCGACGGCAGGCAAGCGCCAATGGATCCGTTCTTGTTGTGCGGGCGCGGCGCGCGTCTCGCTCTGCGGCGCTCCAACAGTCTCGCCGTGCGGAAGGCCGCAGCCTATCGGCGTGGACGCGCCTAGCTTGCTTTGCGGCACACCATCGATCATGTTGTGCGGCGAGCTGCAGCCTGTCGGTGCTGACATGCGTATCTTGATCCACGGCGCTCAAGCGCCAAGTGCCAAAGGTCTGCTCAACCCTGGCGATGAAGCGCATCACGGCATCGTCCATCGCGTTACCAGGGATCACCTCGGCCTCGACGGGCCATGGCGCCTGCTTGTTTCCCTCGTTGATGAGGTTGACGATAGAGGCGGCACTTTGGTCGGTTGGCATGCTTGGAAAAGGTGGATGTGCTACACGCTGCGCTTGTCGCCTCCATGCGTCACGCGCTGCCTAGGTTTATGCACAATGTCACTGGGTGGCGAGAAACAGGTGAGGAAATGGTGGGAAACGGTGGCGTGTTCATAAAACACCATCAATTAATGGAAACTTAGCATAGAAGGAACATCGAGCTAGCACAAGAAGTAGACGATGATCAGATAAACACGGGCCACACTAGGGAACCCGACGGTGATGAATTTATCAATCGCAAATGGTTGAATACTAGCAAGCGTTTGCCCATAACACACACGGCTTATTCCATCACAAACAGATCGGATGGATCAACTGTATGCCATGTATCGCACATTGTCAAAAATTAATGCGGTAGACCTTCTTTAACATGTGTTAAAAAATAAAAAGAAAAATAAAAAAACAAGGATCTCGAGGCCAATGGCCAGTAGATGTTGTGTAGACAAAGCATATCACATACATCTTATTAGAAGTAATCGTCTGTGTTATTATCGGTCTCCGCACACATTTCTGATTACAGACGTGTTTGCCGCGTATCACACATATCTTGATATATTGAACCGTTTTTGTTGTCTTGTCTCAACGCAAACAGTTCATTCGAGTAAACCACATGCCGTATATCGCACACACCTTGATCTGGCTGACCGTTTCTTTTGTGTTGCCTAATCACAAACATTTCATCCGAGTGAACCGTATGCTGTATATTGCACACACATTCATCTGGCTGCCCATTTCTTTTGTTCCTCCTCATCGCAAACAGTTAATTGAACTGAACCGTATGCCCTGCATCGCACACGCAACTAAAATCTGAACCGTGTTTGATGCATCCTCCAACACAAACATTTTGCACCTTTTTGACGGGGTTTTTACACCACCGTTTGCGATTATTGCATCGCACACAGTTTCGTCGAAGGGTCTCTGATCGTAGTGTCGCGTTAGCAGCATCCTGCAGTAGTGTATGGTCCTCCCATGATGCTTCGGGGGTCTCTTATGTTCCAAAAAATCGTCACAAAGTTTCATCGCATTTTGACTTTGTATGGTATGGATTTTCTGGAAAACCAAAAAACAAGCAGAAAACAACAACTATCACTACGCTCTAGATTAATATGTTAGTCCACAAAAATCATATCAAAGTGCACCAAAACCATATAAAATTATTACAAACATGGCATGAATACTTCATACATTATAGATACGTCGGAGACGTATCTCTCCCATCCTACTAACACTCAGCAGATCATGATTGCCGTAAGATTGTGACCCCATATGTTCGCTAACTCATAGACATGAACGAAACCCCTTCGTTCAATGACCGATAGCGAAACCATGGATGTCCATATCGATTCCTATGAGCACAGGAATGCTATTCGAGTGAACCTTTGGTTATCATGTGATGTTCCCTTTGCTTCATGATACTTCACAAAACCTGGGATGCATCGATATCCTCCAAAGTCATCACATGCTCACTATACTGTTATCCTCGTTACCGGTTTTGTTCTTCTTTCTCATTGTAGTGTTCCAGCATGCTCGTGACGTAGTCACCTGTGTCTGTCCAGACGATGATGGATGCCGTCACACCGAGAGGGCCCTAAGAATATCTCTCCATCGCCCGAGGAGCAAATCCCATTCTCAAGCTATCTAGTCCCTTGTCAAACTTTTTGATGAGTGTGAAAGTTGCCGTTATGATCACCATGTTATAGGTGATGTTTGATCAACCCAAAAGTCCACCGTACGGTAAGAGGTGACTACGATGCTCTCATGGTCTAAGGAGCAAAATCACATGTTAACACTTCGGGCTATTACAATTGATTGCAGACGATATAAACTCAATTCATAACAGACAAGTTTGGGTCGATTCAATATGATCGTTCTTCCAACGTCATAATCTCAGTGTTGTTTTAGGACTATCGTTTACACTTAATGATATCCTAAGTTCTGAAAAACATGATCACCAACAACACTTGAGCTTGTCCTAGAGGCATGACTAGGAACCTTTTATTTAACAGTTTATTATTCCACACGTGCGTAGGATTTTTCCACTGAATCACATATGTTAGGATCATAGCAGTTATAGCACAAAAACATACTCTTTAATTGTGAATGGGGAATATAATAATACAATATTATTGCATCTACGACATATTTCCAACAATCAAGCTTATAAAGAGAATTTACCTCTGCTGCCTATGTTGGAATAACAAGTCCATGTATTTCTTCAATAGGGGGTAGATTCTTAACATCTTCCGATTTGATACCTTTCTCTTTCATAGATTTCTTTGCCTCTTGCATGTCTTCTGGACTGAGGAATATGATACCTCTTTTCTTTGAAGTTGGCTCAAGTGGTGGTTCAGGAAGTGTCGAATCATCAACATTTCTCAATAAATTGTTCAACAATTCCAAAGCTTGGTCAAATATATTTTTCCCTAAAAATACAGCCATCACAACTATCTAGTTAGTCCCTGGAAGCACCGGTTAGTCCATTATAAAAGATATCAAGTATTTCATTTTTCTTAAGATGATGGTCAGGCAAAGCATTTAATAATTGGAGAAGCTTCCCCCAACCTTGAGGAAGGTGCTTTTCCTCAAGTTGCGCAAAGTTATATATTTCCTGTAAGGCAGCTTGTTTCTTATGAGCAGAAAAATATTTTTTAGTGAAGTAGTAAATTATATCCTGGGGTGTACACACACAAGCAGCAACAAGATCATTAAACCATATTTTATCATCACCCTTTAATGAATAAGGAAATAACTTAAAGATATATTAGTAGCGAATATTTTCCTCTTCTGCAAACAGTATGACAGTTTCATTCAGTTTAGTAAGATGTTTAACAACTATTTCAGATTCATAACCATGAAAAGGGTCAGATTCAACCAAAGAAATAATTTCAGGATCAACTGAGAATTCATAATCCTTATCAGTAACAAAAATAGAAGAAGATGCAAATTTCGATCATATTTCATCATTTGGTTCATGGCCTTTTCTTTCAGTTTAGCCACTAAATTTGCAAGATTATCCCTATTTTCACAAGCAAGTAATTCTCTAGCTATTACCTCATCAATAGTGTATCCTTCAAGTACATCAAACATTTTAGTTCTAGTAGGAGTGCTAGGTATAGCAGGTGATTCATAATTTTCATTAATGTTAGATTCTTTAGCTTTAGCAATATGACCATCAAGTAATTCACCAGGCGACAAATATTTATCAAGTAGAAGCATCATCATGAGTATCATCAATGGAAGAAGTAGTGTCTATACTTGTGACGTATCAGATTGAATAGCAGGTGGTGGTGTCACAAGTCGACTTAAAACAGTAGGTGAATCAAGCATAGACCAAGTTGGCAGTTCCTTACCTCCCTTTGTCTTAGAGGGCATGATCTTGGTCTTTGAGTCTCTCAGATTCTTCATAGTGAATACAAATTGCAGTAGATATTTAACTCCCAAGTGAACTTAATAGATGTTGCTATGATCCCTGTCAATGGCGTGAGAAAATGCTCTTGATAACCCACAATTATAGGGGATTCCAATGGTCTTCGTGGGTAGTATTTCACCCAAATTTATTGATTCGACACAAGGGGAGCCAAACAATATCTATAAGCCTTAGCAGTTGAGTTGTCAATTCAACCACACCTGGGAAGTTGTTTCTCTGCAGCAAAATGTTAGTAGCACAGTAATATGATTGTTTCGATAGCAGTGGTAGTAATAGCAATAGTAATAGTAGTGGTAACAGTAGTAGTTTTGTAGTAATTGGAACAATAGCAGCAGCAATAGTAATTAAAACAAGATATTATTAGGAGAAATCATAGGCATGGAGTAGCAATGGATATTTGGATGGCATTCATCATGTAATAGTCACAACCTAGAGCGATGCACAATAGCTCCAATTCATCAACCATATGTAGGCATGTATTCCATATATAGTCATACATGCTTATACTAAGAATTTTCATAACATCTTTTGTCCTACCCTCCCATGAAAGTGGGGTCCTAATGGAAATCTAAGGGTAATTAAGGACCTCCTTTTAATAAACCGGAACAAAGCATTAGCACAGAGTGAGTACATGAACTCCTCAAATTACAGTCATCCCTGGAGAGTATCCCTATTTTTGTCACCTTGGGTCTACGGTTCAGAACAATAACAGGTGCATATAACTTGTAGATAGGATCAAGAATTAAAATATATTCATGAAAGGATAATAGGTTCAGATCTCAAATCATGATACTCGGGCCTTAGTGACAAGCATTAATCATAGCAAAGTCATAGCAACGTCAATCTCAAAACATAGTGTATACTAGGGATCAAGCCCTAACGAATTGACTCGATTACATGATGAATCCCATCCATCTCCATCTACCTCCAGTATGCCTGTGATGAAATTAATCACTCCTGATGGTGAGCATCATGAGGTTGTTGATGAAGAAGGGCTGTTGATGTTGGGCGATGATTTTCCCTCTCCAAAGCCTCGAATGGACTCTAAATCAGGCCTCCCGATGAAGAACATGAGGTGCGGCTCACTATATAAAACGCGATGAAACTTTCTCCCTTATTTTTTCTTAGGAAGGTGGTACTTATGGAGTTGGAATTAGGTCAGGCGGAGGCCGGAGAGCCCCACAAGGCAGCAGGGTGCGCCCCCTGCCTTGTGCGTAGGTGGCGGCCCTCGTCAAGTAGATGTTTGCACCGGTAGTTTTTATATATTCAATAAAACATCTCTGCCAAGTTTCGTCCGATTTCGAGAACTTGTATTTCTACACAAAAAATAACACAAAAATAATTTTGCTGAAAACAACATTAGTCCGGATTAGTTCCATTCAAATCATGCAAATTAGATTCCAAAACAAGAGGAAAAGCATTTGAAAAAGTCGATACGTTGGAGACGTGCCATCTGCCCAATTAATTAGTTACATTAATTATTTGAGGGCGAATAAAACCTATTTAAATGGACGTAATTAATTGCACATGTAATTAACCATCTCGCTAGTTCGGTTTATTAATGGGTTGATTTCCAAATGGATTTAACGCTATATTTTCAAACTATTTTCACATTAATAGATGCGTGATTGACTTGGTGTGATTCATCTTTTGTCTAATTATTAATTGCCTTCCTAAGAGGAAAAATATTTACTCCTCATTATATGTAGGCCTATTTTTTGAGGGAATGTGTAGGCTTAGTTAACAAGCCTCCATATTAATGAATCGATTTTCAAATTGATTCGGCCTGAAAAAAATCACTATTTAAATGGATCTAATTAATTGCACATGTAATTAATTGTCTATCTAATTGATTGCATTAATGGATCGATTTTTAAATTCATTCACACTCTGTTTGACCGAAATGGAGACAACACCACCAACTCACCATGATGTACATGTTTATGGCGATTCTCATAGTATGCCAAGTATGAAATAATAGGTTGGTTATAGGAAAAATGAAGCAGGTAGAAAGAAAAAGAAAATAGAAAAAACAAAAATAAAAATAAAAACGCGAGCACATGTCAAATGTCCGGTCAACTTTGATTATATTGATGTTTTGGTAAGATTTGATTTGATTTGTGTATGAGCAATGGAAGGCAAGGAAAGTATGGATTTAGTTGAAATTTTCATAAAATTTAATTTGAATAAGTTAATGCATGACGTTGTCTTGGTAGAGTGGCTATTTGATTGAGTTAATGCACACATCAAATGGGCAGGTCTAAATTGCATGCGCTTGGGCGAAAAATTGTCTGTAAGACCTCGCGGTCATAAGAGCATCTCCAACAGCCGCGCCAAAAGACGCACGCGCGTGGTAAATTGGCTTTATAGCGCGCGCGAGACGTTTACGCGCGCTCCAGCGGTGGCGCAAAACTAGCGCGCACGGGAAACGATTGCGCGCGCGGGAAAAGGCGGCCGCTCGCGCGCTACATTTGGCGCGCCGCGTCCGGTGTGCCTATAAATTGCAGCGCCTCCGCCGCTCTCTCCATCGCCCTTTGCCGCTCTCTCCGTCACTCCATCGCCCCCTGCCGTACTCTGCCGCCGACACGCCACCACCGCGCCACGATGCCGCCTCGGCGCCGGGGAGGTACGGGCTACCGCGGCGTCCGCGTGCGTCCGTCCGGCACCTACTCCGCCGAGATTCGGTCGGGCGGCGGCATGCGGCTCTGTCTCGGAACTTTCGACACCGCCCTAGAGGGCGCCCGCGCATATGACGATGTGGCGTGGCGCCTCCTGCGGTCCCGTCAGGACATGAACTTCGCCGACGTGGCAACGCGGGAGCGCGCACAGGAGTTGGCGCCTTTCCCGCGGCTTCTCACTGACGAGGATCATCGCAAGCATCAGAGGCGGGAGCATCGTCTCAGGCTGGCCGAGATGGACGAGCAAGCCATGGCGCTGTGGAGTCATCGCTTCCCAGAAGACACTGACGAGGAACAGTTCTTCGCCCAGAGGAGGGCGAGGAGGGCGAAGAGGAGAGAGGAGCGAGCCGACTATCGCGAGGACAAGCGAACGCGGAAGGCGGTCGCTAAATACAACCAAGCGCTAGGAGATGCGTCCTCCTGGCACTCCGACGACGAGCGGTTCCTTGACGCCTACGCTCCGACGTCGGAGGAGGACATCACTGAGACAGAGTCCGAGTCGGACGAGTAGTAGTAGGAGACTATCTACGAAACCAGATATGTAGTAGGAGAACTATCTATGAAACCAAATATGTAGTAGAAAAAACTGAAATATAGCGCGCCTGCTGAAGCGGCGTGGGCGATTTAATTTGCGGCGGCCGCTGGAGCCAGCGCACCGCTGCACGCAAAAGCTGGCTAACCCGACACTGTATTGCGACTTTTAACGCGCGGCGCGTTGTACGGTTGTTGGAGATGCTCTAATGTAGAGTTGGTGGGAACAATCCTACATATGCAATAATCTAGCGACACTACCAATTCAGTTTTTTGAATAAGAGATCTAACCTAGCTTAATTCGACAATACATAGGAAACGCGAATATAGCCACAAACCATTTTGTGGACATTACATATGGCATCTAAGATGGACGAAATAAGACAAGGGGGTCAAATAAAGATAAAGATTCTGACGGATTCTCATCATTGTGTCCTATGTTCATACTAAGAATGGATCGATATTCATGTTTTCCCATTGGACATACATAAAGTTTATTCCACCATGTTCCTATATAAATAATATTATAATAAACCAATAACCTAGCTTAAGTCGACAACACATAGGGATGGCGAAGTATAGCCAGGGGACCATTTTGTGGGCATTACATATGACAGCTAAGATTAATGACTTTAGACAAGCGGGACTAGTTAAGATCAAGATGCAACGGATTCTCTAGGATGCTACTAGGAGGATGCTTGTGTCCTAGGTTCGGTCACATACTGAGAAATAATCCATATTTATGTTTTCCTATTAAGAGAGGATATTCTATTCTACGTAGCTTTTACTTACAATTGCAGTAGTTTGCGCTTCAGATTTGGATCGCGTCGTATATTTAGTCTTATCTGAGCAGACACATGCACCGGCTGGTACCACCTTTTGAAGTTCTCTCCCTTTCGTCCGTTATAGCTGACAGCCTTGTTCCTTTCAACCCGAATATCTCACATGCATTTTACAGATAGAGCTATCCACAGGCGACCCCACCACTGGAAAGCAACATTGGAAAAAAGATTGCAAAAGGGAAGGATAAGCCCTTGATAATTAAATATGACCACTCGAAACCAAAAAGATCTCTAGTAGCCATCATCCATAGCCATCAACTATGCTGTAGATTTGCTTGCTGACCACAACACGATAAACTGGGGCTTGCAAGAAACACGTGCTTGCATATGTAACAGCCTCAAATGATTTTTATAGCTATAAATATTTATGTCCATTTTCTGAAATTTCTTGTTTATCATGACCATTATCCAGCTCGAAGTTTAAACATGCAATATTATTTGTAGCACTGTAACTATTAGGCTGTTACCCTCTCAAGTTTATTTTGCTCAAAGCAAGTACAAAGGGGTTAAGTCGATTTTCTCTTAGAAAATTGACTAGCGTATTACCAAAAAAGGGGTTATTAAGTCAATTTCTCTTAGAAATGGCATACAATTATTTAAACTTGAAGATAGAAGGAAAGAGAAACATTTTATTTGAAAAGGTGGGAACAACCACCGACTTTTGTATTATTGCGATGCACATAACCAAATTTTAAGTCTCAAGTAACTCGCAAGATTTTTTTTAGATTTTTCTTGTCATATATTCTCTATTGATTACTCGGAAATACTATGATAGTCATCCAAATACCAGTTGATGGAGATAACACCAAGAAATAATACATTGTGTTTGTTCTAGTTATGTATCCATGACCTCATTTGACTTAATAAAGTACTAGTTATAATTTAAAATTCACAAATAAATTGTGGGCACACAGCGGCAGCGCATAAATGCGAAAGTGCCCTCAAACTTCTAAATACGAGCTCTACCCATTACATGAATATGGATAAAGACATGTGTTTATAGCCTTTTTGTGTGAAGAATTGTGTAGTCTCTCTAGTATTATACTCCCCCGTTCCTTTATATATGTTGTATTTTTTTTTGATAAAATTCCTCAATGTAAGATGCATTTCGTCAAATTCCTTGTAATTTTGTTTTTACCCCTACAGAAAAAAGGAATGTATCTCTCTCTCCTTATTGCATATATCTCTCGAGAAAAATAAAGTATCACTCTCCTGATTATGTGTATATTTTTCTTTCCCGGCCTAATTGATTTCCCTGCCGCTAAACAAAGAATTAGCCAAGGTAACTTGGTCCTAATTTCCCTATAGTTCTGTATCTTGATTACCGTGCCAAAAAATAATACACCTTACATAAAAGA
>NC_041388.1:381986004-382090815 GCF_002162155.2 Triticum dicoccoides
CAAGCAACCGGAACTATAGTGTCTCGCTATTTTGCACTCCTCGGTTTCTTTTTTCTAAGAACCATGGAGTAGATAAGGTTGTGAACCAAGTTTCAGCCCGTAAAAAAACATTTATGCGGCGCAAGATGTGAGAACAGAAAACCATATGGTTGTCTCACAGATATCTTTTTGTGCAAAGCACAGATGTGTTGGTACAATTTGGCAGCTCCGAAAACTCGCAGCAGCACGCATACGGGGGTATGCACCTGCCCAACTATGTCGGTTTACTGATTGCCTCGCGAACCGCAAAATATTTGGATCCCACATAAGGACAGAACAATTTTATTTTATTTTTGTCTTTTTAGCACCACACAATCGCAGATGCCTACATACACACATATACACCCATCTTTATGAATGCACACATGAACACCGTACCTCTATGAGCATCTTTAAGATACTAAGCCGACATAATATTTTAAGATTGACAACAGGCGCCTCCTCGTAGTCGAAGGGAGCGTTATCCCACTAAACAAACATCGTCGCAAAGTCTGAAATAATTTCGGGAAATCACATACACCAGTGTTAAGTATAGGGCTTAAACCCTGGTGAACCGGGACTAGTTTCACCACAAGGAACCTAACAATCTGAGCTGCGTTCAGTTTCAAAATTTATGATTTTGTCGATCGCAGGTCCTGAAACTTATGATTTTGTGGGTCGCTCACATCAAATTTCAGAAGTTGAGACTTATATTGGAAGCCCTTATCATCAGAAACATGAATATACAAATACAACTTAATTTGGACTCTTTAGTTCAAAAGATATGAAATATTAAAAATCGAAAGCCAAGGTAAAATGAGAACATTTTTCAACCACGTATTTTTTTTAAATGAACCAAGGTAAAATATTTAAAGGACTATTCTGACAGTACATCGCCCTAATGAATTGCCCCGACAAAGTGTTCAGGTGTGAGTAAATCGTCCGTCCGGGTACACCGGGGCAGCGCCGAAATTAGCATCGTCACGTGAATAAGCTGGTGAGGCGGGGCCGGTAGGTGGAAACGGTTGTGCTTGTGCCAAAGTGAGAAGCAACTTTTGGCCGAAAAAAAGAGAGGGGAAACTACTGCATGGACAGTTGCCAAAACAATCATTGTTCATTATACCACTGTACAAGGAGATCCGAGCCATCGGCTTTTGATCTGACGGCTGAGGTTAACCGCAGGTCACCTCACGGTCGCTTCCCTGACGTGTCTTCAGCATATCCCTGGTCCCAGCTCAGTGATTCAGTGGGCTGTGGCAGCCACACAGTCGTATTAAAACAATGGCACATTTTGGTCGGAGCCACGTAGTGAATTCGAGAGCTGGACAACACATTAGGATAGCGATGTGACAATCGGACCAGGGGCCACCTCCTGCTAGCAAAGCGACACCGCAACTGGCCTAAAGGGAACAGGGGCTCGTGTAAGCTGCACCAACCGAGCCGGACAAAACCTAGAAGATAATATGCCAATATGGGATTAGAAGGCTTGCTAGGAAATACATGCTCAACGAATGGTAGAACTTTTTACTTTTTCCAGGGCCGAACAATCACTAGTTAAATTCCAACTCACAGAATAACCAACACTAAATACATCCGGACGGGAGATGACGAGGGTGTCACTGTCCCACTACAACACGAGAGAGTGAGAAAAGCAGAGGATATCCTCAACAGCAAAGAAACAGATACAATCGCACAAAAAAACGATAAGAAATGTATGGAGCAAAGAAATAGCCTTGCCACAACACTCTTTTGCAGCCGATCAGTATTTTTGGAACATTTCGAGTATTATCGGGGATTTCATTGGAACTCCTCAGTACCAAGGAAATGCTGGCTGTTTGTTTGATACACTAAACTAAGGGCATGTCCAAACCGCACCTTAAAAGGGACGGGAACGTTTGACTATCTGGTGTAATTACACCTGATTTTTCTTTTAGATAGTAGTTTGTAAGAAATTCAAAAAAAATCTGAATTTTTTTGCGAACAAAGTAGATTTATTGTAATCTTTCATGAAGAAAGGACTTTCATGTTGTCGTGGATGAAAAACCAAATTTGTCACTATATACGAGGTAGTGTTCAAGCTATATGTCCTGGGCAATTTGTCATTTTTGTCAGAAAATATTTCGTTACACAATATTTTTGTACGATAGAAACAACAACTCAAGTTTGTCGAGAAGAAGTTTTGAAACGTTTTGCCTTTTTCTAAAGTATTTTTTAAAATAAAATCAGTTATCAGGTGTAATTACCATCATGTTCCAAAGGGTCTTTCCCACCTCAAAAGCCACGTAAAGATCCAAACAATGTTGTTTGGACACTTTTTGTCATCCAACGCGATTACTCAAACGTCGCGGACTCGTCCGAACCACATAGCGCAAACCAACACCAAAATTTTTTTGAGGAGGGGGGGAGGGGCCGGGCTTTGCGGGAATCCGAACACTAGTCGGGGATTGTTTGACCCAGTGTCAGTTGAACCACATAACCCAATTGTTTTCCCCTTTAGCCCATGCCTGGTAGACTCTAGTGGTCTGAATTTAATGATTATTGGCTCCCGTATTCGTTTCCTAACCGAAGTAAAAAGAGATAACTAGCAGGGACAAATGTGAAGGAAATATGGCCTAGAGACCAGGGCCGGGCCCACTGTTGTGCCAATTGTGCGGCCCGCACAGGGCCCATAATTTTGAGGGGCCCCAAATTTTATATGTAGGCCTAGTATTTATTTTTAAAAAATCCAGATCAAGGTCGCACTGGGCCGCGAGGCGATTGAGCTGGGCCTATGTGGTTATGTCTTGAGGCCATCGAGCGCTACGCTACGCTACCCTACAGACTACAGATCGTGAGTAAGATGGAAAAACATATCGTTCCTAGAAAACGATCGTAAGTTGGAAACAGATCGTCCGTAAAGAAAAATGAGATCTTTGTGCTATGCTACAGGCTACGATCGGGAATTGGGATCGTCTCGAATTCTCGATCGCCTCGTCGGGCCTTGTTCGTGACTTCCACTCCCATATTTCATACTCGTTGGCTCGTTGTTTCGTTAGATCGATCCGTGACCAACTCCAGCCTCCAGGTGCTTAGCGAGTCTTTTTTTCTGATTAACTTCGGTTCCTACTGATAATTCATAATTTCCAAATTAATTTTTTGCAGGGATCGTTACTTCGTGTCTTCATTAGATCGGCATGACTGTTTTCCCAATGCAAGTATTGCATATAGAGTTCTGTTGACCATTCTTGTGACCGTTGCATCGGTAGAAAGAAGTTTTTCTAAGTTGAAGCTATTGAAGTCCTATATGCATACTACTATGACACAACAAAGACTCAACAATTTGGCCACAATAGCACTTGAGAGTGAAGTGTTGGAGAAGATTGATTACGAGGATATCATTGAAGATTTCATTTCAAAGAATACTAAAAGAATGAAGCTTTTCAAATAAATAGCAACCGGGAGTTTAATAGGTATGATTTTTATACGTGCAATTGTTATGTAAGACATTATATTATGTACATTATAAAAAAATTATGCTTCATATATATACATTATAATTGCTCCTTAGTTCATTTTTTTAGTGAGATAGAGCCCCATTCTTTAGTTTCGCACAAGTCCCTGGATTTTGTCTGCCTGGCCCTGCTAGAGGCAATAATAAAGTTGTTATTTTATATTTCCTTATTCATGATAAATGTTTATTATTCATGCTGGAGTTGTATTGATCGGAAAATTAAATACATGTGTGAATACTTAAACAAATACCGTGTCCCAAGTAAGCCTCTACTCGTTGATCAAAGATGGCTAAGGTTTCCTAACCATAGACTTGTGTTGTCATTTGGTAACGGGATCACATCATTAGGAGAAAGATGTGATGGACAAGGCCCATCCGTTAGCTTAGCATAATGATCGTTCAGTTTATTGCTATTGCTTTCTTAATGTCAAACACATATTCCTTCGACTATGAGATTTTGCAACTCTCGGATACCGTAGGAATACCTTGTGTGACATCAAACGTCACAATGTTACTGGGTGATCATAAAGATGCTTTACAGGTATCTCCGATGGTGTTTCTTGAGTTGGCATAGATCAAGATTAGGATTTGTCACTCTGAGTATCGGAGAGATATCTCTGGGCCCTCTCGTCAATACACATCATAAGAAGCCTTGCAAGAAAAGTGAGTAATGAGTTAGTTGCAAGATGATGTATTATGGAACGAGTAAAGAGACTTGCCAATAACGAGATTGAACTAGGTATGAAAATATCGATGATTGAATCTTGGGCAAGTAACATACCGATGGACAAAGGGAATTACATATGTTGTCATAATGGTTCGACCGATAAAGATCTTCGTAGAATATGTAGGAACCAATATGGGCATCCGGGTTCTGCTATTGGTTATTAACCGGAGAGGTGTCTCGGTCATGTCTACATAGTTCTCGAACCCGTAGGGTCCGCACGCTTACCGTTCGTTGACGATGTAGTGTTATATGAGTCATATGATTTGGTGAGCGAATGTTGTTAGGAGTCCCGGATGAGACCACGGACATGACGAGGAGTCTCGAAATGGTCGAGAGGTAAAGATTGATATATAGGACAATGGTATTCGAATACCGGAAGTGTTTCGGAGTGTACTGGGTAGTCATCGGAGTACAAGAGGGGTTACCGGACAACCCCGGGAGGATAGTGGGCCTATTGGGCCTTTAGAGAGGAGCACACCAGCCCACAAGGGGCTGGCGCACACCCCATGGCAACTGCCCAAGTGGGGTAAAGGAAAGGGGGGATTCGTCCTCCCCCTTCCTTCCCTCTTCCCTCTTTCCTTCCCCACTCCGACAAATATGGCAGGGGGACGGTGCCAAGGGTAGGAGCCCAAGTAGGATTCGGACCTACTTGGGGTGCCCCTTGGCCTCTACCATGTCCCTCCCACCTATATATATGTTTGTCTCAAAAAAACCTATATATATATATATATGGGAAGGGGGTGCCTATCACAACACATCATTGTGTTAGCCCTGTAAGGCAGCCCCCTCCACCGTTTACAACACGGTCATATTTTCGTAGTGCTTAGGCGAAACCCTGTGGAGATAACTTCACCATCACCGTCACCATGCCATTGTGCTGCCGGAGCTCATCCACTAACACATCGTCTTGCTGGATCAAGAAGGCGGAGGACGTCACCGAGCTAAACGTGGAGGTGTCGTACGTTTGGTACTTGATTGGTTGGACCGCGAAGAAGTTGGACTACACCAACAACGTTATTAAATACTTCTACTTATGATCTACGAAGGTACGTAGACACACTCTCCCTTCTCGTTGCTATGCATCTCCATGGATAGATCTTGCGTGTGCGTAGATTTTTTGTTTTGTTTTCCATGCAACGTTTCCCAACAGTGGCATCTGAGCTAGGTTTACACTACAAAAAAAGACACTTCCGTGATGATACGTGTTTGTCACAGTAGGTCACGTTTTTTGTCATGCATGTACATCCATGACGATTTTATGACAGAATCAAGATAGTAATACATGTGCTGTCGTAGAAGTGTTCCATGACATTATCAACATTATCATCACGGAAGTGTCCACTTCCATGACGATAAATCGCGCGTCATGGAAGTGCTTTCGTCAAGGGTGACCGACACGTGGCATCCACCGTAACGGGTCGCCTTTAAGCTATCAGGTCCGGTTTTGGATCCAATAACCCGCTAACAGCCCGGACCAATGAGGATTTTGCACGTGTAAAATTCTCATTGGCTGAAGGAAACACGTGTTGGCTCACCGTTGGGACAGATGTCATCCATTCATTGGACAGGAGGCACCTATGATACGTCGACACGTGGCATGGCCCAACAGAGCCCATTTCGGTGAAAAGGTGGACCCGTTTGACTTGGTCAAAAGGTAACGGGTCGGCCCACGTAAAGCCTGTTAACGACCTATTCATATATAGCCCATTTACGGCCCTCTAACTCATGACCCGTTACGGCCTATCGAAATTAAGCCCAGTAGCTTCATCTGGGCCGTCCAATATGACTCCAGCCCATTGTAACTTCCGGCCCATGTATGGCCCATGATGTCATTCGACCCATACGAGGCCATTTGTAACTCTTGGCCCATTAACGGCCCGTGGTGAATCTGGCCCGCAATGAATAGTGTACCCTTTATACCCATTAACGGCCAATTATTCCATTGGGCCATTTCCAACCCGTGTTATCTTTCGGCCTTCTCAGGGCCCATTTATTCTTGGGCTCATTTCCAGCATTTGGTTACTTACGACTCGTTATTGGCCTTTTCTGCTTGTGGGCCAAATTCAGCACGCGGTTACAATCAGCCCATTTGCAGTCCGTTAATCCGTTGGGCCGTTTTCATAGCGTCATCAAATACGGCTGATTAACAACGGCCCGTTATTGTCGGCCCTTGAACGGGAGATTCCAAATCTAGCCCGTTTACGACCCATAATGCGGTCTGTTATTGGCCCTGTTTGGCCTATCGATGATACGACACTTAGAAGGCTCATTGATGCTATGGCCCGTAGAAGGCCCATTGTTTCTACGGCCCATAGAAGACCCATTATTTCTACAGCCCTTAGAAGGCCCATTGTTTCTACGGCCCGTAGGAGGCCCATGGTAACTACAGTAAATATGTAGCCCATGGTTATTGTGGCCTAGTTTTAAAAAATAGGTTATTGCGGCCACTAGCAAACCGCGGAAAAGGAATTGCACTGACTACAAGCAAACAAATAAACAAGACAACAAGGAAATAAATAAGCAAGAAACTTACGCTAGGCTATCACAGCTATTACACATATTACATCCACTGGCATCAAAGTTTGCCACCAATGCAAATATAGGGAACAAAGCAGCATATCATATACACTGGTTGTCAAAGTTGGCGACCAGTGCAAATAAACGCCTCAGCAAAACAAGTCCAGAACTGAAACCACTTCAGAATAGCTCAAGAAACAATATCCTGGGTACTCATAACGCTGGCAAGATGCTTAGCAAGCTTATTAATTTTCTCTTGTTTGGCGCTTAAATCCTCTAGCACTTGTTGTTGCACCAGAAAGTATGCATCTGAATTCTGCAGGGACTTCCTTAGTCCTTCGGCTTCCTATCGCATAACATCTGATCGATGTCTATCAACATGAAGTTGAGACTCAAGAAGCCGAACTGATTCAGGCAGCGAGTTCGAAGAGCTGGTGCCAGTAGTAGTAGCCAGTAACTCGAACACTACATCAAGACAAGACTCTGAGGTTGTCTCAGTGTCTTCAATATAGTTTTTATCAGCTTTCTTGGAGATAAACTGGGATGTCTCACTATCTTGAACTTTATCTGCATTACTTCCTTTACCATTGCATATCAGGGTACTCTTTTCCAATATTTTATCCGCATTCTAAAAGAGAAACAAACAAACACATCACATGTTTACAATGTAGTATATGAAACTCATTTTGGCAAACCAGTTCAGTAGTAAGGTGGACAGGATAACAACATGAAACAAACATATATCTATGTAGTATGGTCACTGTATGGTCTATATCATTCTAGTTTATGTTGCCAAATCAAGATAGATACAGTTTGAATCATATCTATTTAAGACAAAGCAGCATAGACAGAATATAAGTGTGGGAAACTACACAACAATAACAACACTTGTAATGTGCATGGCATGAGAACATAACTGTTTATTCAGTTGAAACTGAAATCAACATAGAGCAAGTTACAACAGAAAACACTCTAAAGAAACAGGTTTAAAACATACCTGTCGCGCCATTGGAGTTTCAATTGCATCTTTCAAATTTGAAATTAGTTGATATGAGTAAATACAGTGATGCAAGAGCAAAGTAGTATGAACAATAGCTACGGAACCTGACCTGAGAACAATTCTTCTTCTGCTTTAAGTGTTGACTTGGGGTTCGGAGTGGTTGTCCTCGTGCTTTGGGCACTGTAGTTACCTTACTAACTGCTCGTGTCCAGGTGCTCTGTGGTGGAGACGGTGTTGTGTCAACTGGAACTGGGTTACTATCTATTGGGGTTGGGGTTAGAAGGGTGTAGCTGGCTCTCTGTCCAACTGGTGTAACACCCACGATGCGGCTATATCTCCCACGTGTCGAGGCACAACGACATAACCGCATGGTGGTTTAGTCACAAGTGGGGTAATCTTCACACAATCCCATGTATTGAATAAGAAAGGGATAAAGAGTTGGCTTACAATCGCCACTTCACACAAATAACAAGTTAAACATACATCATCCAGAATACAATCAAGGTCCGACTACCGAACTAAAATAAAAGAAGACAACCCCAAATGCTAGATCCCCGATCGTCCCAACTGGGCTCCATTACTGATCAACCGGAAAAGACACAAAACAACGATAAAGATCTTCATCGAGCTCCCTCTTGAGCTCGGTTGCGTCACCTGCACTGGTATCATCGGCACCTGCAACGGCTTGGAAGTATCCATGAGTCACGAGGACTCAGCAATCTCACACCCACGAGATCAAGACTATTTAAGCTTATGGGTAGGAGAAGGTAGTGAGGTGGAGCTGCAGCAAGCACTAAGCAAAAATGGTGGCTATCTTACGCAAATAAGAGTGAGAAGAGAAGCAACGAAACGGTCATGAAGCTAGAAATGATCAAGAAGTGATCCTGAAACTACTTACTCACAACCATAACACAAGAACCGTGTTCACTTCCCGGACTCCGCCGAAAAGAGACCATCACGGCTACACACGCGGTTGATGCATTTTAATTAAGTCAAGTGTCAAGTTCTCTACAACCGGATATTAACAAATTCACATATGCCACATAACAGCGGGAACGACTTTCGAAAGTTTATACCCTGCAGGTGTGTCCCAACTTAGCCCATCACAAGCTCTCACGGTCAACGAAGGATATTCCTTCTCCCAGAAAGACCCGACCAGTCTCGAAATCCTGGTTAAAAGACATTTCAACAATGGTAAAACAAGACCAGCAAGACCGCCTGAACGTGCCGACAAATCCCGATAGGAGCTGCACATATCTCGTACTCAGGGCACACCGGATGGGCAAGACGTCGGGTTGGCATAGACCCTGGTTGCACAGGGGGCACCGGACATCGCCCAGTTCGGACCAACAGTTAGAGAAGCACTGGCCGGGTGGGTTAAAATAAAGATGACCCTTGGGCTCGCGAAAACCCAAGGGAAAGTTATAGGTAGTTAGGCAAATGTAAAACCAAGGTTGGGCCTTGCTGGAGGAGTTTTATTCAACGCGAACTTTCAAGGGGTTCCCATAACACCCAACCGCGTAAGGAACACAAAATCAAGGAACATAACACCGGGATGACGGAAACTAGGGCGGCAAGAGTGGAACAAAACACCAGGCATAAGGTTGAGCCTTCCACCCTTTACCAAGTATATAGGTGCATTAATTAAATAAGGTATATTGTGATACCCCAACATATCCATGTTCCAACATGGAACAAACTTCAGCTTCACCTGCAACTAACAGTGCTATAAGAGGGGCTGAGCAAAAGCGGTAACATAGCCAAACAACGGTTTGCTAGGAAGGTGGGTTAGAGGCCTGACATGGCAATATAGGAGGCATGATATAACAAGTGGTAGGTAACGCGACATAGCGACAGAGCAAACAACTAGCAAGCAAAGATAGAAGTGATTTCGAGGGTATGGTCATCTTGCCTGAGATCCTGCAAGGAAGAAGAACGAGTCCATGAAGAAGACAAACGGACGTAGTCGAACGAATCCTCACAACTCCGGAACGAAACCGAAGCTAACGAGAGAAGCAACCCGAAAATAAGCAAGCAACATAGTAAACAACCATCATATAAACATGGCATGATGCACAACCAAGTATGATGCATGTCCGATTAAGTGAGGCATGACATGGCAATATGCACAAACAATACTACAAATTAAGTGGAGCTCAATATGCAATGAGTTGCATATTAACGAAACACCACATTCAAACATTTAGTTCACTCTCGTTTATGTACCCAACAATATTGAATGTTGGTTAGCATGGCAAGGGTTGAAGCATAATAAAACTACCTATCTAGGCAAGATTAAATGAGGCCGGAACAACAAGCAACATGTCCGGAAAAATCCTCATATGCATATGATGAATTTTGGTACTATTCTGCCCTAAACCATATTTTAGAGTTATTACACATGCAAGATGAGAGCACCATGTTAATCTAGGCATTTTCCCACCCCATTTATATATGAAGTTTATTTAGAATGGAGCTACGGTTAATTAGTTATGAAATAAATCATTTTAACATGGCATTATGCAAAATAAACACAAACAACATTTTAAACATTTTTAACATGGATGAAAGTTGCATAAAATGAATCTACACAAAATTCTAAGCATTTTTCATATATAAGTTATTTACATATGATGCATGGTTCTAGCGTGGAGGGGAAGTGTAGGAGGGCTAGATGGGTTGTGTAGACGTGTTGGGCTGAGAAGAGAGAGAAGCAGAGCAGCCCGACAACGGTTTCCGGAGACCAAAAATGTCCGACGAAAAGACCGGCTAGTATTGCCGCTATATTTATCCGTTGGGGCGTCAAACGGACTCCGAATGCGATGAACTTGACAGGCGGCCTATCTACGGTATAACAACACCGCATGCCAACTTTCAACCCATTCCGCGAACATTTTCCGGCCACTTATAAAAATACTATTTCGGACATGCCGCGGGCGCATGCGAGTGTGGTTGGGCTCAGAACGGACAAGGGAGAGAACAGGGAGACTCGGACGGATGCAAGTTTTGAAAACATGATGATGCAATGAGGATGATGACATGGCAAGATGCAACACGCAAGCAAAAGACAAGGCAACAACAGCGAATAACTGGAAGACACCTGGCGCATCGGTCTCGGGGCGTTACAACTGGGTTGGGGTATAATCTGTGTCAGTCTGGGTTATGTGTGGTGGGGCTGGTTCTTGGGCAAGTACAACTGTGGTTCTATCTGCATCGACAGGTAGCACGATCTTTCTGAAGACCATGTTTTTACTCCCACGGATACTGCCATCACACCCTCCAATCGAAGTAATTGAATGTACAGACATTGTAAGATAGACAGGTGCAATGGATAATAGGGAAGAAAACTGGGCATAAAATAATTCACATTTATGTTGTCTAACCAAAGAGAATAGCAGGACATAATTTCACATATATGATGGCTAATTAAACATGATAGCATGACACAATTTCACATGTATGATGGCTAACTAAACAGGATAGAATGACATACTTCAAAATATGATGACTATGTAAACATGATGACATGATATAACTATATGATGTGTCTATTAAAGTGGTTGGCATGCCATAAATCACAAACATGCCGTCGATGGAAACATGATGGCATGATATAATTCACAGATAGAATGACATAATCCAAGATATGATGACTATGTAAACAGGATGAGATGATATAACTATATTATGTCTTTAGAAAATGGGTTGGTATGCCATAATTCAGATACATGATGACTATGTAAACATCTTGGCATGATATAATTCAAATATATGATTTATATACTAAGAAAGTGAGCAGAGGGCAATCGCATATATGATGTGTCAACTAAGGAGATGGCATTCAATATTGTGTATATGATGTAAAAACTAAGCATTGCAATACAACATATGCATGATATGAGTAATATAACCCTGCCAAGTTTGAGCATACACCTCAGGGGGATAATAGGACTGGTCATCTGCCTCTGAATCCTCCACTGAAGAGCTATCTGTAACCAGCAAGATATCTACTTCAGCAGGTAGCATTGTCTGCTCTGAAGACCTTGTTTTCACTCCAGATTTCTCCATCACCAATTCAAATGGCTGATGCACAGGAAGAGCAATTGAATATACAAACATTGTCAACAAATGCAACGAGAAATACAAAAAAAGGTGGCATGATATAATTCACATATATGACGCTTGGCTAAACAACATGGCATTGCATAATTCACATATATAATGCCTTGCAACAAGATAGCATTTCATAATTCCCATATACAATGTCTTGCAACAAAATGGCATCGTATAATTCACATACATGGTAATTAGACACTAAACAGGTGGCATTCACACAAAGCATTTCTATACTAAGCAAATGACATAGCAATGCAAGATACCCTACACACGATATGAGCAACATAACCCTACCAAGTTAGAGCATGCACCTCGGGGGAAATAGGACTGGTCATCTGTCTCTGAATCCTCCTCTGAGGAGCTATCCGTAACCAGCAAGACATGCACTTCGTCAGATAGCATTGTCTGCTCTGAAGACCTTGTTTCCACTTCAGATTTTTTTCCATGACCGTGCCGAATGGCTGATGCACAGGAAGAGTAATTGAATGTACTAAAATTGTCGACAAATTTAACACGTAATAAAAAATGATGGCATGATATAATTCACATATAAGATGACTGGCTAACCAGGGTGGCATTGCAAAATTCACATATATGATGCCTGGCTAAACAAGATGGCATTGCATGATTGACATATACGATAAAGAAACTAAACAAATGGGATTGACACAAAGCATGTCTAAACTAAGCAGATGGCATATTTGATGTATACAATAAGCAATGCAAGGCACCATATGCATGATATTACCAACATCAGCATGCCAAGTTAGAGCGAAGACCTCACGGGGTAAATAGGAGTGGTCTTCTCCTTCTGAATCCCCCTTAGAACAGTTATCTTCCTCTTGATTATGATCCGAAATGGGTGGAGGGGGGCTGCCTTTGCACCCACCATGGAGCGACGTCAGCATGAAATTTTATTGCCATGCAAGGCTCGTCTCTTTTTCTCTACATGTTCAGTTCCATTGTGTAAAATAACTGACATGGATAGGAATAAAACATAGTGAGATTATGTAAGGAGTGCATGCACAAATCTAGAGTGATGGTAGCAAATTGTCGATAGACCCAAAACCAATGATAGTAGGCAGATAATAGCTTTAGTTAAAAATACAGATAATGGCTCCTTTAATGTTTGTTTGCACCCAACATGAAACTCATAGTATACACCCAAGATTAACCAGATAGTACTGATTGTTGCCCCAATATGTACCCCACAACCATTTAAATACTCAAGTTTCAGCATTAGTTTGGACCTGACTTGGAGTCTAATAGGTGAACACGACGATAAAGTAGCATGTTATCATATTAAGCGATGCATAACGTAAGCATACACAGAAGAGTATGACCTCTCTTGCAGACCCGTGTAGTCCTCAAGGTCACCTGCTCAGTTGATGATGGTAATGCAGTTATCGTGGTTGCCGACGGCGGGGAAGAAGATCTGAGGTGGCGAAAGACAGTCTGGAGAGCGGATCCCTGCTGTGGTGAACCCTTCCGTCGTTGGAGTAGATGATCCGGGGTGGAACACAGTGCAGCAGGAGCAGGAGCAGGAAAAACCACACAAGGTTTTCTTTGACACATATCTGTAACAGAAGTAATTGTGTAAGGGCTTGTTTGAATTTGAGGACTGTAACAATGCAGGGCTAGTAAATAGACAGGAATAGGATAGGAACGCACGTGCAAAATAGAGAATTTAAAAACACAGGACTTCTGCCAATCTGGGTGTTTGATTCACAAGAATTGGAAGATCACATGATGCAAAGAAGCATGGTGAGATTAAGTCAAACCACAAGAAAATGTACGGTTATAATGCTATTATGCTACTATCTCTTAGTCTTGTGCTTCATGAATAAGAATTTGAAAAGGAGGACAAGTGGAAATTAAAATTCCTATGGTTTTTCTTTCAAGGAGACACTGAAGGAACAAATCCTACAGTTTTCCTTTGCTCCATTCCTTTGAACCAAATTCATGAATAGTAGAACCATAGGAAACTTTCCAATTCCTATGTTTTTCCTTCACTTTTCCTTTCAAGAACTGGCGATTCTAGTAGGCAGGCTTGAGCAAGGAAAAGTCTACACTCAAAAAATGTTTTTGGGCTACTTCTATTACTTTGGACCCAGGCCATTGCCCTACTAGCTCAACTCCCAGGCCCATCGATAAATGCACAGCTCAAAGGCACCGAGATAAATAATGATGGCGTTCAAGAGAGTCCATCATGGATAGCTAAGTTGCCTGGTACCTCACTGCTTGTCATATAGTAGGATAAAATAATTGTATTTCACATTACTACGTGTGCTCAGTGGACAATATATATAACATGTAGAGTAAAAGAGAGATGCAACAAGTGTACAACCTCTTTGGCGAAGCCATGTCGATCTCAGCATGATTGGGTTGGTCGATGAGGATGCTCCGGCTGACTTGGTTGTCGGAGGAGGGCAAGAATATCTTAGGCATCTGGAGATGGAGCCTGGGGTACTGCTCTGCTGTGATGGAGGGTTTCATCATTGGAGCAGCTCCGGTGAGTTGTACGACTCCAAGGCTGAAGCAGGACAAGAGAGACAATGTGAACCTGAGTGGAATTCTAATAGCATCTCCAATAGATGACCTAAAATACATAACCACAAAGTGCTAGATGTAAAATACATCAGCCACTCATCTTTGAACTTAACTGTCGAAACTGAACTTAACTGTTGAAACTGAATTTTGCTGTCGAAACTGAATACACTAGTAGCGAAAAAGTAGTAGTAGCAACAGCACGCGCGAGAGCCGGGGCGGCTGGTCATGTAGCAACATCAGGTGAGGCTACCCTGAGCCGCCAGCCACCACTGGCCAAACAGCCGCCCCCGCCACCCGTGGCAGGCGGTGCGCTGCCCTGCCCGCCCCGAAACCACTCCCACCGCCGGTCCGCTGCCGCCCCGGTCATCCCTCTAGCCCCCCATGCCGAGCTTTTTCTCCGGCGATCCCCACGCCACCGCCCCACCACCACCGGCGACCACCGCCCCCACCCTGAGCCCTAAGATAGATAGTAGGGTACCTCTCCGGCGAGCCCCCACCCCTAAAAATTGACTGACCCAAAAGTCGATTCAATCGACTGAAGTGTAATCAGAGCAGCATCGCAAGCAAGAGCGAGAGCAGCAGCACGAGCAAGAGCAATAGCGAGAGCAGACCAAGCAGGGGACCGAGAGCAAGAGCAGAGCAGCAGCGCGAGCGAGAGCTAAAGCAGCAGCAGCTCCTACTGATGTGGACGTCGCCGCCGAGGGAGCGATGCCGTGGAGGAAGTGGCTGGCGACGATGCCGTGGATGGAGCCACGCCGTGTCGGCTCGGTACCGAGCACCGACGGCACCGTGAGATTGAATCAAGAAGAAAATGTGGAGATTAGTGTACAACCTCTTTGGTGGCACCGATTAGGCCTCAGCTTCATCCGAGGAAACGGTGATGATGATGCTTTTCTGGTGGTGCATGTGAACATGGCGGTTTGGGAATGGAGGTGGCGCGAAAGACGAGGGGAACGTCGAGGCAGCTCCTTGGAGGTGGAGGAGGGGGTGGCTGAACCGGCGGGACGACGAGATCGACGACGGATCCTCATCCGGTACAATGGATGAGGGACGTTGAGGTGTTGCTGTGGACGACGTCGTCGGGGATGAGGCTCCGGCTGGGTGGCGGATGGAGGAGGGTGTGGGGCTTCGCGGGTTTTCACGGCCTTGGTGTACGAATGGGTGGGATGATGGGATGGGAGTGGGAAACCATGGCTTAGGGACCCGCTTGTCCGAAATGTGGGGTAAGTTACGGAAATACCCCCACCGATTTGTGCTAGGCGGTTCTTTCGGTTCAGGGGTATCACGGGCATTTCGCATGTCGGGATTTCGCAGGAGGTGGGAGTTTTCACGCGCGTTGTAATTTTGAGATAGCAAGGTGCAGGTTGAGATGGAGGGAGTTTTCAGAGCATAATGAGACAAATAAGTATCTTAAACATTTCTGGGTAACAAGGCGCGGATTGAAATTTCCGGACAAGCCTAACGTGTACTGTACCAAATCAATTCGCACTTCTGCCGACAAAAAAACAAAAAGAAATCAATTCGCACCACACAAGAGAGTCTAGTCCCGTGTACTGTACCAAATCAATTCACACTACAAATGCCATACAAAACTTTGAATCATGTTATGTTTGATTAAAATATTTCGCTACGTGTATAATGCATGCAACCTGCTACTCAAATGAATGTTTTATGCATTCCAAACGTATATACTACCGCTTCAATATGAACTAAATTTGAATTCGTTTCTCTATTTGAATAAGATCTGCAATAATGATTGTTGTGAAGTCAAACCATTTGAATTTGTTTCTCTATTTTAATAAGATTTACAATCATCATTATTGTCAAGTCAAACCATCGTTTGTGTATTATCTTCACATCACACCACATGATTACTGTCGAGTTAGATATGAACTATGTGTACTATATGAACTCGAACTCGATTTTTTGAATCCACTTTATGTTGATTTCAAATCACAGTACATTTCAAGCTCTAGCTAGATCTTCATAATCTAAACCATGTCTCATATGTATAATGTTTTTATCACATAATGTATGGTGCCCAGCCCCCTACTTCTACAAGTATTTAGATGTGAGTTGCAAACGCCACACATTACCACAAATTCGAATAAAATGTGAGATTGTTCGATATATAGTATTGTTTAGATTGTTTGATATTTAGCTGTAAGCTGCAAACGCCACACATTATCACAAATTCAAATAAAATGTGAGATTGTTCGATGTATAGTATGGTTTAGATTGTTCGAAATTTAGCTGTGAGTTGAAAATGCCATGCATTATCACGTTATGGTATAACATGTGCAAAACCACAACACACGTATCATCGCTATATTCATGCATGAATGTGTTTATAACACTATGATATCCTATTCAAATATATGAATCCACTTTCATATCAAATTATCATTTTTGTTAGTCTCAAACTCCCACACAATCCTCTAACCTTTGTAGCTAGCACTAACTTTCACTCGTGCATGCACACACCCTCCTCGCCCTCCCCCTCCCTCAGCATTCTATCCATCGCGCACATTCTTTTTTAGGTCGTTCTCCCGCAGCCTCCACAACTCCTTTCTGACACACACCGATCGATAAACCTCTCCAGCGATGTCTGCCTACAACATACACACACACCTTCCATCTCCTCCTTTCCGTGTCCATGCCTCGTATCTCTGATACGGTCCCACACACGTGTAAACTCTCGCCCCTATTTTCATCGATCTCACAATCGCACACTCCCCTTATCTAGCTAGTAGCTCGGCATCTCGCACCACCTCCTAGCTCCATTCTCCCTGTCTATCCATCTCGCTGGGCCTTATTTGCCTCTAACAAATGGATTTACATCGACCGATCTCCCGCTATACATATAGCTAGGTAGGTCCTTATAACTCGTTTTCCCCACGCGTCGATCGATCTACCTCATTAGTTATGTTTCTCCCTTCCTCCGACAAACAACAATTGATCTACCGATCTAGTTAGGTTTGCTTACCAAACACATGGTTCCCATTCATCATCCATGCACGCGTCCCGACACATTTATCACGCACAGGCACACAAAGAAACACATCCCCACTCTTATTGATAATATTGCATTTATGCCCTCAGTTTGTCTAGTAGGCCTCTCCCACCATCTTCGAGAAGCAACTCCATCACCCATAAAGCACTCTACCCCTCTCCTCCCCCCCTCTCTCTCCTCTCTCTCTCTCTCTCTGTCCAACCTATTTTCCGTCCTTCAGTTATGTATGGATGTCGACTGATCTCCCTCAAGACATACCTGGGTCTCTCCTTCTCAACACATATACGAGTCGTTCTACCTCTCTAGTTAGGCCTCTACCTCCCCCCTTGTCGGTGTCAAAACCGGAGGATCTCGGGTAGGGGGTCCCGAACTGTGCGTCAAGGCCGGATGGTAACAGGAGACAAGGGACACGATGTTTTTACCCAGGTTCGGCCCCTCTCGATGGAGGTAATACCCTACTCCTGCTTGATTAATATTGATGATATGGGTAGTACAAGAGTAGATCTACCACGAGATCAAGGAGGCTAAACCCTAGAAGCTAGCCTATGGTATGATTGTTGTATATGGAGTTGATGTCCTACGGACTACAACCCTCCAGGTTATATAGACACCGGATAGGGTTAGGGTTACACAGAGTCGGTTATAATGGTAGGAGATCTTGAATATCCGCATCGCCAAGCTTGCCTTCCACGCCAAGGAAAGTCCCATCCGGACACGGGACAAAGTCTTCCATCTTGTATCTTCATAGTCAGGAGTCCAGCTGAAGGTATAGTCCGGCTACCCGAACACCCCCTAATCCAGGACTCCCTCAGTAGCCCCTGAACCAGGCTTCAATGATAATGAGTCCGGCACGCAGATTGTCTTCGGCATTGCAAGGCGGGTTCCTCCTCCAAGTCCTTCATAGAAGATTGTAAACACCAAGAGCAGTGTCCGGCTCTGCAAAATAAGTTTTCACATATTGCCATAGAGAGAATAATATTAACACAAATCAAATCTGCTGACGTATTCCGCAGTGCGTCATCACACTACGGCCAAGTCCTTTACTCGAATCGTTTTTACTTTTCCACCTTAGCACGTTTTGCGAGGCAGTTTCCTTGGCACGTCTTGTCAAAGCAGAGATCGTGTACCCCTTTTATGGGATTCTCATCAATACGGACGTGGGTAACCCAACCGTGCCCGTTAGCACGTTTCCTTGATTAAATACGAGTCCCAAACGGTTACGGGGAGGGCTCTTGGTATTCAACCTCTTATAAAGAGACCAAGGCCTTACTTCTTTTTTCAATCTCAAGCGAGTTCGCCCGCCGCCTCGAGTTCCAACACCCTAGGCTCCAGATTCCAGGCGCTTCGGACCTTCGACGATGTCCGGTTCTGACCTTCAAGGCCGATGGATGCCCTCCTCCGTCACGGAGGAGGACATACTAAAGTTGAGGCAGGCTAAGTTCCTGACCGGTGAAATTTCGCATAGGTTGCCTGCTCAAGGGCAGGTCATTCCCAGTCCCCAGCCCGGTGAGAGCGTGGTGTTCATGTCTCACTTCCTTCGGGGGTTGGGCTTCCCAATGGATCCCTTTGTGAGGGGACTGTTGTTTTATTACGGGCTGGAATTCCATGACTTGGCTCCGGAGTCCATCCTCCATATCTCCTCGTTCATTGTCGTGTGTGAAGCGTTCCTCCGTGTTACCCCTCACTTTGGATTATGGCTCAAGACCTTCAAAGTGGAGCCGAAGATGATCAAGGGACGACACGTAGAGTGCGGAGGCGCTATTATAAGCAAAAATGCTGATGCTCCATGGCCTGAGGGCTCTTTTCAAGAGGAGCTAGGCTTGTGGCAACGAGAGTGGTTTTATATCACCGCTCCCTGAAGCACCAAGTGGGTGGCGCCTCCTGCCTTTCGCTCGGGTCCCCTACCACGGCTAGCATCATGGGTCAACAGAGGGTTAGATTGGGGTTTGCCCAAAGACGTGCCCTTGTTGCAGGGCCGCATTAAGGATCTCTTGGAAGGAGACCTCAGCCTGGTCAAGGTGACACAAGTCATGCTGATTCGCCGAATATTGCCTGGCAAACGTCGCTCCCTTCGCCTGTGGGAGTTTAATCCACAGGGACCGCGAGCTCTCTAGAATTTCATGGGCGCAACGCCCGCGGAGATGTATAAACTGTTCTTCGGATCACAAGAGATGTGTCCGGATTTAACCGAGGACGTAGGCCTAAGCTGCAATCGCCTGGATACTCAAGTAAGCAACCTTGTGCCCGGACCTTCTATCCGTATAATTGTCATAAACTTGCCCCTAAAAGAGCCGTCCTTTTAAACAGGAGTGGATAGCGAAGGCAAAGCTGATCAGGTGTCCGGCTGCCCTTCCCGAAACCAGGCCGGATCCCGTGCTGGTCAGGATGCTAGAGATAATGCCTTTGGAGGGAAGCAAGAGGGAGGACAAGGAAACTATGGCCTCCTCGAAGGAGGCTGCTCCGAAGGAAGGAACCAATAATTCCTCTCCTAAGGGGAAGAAGAGAGCCGCCTCTGACGACCCGGAAACCATGGCCTCGAAGCGGGGAAAAAATCCTCGCCAGAGGGTCCGACACCGGGGAGTTCCTTGGCCGGAATACGCCCTCAAGGGGATCAGCCCTCCAGCGAGCCGTAAGTAGAGAAAGATCTTCCTTTTGAGGGATGAGGGAAATCCTTGATTTATATCTGAGAAGATTAACCGAATTTTTACCTTGTAGCTCGGACCTCGACCCTTCTCAGCAGAGCTCGTCTTCGGGGGATCTCCTACCGGAGATGATGGAGAGCGGGATGCCTCCCCCTGCCGTGCCGCCTAGCGAGGCGGGCGACCCTGAGGTGTCGTCGCGGAGGGTTTCTCCGAATCCGGCAGGGGCGGAAGATAGCTATGTGCCCCCCCGAGGTTCTCCGCGTCCGGCCTTCGAAAGAGGTCGTGGGTCAAGTCCGGCACCGTCTGGTGCTCGGCCGGAGGAACTAAAGATTCTGCTGGGGCGAGCTTCTATCTCGGAGGAGCACCTTGTATTGATGGGCACGGTGATTGAAAGGATCTCATCCGCCGAGAGCAGATTGCATGAGGCTGTCAAAAGTTTACTGACGGGTTTTGAGGTACATTAGATAATGTACACTTTTGTGAGTTGCGCATGAATAAGATGCGCCATGTGTAGATAGTAGCCCCTGAGACTCTGCGCGTCATCAAGAAATGACGACACGCGGAGGATCATAATCCCAGGTCTAAGATGTCGCCTTTGAATGTAGGAGGCAGGGTGTCCGGAATCGAGCCGAACTAACGATTTTGCCGAACTAAAGCGGCAACTAGACGTGGCAGATGCCGACATCGCGCTTGTCAACAAGCGGCTTGATGAGGCTCAAGGTATTTAATTCCTTGGGCGGCATCAGGTAAGAAGAGTTTTATGCCAGTGTCTTACGATGTGTGTGCTTGACGCAGATGGTGCGGCCGCCGTGGAGAGTCTTAGGGCAGAACTTGCCCGAGCTAAAGAACAAGCCAGAGAAAGTGATGTGGCTGCCAAGAAAGCCCTTGAAGAGCTGAGAGCCGAATAGGCCGCTCATTGCCGAAGTAAGGAAAAGATGGCCGAGATGGCCGAAAAGTTAAAGAGCGCTGCAGACCGTTGCAGACTTCTTGAGAAATAAGACCGGGCGAAACAGACGGACTTAGAGAAGGCCGTTGCCAATGCCAAGGACGCGCGCTCTGCGATGAGAGCTGTGAAGGAGGAGCTGCGTCAGGCCGAACAGATTGCGGCTGGAAAGCCCTTTATGCTGCGAAGGAAATTTTGCGATCCGAAGTTTGCTCCGTTGGACCGGATGTGGAGTGTGGAGGATACCTATCTGGATTTGGTAGCGAGTGCTGCTGATGCGACCGAACACTTTCGAGATTAGAAAGATCGCAAAGTGGAAAAGCTTTTCTGGTCGCAGTTTCACAATCCAGAGCGTCCACTGGCAGTGGACGATCATTTGGCTCAATGGGCTGAACTGAATAGGTTGTCCGGACTCACCATGAAGTACGTCATGGGTCATCTGTGGCCGGGGAGATCGGAGCCGAAGAGTTATTTCAGCTTGGTGCAGCAATTCCTGACGCGGTGCCGCGTATTAATGCAATGAAGAGGTCAGCATGCATAGAGGGCGCAAGGATGGCTCTTGCCCGTGTCAAGACATACTGGGCAGAGATGGAGACCACCGTTGTTGCGTCTCGAGATTCGAACAAAATCCGAGTACCCTCCAAGCACTATTTTCAGGAAGTCCTTGAAGGCGCTCATGTAATAGAGACGCAGTGCTCGAAAGATGCTATGTTATGATAGCATATGTAATTATAAAGTAATATTTTGATAAACTGTAGTGGCCTTTTTATACTTGTGCCTTCAAGTATTGGGAACACCTCCTGTGCGGCCGTTTTAAGATATATATATACAAAATCTGAAAGATGGCAGTCGTTGGCTTCAGCCCCCACGCACATAGTGCGGGGGTGCTCGCAGAAGACGCATTTTCACACTTAACTCAATGTCTTGGTCCTACAAAGGAGGTGATAGCGCAGCGGGCCAGGCAACCAGACTATAATGCTTTAACACTTTCACTTAGCCATAGGAGCTTGACAATGAGACTATTTAGGTAGCCCCTTGGTGGCGACTGCGTTCGCCCGAGTTCGAGGCGCGTATGTGCCTGACCGGGAAGCGGCCCTTCGTTAAAGCGGAGGAATCCGATAGATTCTGATAGGTCATCGAGTGGCTGACCAGTCTCAAGCTACATCATGACAGTCAGTTTTCGGCTTTCTCTACTGAGGTGCTCGCCCGGCCAAACCGGGGCACAATCGCAGTAGTTCTCCTGGTGCTACCTTAGCCGATAGAGCGGAACGTAAGGTAGCCGAACTCAGGAGCCGGGCAACCCAACATTTGACCAAAGACATGATTCGGAGCTGATGCATATAATGCCAAAACTCGCGACGCCGAACACTCCCTAAGGTGTTCGGTCTTTATGAGTGCGGGCGAAACAACACTCTTTATTAAAAAGCCCCTAGTGTCCAGGTACGTGCAAAAATTCTGACGTGGCCACATGCCAAGACGCCAGCCTCCTCCTTGGTTATATCAGAAAAAACCAGGGGATGTGTAGCAACAAGAGACCGTAAAAAAGGTTTACGCAGGGTCTTAATCTAAAGAGAATCCTTTAGGATGGGTCCCTACTGCACGTCTGCGTCTGTGTCTCTGTTGTGCCGTATCCTGGACGGGCGCCGCACGACGTTCATCTGTAAAAGAGAGGAACTGAGTTGAAAATGGGTCGTGCCGAACAAAAGTTTAAAATAAACAAAGTGTAAAGTAAAATATATAAAATTGAGCTTTATTGTCTCTTATTGTATATGCATGGAGCCCCTAGTGCGGGGGTATATGGCCACTAAGCCTGCATCAATGATGATTTTGTACCGAACTCGTCTATCCGCGTTCGTGGTCTTTAATGACCTATTTCAAAGTTTTTTGGCCGGTGAGGCCATTTTACTGTGGGGCTGTCAAAGCGGCCGCACAGTCCTCCACTTGGGGAGGCGCACTTTAGTGCTTCCCCTTCAAAGAGATGATGCCTCGTGGACCGGGCATCTTAAGCGTGAGAGATGCATAATGCGGTATTGCGTTAAAGCGGGCGAAAGCTTCGCGTCCTAGTAGTGCTTGATAGTGACTTGAGAACGGGACGATATGAAAGGTCAGCTTTTCGCGGCGGAAGTTATCGGCAGAGCCGAATATAACTTCGAGCCAGAGAAAACCCATACAATGGGTGTCCGGACCAGGTGTTACCCCTTGAAAGGAGGTTTTGCTGCGGCGGATTCTTGCTGGGTTTATCCCCATGTGATGGATTGTATCCTGATATATCAGGTTTAGTCCACTGCCGCCGTCCATAAGGACATTTGAAAACCGGAGTCCGCCAATTATTGTATCGAGTATCAAGGCAGTCCAGCCTGCATTCTTGATATTTCTAGAATAATCTAGCTGATCAAAGATGATTGGTTTTGACAACCAGTGGCGGGACCCTTTGGGGATAGGTCGTGTGGTGCGTACCTTTATGGGCGCCGCATGTTTTGTTATGTGAAGTAAGTTCACTGTTTTTACTTCTTGTGGGAAGTTCTTTTGTTTCCTGGTGCTCTACTTTTGGGGTTCGTCCTCGTCTTCACTTGGTGTGCCGAGCCCCTTGTGTTCGGCATTGAGTCTGCCGGATTGTTTGAAAACCCAACAATCTCTGTGGGTATGGTTAGCAGGCTTCCCGGGAGTACTGTGTATCTGACATATCCTGTCCAGGATTTTATTTAAGTAGGATGGATCGTCCCTGTTATCCTGGAGGGGTGGTTTTGTCTGATTTTGTTGTGAACCTTTGAATCCGACATTGACTGCCGTGCTCTTCGGACTTTTTTCCTTAGTCCGGCGACGGTCCTTGTTGCGTCGCGGTTTTCCGTTTCCATCCCTGGTTTCGGATGTACCTGGGTCACTGGGGCCGCACCTTGCCAACCAGCTATCCTCTCCTGCACAAAAGCGGGTCATGAGGCTTGTTAGTGCGGCCATTGTTCTTGGCTTTTCTTGGCTGAGGTGTCTGGCGAGCCATTCGTCTCGGACGTTATGCCTGAAAGCTGCTAAGGCTTCGGCGTCCAGACAGTCGACTATCTGATTCTTTTTAGTGAGGATTCTATTCCAGAACTGCCGAGCTGATTCTCCGGGCAGTTGAGTTATGTGACTGAGATCGTCTGCATCCAGGGGGCGGACATAGGTCCCTTGAAAATTTTCTTGGAAAGCATCCTCGAGCTCTTCCCAATTTCCAATTGTGTTTTCAGGAAGGCTTTTAAGCCAATGCCGGGCTGGCCCTTTAAGCTTAAGGGGTAAATATTTTATGGCGTGGAGATCATCTCCTCTAGCCATGTGTATGTGGAGGATATAATCCTCGATCCAGACTCCAGGGTCTGTTGTTCCATCATATGCCTCTATGTTTACGGGTTTGAATCCCTCTGGAAATTCATAGTCCAGGACCTCATCGGTGAAACATAGGGGGTGTGCGGCGCCCCTGTATTTGGGTGTGCCGGATTCTGATGATGGCTTTATTGCGTTGCTTACGAGAGCTTGCTTTCTTGGCCCATAAATGGACCTAACTAGGCCATGATGCGAATCCTTAGGTGGGTCGCATGCTGATTTAAGTGCGGCGCCGCTTGCCGCTTTATGGGGTCGTCTATCCGACCGTGTGGCTTATTATTTTTTGAATGTGAGGGCTCTAGGGACTCTTCGTCGAATTCACGCAGTAGCTTTCTTTTCGGATAGCTTTTAGTGCGGCGACCGTCGCCGTATTTACCTGCGGTATTGATTACTTTGCTCCATCTAATCCGGAGTGCATCTTCCGCTGTTTTTAGCTTCCGCTTCTGCTTTTTCAGGCTGCGTGCAGTTGCAACGAGCCTCTCATGGAGATTCTTGTGCTCCATGGGTTTATCCGGCGTGAGGTCGTCCGGAATGCCGTTTTTGCCGGAGGAGGGATGTTCTGTTTCTCTATCCGTGTTGCCTTGTTCGGACGGTTGCTCTAAGGCCTGCTCGTCGTCTACCGGCTGGTCCTGCTCTATGGCTGGATTTTTATCGAGGCGGGGCTTAGGTCGTTGTTTACGTCGATGCTTTGATTGATTTTCGGGGGGTCGATCTCCCGTTCCATCCCCTTTTTCCTCGTTGTCGCTTCCTTTAGGGGTATCCACCATGTATACATCATGAGATGAGGTGGCTGTCCAATGCCCTATGGGCGTTGGTTCATCGGTATCTCCTGCATCGTCATCCATGCTGTCGATGTATCCGGAGTCGAAGTTGAGCACGTCGTTTAAATTGTCGATAGTGGCTACCAAGTGGGTGGTGGGTGGGCTTTGAATTTCTTCATTGTCCATATCCCATCCTCACTGACCGCAGTTCGGCCAGGGCTCTCCTGATAAAGAGAGAGACTTGAGAGAATTCAGGATATCGCAAAAAGGCGAGTGCTGAAAGATGTCCGCGGCGGTGAACTCCATTATTGGCGCCCAATCGGATTCAATCGGCAGGGGCGCGGGGGGTTCGGAGTCCGGAGAGGAGTTCAGATCCTCGGAGTCGTGAGTCACGCGGAGTGTGGGGACGGCGTTCGGCTCGATCGCTTTTGAGATCGCAGCCCCCGAGGTGACGTGCAACCGCTCATTCTCGATTGACACAACTGGCTCCGAATTAAGGGTCCCAGCTGGTGCGTTTGCGGCCTCCGGGATACTGTTCGGTGACAGAGCTAGATCATGCCGCGCAAGATAGTGCGGCCCGCTTGGTTGTGGCTCGAATCCGTCGAAGATCAAATCTCCGCGGATGTCTGCCATGTAGTTTATGCTTCCAAACCTGACTTGATGGCCAGGGGCGTAGCTTTCGATCTGCTCCAGGTGGCCAAGCGAATTGGCCCGCAGTGCGAAGCCGCCGAAGACGAAGATCTGTCTGGGGAGAAAAGTCTCACCCTAGACCGCATCGTTGTTGATGATCATAGGAGCCATCGCGCCTAAAGGTGACGACACAGAGGAACTCTGAATGAAAGCACCAATGTCGGTGTCAAAACCGGCGGATCTCGGGTAGGGGGTCCCGAACTGTGCGTCAAGGCCGGATGGTAACAGGAGACAAGGGACACGATGTTTTTACCCAGGTTCGGGCCCTCTCGATGGAGGTAATACCCTACTCCTGCTTGATTAATATTGATGATATGGGTAGTACAAGAGTAGATCTACCACGAGATCAAGGAGGCTAAACCCTAGAAGCTAGCCTATGGTATGATTGTTGTATATGGAGTTGATGTCCTACGGACTACAACCCTCCGGTTTATATAGACACCGGATAGGGTTAGGGTTACACAGAGTCGGTTATAATGGTAGGAGATCTTGAATATCCGCATCGCCAAGCTTGCCTTCCACGCCAAGGAAAGTCCCATCCGGACACGGGACGAAGTCTTCCATCTTGTATCTTCATAGTCCAGGAGTCCGACTGAAGGTATAGTCCGGCTACCCGAACACCCCCTAATCCAGGACTCCCTCACCCCTCCTCCCCCACACACACTGATACATCGAGCGCTCTAGTCATGTCTCCCTGCCACACACAAACTTGCCATGTGCCCTCCGACGTTCCGGTAGGTTAGTCTCCCTATATCTTTGACTTGCACACACACAATTTCGATGGCTCTCTTCATCGATCTCACACACTTGATCCTCTCTTAGACTCTATCGATATCTGTGACCCCTACCTCTCTTCTCTTGGATCGCCCCCCTCTATATATGATATCGATAGGCCTCTATTTCACACACATTGCATGTGTCAAATTTTTGATGTGTTACGAATGCACACGCCATCTGTTTAGGTTTGTATCTCTCTCACACACACCCACGTAGGTGGGGGACATGCACGAAGAGAAGAGGTGCATGCATGGCGCACGTACTCCCGTCTCTTTCCCAACCACACCCACGTGGGTACACGGTGGAGCTTATTTCTGTACGAAAAGGCAGCTCACGTGGTAATTTGACACGTGTACTGGTTGTCCACTTGATGGAGGATCGTCTACCACGGGTGAACAAACAAATTGCGACTTGACGCGTTATGTTAAAAAAGAGGTAAACCACGTGGGGCCTACCTTAGAGGCAATGCTCTATACACTTGGGATGCTCTGTGCGTATTACTTTTGGTGTGTACCGTCAACTCGCATAACGAGGAGAAACTTGCTTACTACGCCGTCTCCCCCGACCACGAGCGTGGTGGCTCGCAGGATGAGGTGAAGCTTGCTTACTATGGCTTACGCCCGCTCCCTCACCCACGTGTGCGGTGGCTCGCAGGACGAGGAGAAAATTTTACTACTCCCTCTGTTTACTCCTCATCCCTACCTTGGTTAGAGAGATTATCATATTGTTTGGAATATATGTTCTTTAGTAGATTTCAATATGAACTACTAGTACATACTCCAAACACTGATGTATATAGATGTATTTTAGAGTGTAGATTCACTCATTTTGCTCCGTATGTAGTCAATATTGAAATAAACGTAATAGTATGCACTCTCCCTCGCCCACGTGGTGGACGTGCAGCAATTCAGTCGGTCTCATATAGCTAGAATGGTATATACTGTAGTACCATTATTGCTCGACTTCCCAAAGAGGCGAAGAGCCAATCACAAGGTTAATATTTTGGAGATGCCAAGAAGGTTTATAGGAGAACGAGTAGTACTAGTACTAGTAGTACGTACCAGTGGTACGTACTGTACGAGGAAGAAGGCAACAAGATGTATGTTTTGCGTGACAGTATCTTCTTACAGGACGTGCTAGACCTAGTGGACCTCATTGTTACAATGGGACTACTCCCTATCATAGATGGAACGATTCAGAGTGGTGGGCGGCGTGCATAATTTGGAGCTGCTTAGGCTAGTCATAATGGGAGTAACTTATGTAGTAACATGACACATCCTGACGGTGTCCTAGACTAGGGGGTACTCACCACGTCATCTACCGATCTGTTAGATTGGGCCGAGGACCCCCATGGCCGTATACTCATGGGCCAGTTTGGACAACTGCCGCATACATGGAAGATTCCACAAGACTTGGTGATCAAGACAAGGACTCCTCCCCACTGGCATATCCGGCTAGGACTCTTGTTATCCTAGGCCTCTGGTGCATTATATAAACCGAGGCCATGCTAGTTGATAGACAACATACAATCATACCATAGGCTAGCTTCTAGGGTTTAGCCTCTACGATCTCGTGGTAGATCAACTCTTGTAATACTCAAATCACCATTATCAATCAAGCAGGACGTAGGGTTTTACCTCCATCAAGAGGGCCCGAACCTGGGTAAAACATTGTGTCCCCTGCCCCCTATTACCATCCATCTTAGACGCACAGTTCGGGACCCTCTATCCGAGATCCACCTGTTTTGACACCGACATTGGTGCTTTCATTGAGAGTTTCGCTGTGTGATCGGCAAAAAGATCAATGGCTCGTCTGCAGGTCAATTGTGATGCCGGCATGTTTCGCCGGCTCGACTGGTCAGCTTGGCTCGACGAGGACCATGCTCCATCTCCGATCGTCATGTTCGGACGAGGGCCTTCATCAACATCAACTCTGATCAAAATCAAGATCATGGAGGAATCATCCATGGAGCTCGGGGGCTCAACGTCAACATTGCCCTCGGGTGCCCGTGCTGTTTTCTGAATAGCAAACTTGTATCCGCTGCCACCACCTCTTAGAGCATCGCTTTAACGATCCTTTTGATGGAATTGTGCGGCATTGAGTCTACAACAACCCTGGAAAATTTCGTCGAGTTCCGATGAAGGAATCTCCGACAATCTATGATATACCGGAGCCCTATCAAATCTGGACGGGAATCTGGACGAGTGTAGGGCGTGGTCTCGAGAGCCCAGCTCGGAGGTCCTTTGGAAGATCCAACCGTTCATCTACTGCGGAAATCCCATATCTACCACCCCTCCAAATTTCAGCTCGATCCAACGGTTCAAACTCCGGAAAACTTCCGATGAGTGGACCAATTTTCAGATCTGTTTTCTGCGCGAATACGGATCCGACCCGAATTCATGTTTCTTTATGAACGTGATATTGGAAAACCTTTTTTAAGGAATTTTCTTCTATGGTATTGTGCGTGGTTTTTAAACACGTACCCATAAAATTTTAAGCCACCTTCGAGGTAATCTTCACCATCACGCTGGTGTCAAACCAGTCCGGCGGTATTGCTCCACGACTGCCGACCTGCGCTACACACGTCGCCACTTTATTGAGCCGAGCTCAATTCCTTCGATCATCATCTCGGCAAGCCGAACAAGAGTTCGGCATCGCGAAGGATAAATCATCACCAACATCACCGCCCCACGGATTACACAGAGCGGGCATACCGGCATCGCCGCACGGTCGCTTTATCAAGCCAGCATCGACCACGTCACGACTTGCATGGGCAGGGCCACACTATTGCTTCTTCAAGCTGGTGTCCATCATGCCGACCTACTTCGACTCATCGGCTGACATCGAGGCTTCGACATCTCGGCTGGACCGGGGGCTTCGCCATCTCTTCATCAACCTACTCCGGACACTTCGGCGTCACTAGCCGACCAGCTCCATCACGTTAGCTGGACCGAGGGCTTTGCCTCGGCGAGCCAACCTTTGCCAGCATTGCCATGCCGTCGTTTTATCGCCCATCAGGCAATGGGTGTGCGGATCGAGTCCCAATTTTGCGAATCACCTTCCTTCGGATTGCTACAACAAATAAACCAGGTGCTATTAATCCTAGTATTTTTTGCTTGTTTGGGTTCATTTTTCCCAAGGAATTATTACTCTAGTTTGTCCATCATCTGTACATAGGTCTATCAAATGATGACCGCATTAGCGACAGTAGCGTGGTGGTTCGGTCAGTTTCCGTACATAGTCCGGCGAACACCGCATCCGGAACTCGAACCGACCTGTGAATTCAAGCTTTGCCACGCCTTTACCGCATCACGCCGACGCCCTGCATCGACATTGACTTTGGTGCCAGGCCATATTTCTTTTATTACTCACTTTGCATAAATTATTTATTATGCAACGATTTTTTTAATTATTATTACTATTATCTCCGATTTGCACTGTTTTTTGTGCACAGGAAAATGATTCGGGGACTTCGGCGTCACTCTCCCGGTCTGCATTGACCGTGCTATGTCACCACTTCGGCGTGTCGAGCTCTCCGCTCCGCCACCTCGGGACCGGCTTGGGGATGGAACCTTGCCCCGCATCAAGCTCGGACCACGTCATCAATACCGAACACATTAACCAGCTAAGTCGCTTTCAAGCTCAAAGCTTTAATTTCTAACTTATGTTCGGTTCGACCAAGCATTATACTTTTTTGGAAAAAATTTGCTTGTAAAAAATTTCCTTGTCCAAACTTTGTTTGTGACGCATAAATTCAAATACCCCGTTTACTTGGGGGCTTCCTTTATGAAGCTTTTCCTCTTGCATATGATTATACTTGTACGACTTCGTTCCTTGTTCGTGTATTACGTCACAATATGCACCATATTGACTTAAGCGATTTGCAAGCTGGGCTGCCTCGCTCCTGTGTTTACCCCTATGTTCCCGATTGTTCGGCTAGGGAATAAAGGGAGCACCTCTGCGATTGTCACGATCGGGTCACCCGAGCCGGACCTCAGACTGGGTGAAGCCGAAAGCTAGCGCTCTTATTGTTTTCAATGATGGTCGGCACACAACGGAACTCATGAGTACAAAAAATCTATTGCACAAGTCTTATAATAACAATGAGCACCGAAGAAAGGTATCAGTGGGGGTACTATTTTCTTCGAAGATGCTTCTTACACTTTGAAGTAATATAGCATAAGTTCCCTGAGCGCGCTTTGTCTGTTACAGCCTTATGGCCTGATTGCCTGGTTATTGGAAACACCGTCGATATTCTCGACAGATGGAGTACATAACACTTTTCGGTCCTTGACTGAAGAGGAAGAAGCCGACGGTCGGTTAAGACACGTTTAAAGTTCGGTTGAACATAGATATGATATAAGTACTTCGGTACATGCAATCATTCTTTTACTCAAGTCACTTGGGGGCTCTTAAGTTTATTTGAGCCGTTTTATAATAAGTGTCCTTCTTCTTAGTCATTGCAAATTATTATTATTATTATTATTATTATTATTATTATTATTATTATTATTATTATTATTTATCACTCCTTTTTTCGACACGAGTGTGTGGTCACTAGCCGGGGAGCCTAATTTCTCTCTCAAAGCCGCTAGAGTTTAGTTTGCTAAGCTGGCCTAACGAGAAGTACTCCGCCTTCGGGATAGGAGGTTGAAGCCGTAGGCTGACCCGTTTGAAGTCTTGAGATAGGATGTGTCATGTTAAAGCACGATAGAAGCACTTTTTTAAGGCCAATTTTCGGATTGGCACCGAACACTTGATCTTGTTTGGACGTCAAGTTTTTACTGACGTTTTTTGGTTTTCCAAGCTTGTGGCACTTTTAAACTATTTGTGTGTTTTCAGCACAAGTCTCGCAGTGCAACGCCGGACACCTTTAGAGATTCGGCAAAAACATTCTCGGATATTGCTATATATGCATCGGTTTCGAATTGTGTCTTCGGTCAATAGTTGGGTTGCCCAGCTCCTGCGCTTGCCTCCTACGTTCCACTTTGTTCGGCTAGGTGTGCAAAGGGAGAACCACTGCGATTGTGCTTCCAACTCACATGGTTAAGCACCTCAGTGGAGAAAGCCGAAAACTGACTGTCACAACAAGCGTAAACTAGTCAGCGATCCGATGACGGTGTTAAATGACGGGCCATTCATAACAATGGACGAAGTGTTTACGGCTTGACCTCGATTGTCACCGAACACTATCGGGGGCTATTAACTGGCCTCCCAAACTAAATCCTCGATATTTTGCTCTTACATTCAAGCTGAGGTTTCATGATCATGCTTAGCATGACAACCCAAAGAAAGGAACCGATAGCGGGACTATTTTCTTTGGAAGACATTTCTTATGTTAAACAGTAATATAACATATCTCTCTGCGTACCTTTGTTCATAAAACCGTATGGCCAGATTGCCTTGTTTGTCGTAAATCTTTGCCCTCATAAAGGCTTTATAAAGTAGGACAAACACTCCTCGGCTACTAGCCGAGGAGGTGGAAGCCGATGGTCGGTCAACAAAGTTTTGTAAAATGCGGATCCAAGCATTAATGACGTAAAGTACTTGGATACATAGAGTCATTACACATAATTTGTGATTTTACTATGGATATCGATCCTTAATTCGGCCACCCGTGCCCGCATTAAGGCTCGGGGGCTACTGGGCTTCGGCCTTATTATTTACAAATATTAAAGGGGCACATCGATCCCCTGATCTGGTGTTGCCACCGGACCAGTGTCTCGGGGGCTACTGCATTGCCTGTTCAATGCAGAAAATTTTAAGTGCAATACAGTTGCCGAGGAGATTTTGATCCTCAGGTTGGTCGGCCGCACCCAACCTGAGTCTCTAAGCACGCCGCTTTTTGTGTCCCAAAGTATTCTGCCGAGCTAGGACTTGATCCTCAGGCCGATTTTGCAAATCAACCTGAGTCTCAGAGGCTAATCGGATTAGCGGTCTTACGTCATCCTTCAGGTGCATGTCAGGTTTTAGACCGATACACACCTTGAGGGCTACTGGCCATATATCTTGGCAGAGAATAAATTGCAATAATAAAAAATATTGACCAAAAATCGGCCCACAGTCGGGGTGGTGCACCACGTCGGAAGCAGTCCGACATAAAGCTCGGGCGCTGGTGGCTGGCTCCATAGAGGGCATTTCCGGCATTAAGCTCGGGTAAACTCCTTGAACTTCTTTAGACCAAGATGATCGATGACATCTTGGATATAGTCCGACGTTGGAGCTTGGACACTGTCCGGCGTTGGAGCTCGGATACATTTCAGTGTTGGAGCTTGGAAGCAGTCCGACATTGGTGCTTGGCTGCAAAAGATACCTCGAATGCAGCCGGCGTTAGAGCTCGGACGCAAGAGGACACTGCCTCCCGGGAACAACTTCAAACCAGAGGTGTGGCATAAAAATAACAAGGCATTGATAAAGGCCGTAAACTTAAAGGGGCTCCTCGGATACCCGACATGTAAACTCGTCGAATGCATTTCGGCGATCCTCAAGATCGAAGATGAGAAGATTTGTTGAACCAGGTTTCAAGACCGTCAACCGAAGATGAAGAATAGTTCGGAAGAATCGAGGAGCGTCCCTAACTTGAAGATCGGTTCAGGGGGCTACTGACGGTGTCCTAGACTAGGGGGTACTCACCATGTCGTCTCCCGATCTGTTAGATTGGGCCGAGGACCCCCATGGCCGTATACTCATGGGCCAGTTCGGACAACTGCCGCATACATGGCAGATTCCACAAGACTTGGTGATCAAGACAAGGACTCCTCCCCACCGGCGTATTCGACTAGGACTCTTGTTATCCTAGGCCTCTGGTGCATTATATAAACCGAGGCCAGGCTAGTTGATAGACAACATACAATCATACCATAGGCTAGCTTCTAGGGTTTAGCCTCTACGATCTCATGGTAGATCAACTCTTGTAATACTCAAATCACCATTATCAATCAAGCAGGACGTGGGGTTTTACCTCCATCAAGAGGGCCTGAACCTGGGTAAAACATCGTGTCCCCTGCCTCCTGTTACCATCCGCCTTAGACGCATAGTTCGGGACCCCCTACCCGAGATCCGCCGGTTTTGAAACCAACACATCCCAAGACAAATTTGCTTATGTGGAATGGAGTTACTGAGGGATGAGATGATTGTGGTAACATAATATGTTACTGTAACATAAAACACCCCGAGGTAAAATGAGTCTATGTCTCAATTAATGAAGGTTTGTATGTTACCATCTATATGTTACTACCCATTATGAAGGTAGTAACATGGACTAGTAACAAAGCATGTTACTAGTCTAAGTTACTCCCCACTATGACCAGCCTTAGTCTTAAACCCCATGAAGAAGTCCCATCGAAAGGAATAGCCATCCTCTACACATGCTCCTATGTAAAATGAGTAAATGAGACAAAAAGAGAAAGAGACAAAGTAAAAAAATCACCAGCCTTAGGTCCAGCCCTATTTTATCAGTGAATGATATTTCTACGTCGTGATTGGCATGGATATATTATTAACCATGCTACGGTGGTAGAAGCGGATTTTTATTTATTCGTGGAGGTAGCAGCGGATGGATATTCAACGAGGAGTGAAATGATGGTTACTTCCTCGGTCAAACATAGAGAAAGGTGGGCCTTGTGATTTCACAGCTTATTAGTCATTATTACTGCCTATACTCTTTGCCCATATATAATAACCGCGTGGTAGTACAGTAGTGGGAAATACTTTTAATAACCATGCTCAAAGAGAAGAGGTGCACGCGCCCACTCTCGTAGTGTACTAGTAGCACTCTTTGCGTATTTTGCATCTTCCCCAACCACAGACGTGACACGATGGAGCTCATTTCTGTAAGATGATGCAGCCCACATGATAATTTGACGCGTCTAGTAGTAGTTACTCCCTCATAAATAATGGAGGGTCGGGAACCACGCATGAACAGTGCCGCGTGATTTATAAATAAAGTTTTTTTCTTCATTGGCACATACGCAATATAAATAAGTTCATATGGAGAGAAAAGGAAACCGCTCCACTATATACATAGCCAGGACGAGCCTACACGGTTGCTTGCTGGGATTGCTCTCTTCACACTCTCTCGCACAAAACGACCGTGGCCACATCTCTAACATCCCGGCGGATCACAGCCCCCGGGGCAAGGGGTGGATGCTTAGTGTAGATGTGGTCGCCGTCGCCGACGGCGAAAACCCACTGTCGGCACGTCCCGATCAGGGGTCCCCGCCATTCTCTCTCACAAAGCCGGTGAGGTTTCCTTCTTCCCTTGCTCACTGCCGGGACGTGTGTAGTTGTGACCTCCCGCCGCCCTCCTCTAGGTTGAGATACGTCTCGACATCCCTTAGGTACAACTTCCTTTACAGCCGGCTTGCACCACTGCTCCAGCTGCGCACATCACTCCATGTGGATATTTCTCTACTTCTTTGCCCCGCACATACCTCTACTGGATTCTATGTTCTATATTTGTGACGAGTTTATGTCTCATCAACTAGTACCAGTAATCTTATTCTAATCACGCTTCTTCAATTTCTTTGCCATAGGGATGCTCATCTCGATTTTGGTGAAACTTCACAAAATGATCCGATGGTCAAAGGGTTGCAAACTTCATTTCTTCAGAAGCTCCAATGTTGCTAGCAAATTAAAGTATGTTAGTGTTTATGGTTCAAGGGCTAGGGACTGCATGGATTGTTTTTTATTTAGCTATCTCTGTTCCAAAATAAGTGTCAACTTTAGTAGTAGTACAAATTTGCACTAAAGTTTGCATAAAGTTGAGACACTTATTTTGTAACGGAGGGAGTACATATTGGCTATGATTTGTCAATCATTGAGATGCAATAGCATGCATGTTAGTCTCCTTTGTATTTGATGAAATGTTGCAACGGGAAACCTTGGACGCAAGATACATGAAACAGAAGCTGGAAGCTTCATAGCATTGTACAAATTTATCTCGCTGATAAATTACAGTACGTACTATACTAGTACTACGTAAAGAGTTAGGTGTCGCACGGTGTCCATAAAATATGGTGATAATTTGAGGTGGGCCATGTAATCACTGAGCCTATGTGTTTTCACTGCTCTCGCACTCCTCCATTGTAAGAATGGAGAAAATTGTAATCTAGTAGTACCTCCTTTCGCCAAAAGCGTGGGACATCCAGCAGTCCTACCACGTCAGTAATAATGACCAATGAGCCATCAAATCACATAGACCCAACAATAAGTTGGACGGACGAAGCAACCATCACTCTTAAATCCGCTTCTCTCTTCAAAGCAGGCACCCATGAGAGGTCGTGTCTGCTCTGCCCGGGCATGAATGCGACACTGATTCTTTGGAGTGGCGCTGACCATTTTGGGTGGGGAGCGTGCTAATACATCTCCAACGTATCTATAATTTTTTTATTGTTCCATGCTATTATATTATCTGTTTTGAATGTTTAATGGGCTTTAATTTACCTTTTTTATATTATTTTTGGGACTAACCTACTAACTAGAGGCCTAGTGCAAACTGCTGTTTTTTGCCTATTTCAGTGTTTTGCAGAAAAGGAATATCAAATGGAATGAAACCTTCGGGAGACTTATTTTTGGAACAAACATGATCCAGGAGACTTGGAGTGGACGTCAAGAAAGAAGCGAGGAGGCCACGAGGCAGGAGGGCATGCCCAGGGGGTAGGCGCGCTCCCACCCTCGTGGGCCCCTCGCAGCTCCACCGACGTACTTCTTCCTCCTATATATACCCATATACCTCGAAAACATCCAGGAGCACCACGAAACCCTATTACGACCGCCACAACCTTCTGTACCCATGAGATCCCATCTTGGGGCCTTTTCCAGTGCTCCGCCGAAGGGGGAATCGATCACGGAGGGCTTCTACATCAACACCATAGCCTCTCCGATGATGTGTGAGTAGTTTACCACAGACCTTCGGGTCCATAGTTATTAGCTAGATGGCTTCTTCTCTCTCTTTGGATCTCAATACAAAGTTCTCCTCGATTCTCTGGGAGATCTATTCGATGTAATTCTTTTTGCGGTGTGTTTGTCGAGATCTGATGAATTGTGGGTTTATGATCAAGATTATCTATGAACAATATTTGATTCTTCTCTGAAATCTTTTATTCATGATTTAAATATCTTTGCAAGTGTCTTCGAATTATCAGTTTGGTTTGGCCTACTAGATTGATCTTTCTTGCAATGGGAGAAGTGCTTAGCTTTGGGTTCAATCTTGCGGTGTCCTTTCCCAGTGACAGCAGGGGCAGCAATGCACATATTGTATTGTTGCCATCGAGGATAAAAACATGGGGTTTATATCATATTGCTTGAGTTTATCCCTCTACATCATGTCATCTTGTCTAATGCGTTACTCTGTTCTTACGAACTTAATACTCTAGATGCATGTTGGATAGTGGTCGATGTGTGGAGTAATAGTAGTAGATCCAGGATCGTTTCGGTCTACTTGTCGCGGACGTGATGCCTATATAGATGATCATGCCTAGATATTCTCATAAGTATTCACTTTTCTATCAATTGCTCGACAATAATTTGTTCACCCACCGTAGAATTTGCTATCTTGAGAGAAGCCACTAGTGAAACCTATGGCCCCCGGGTCTATCTTCCATCATATTATTTTCATATCAACTTGCTATTTCTATTACCGTTTATTTTGCAATCTTTATTTTCAAATATATATCATAAAAATACCAAAAATATTCATCTTATTATCTCTATCAGAGCTCACTTTCGCAAGTGACCGTGAACGGATTGACAACCCCTTTATCGTGTTGGTTGCCAGGTTCTTGTTTGTTTGTGCAGGTACTAGGTGACTTGCGTGTTACCTCCTACTGGATTGATACCTTGGTTCTCAAAAATTGAGGGAAATACTTACGCTACTGTGCTGCATCACCCTTTCCTCTTCAAGGGAAAACCAACGCATGCTCAAGAGGTAGCAAGAAGGATTTCTGGCGCCGTTGCCAGGGAAGGTTGCATCAAGTCAAGACATACAAAGTACCCATCACAAACTCTTATCCCTCGCATTACATTATTTGCCATTTGCCTCTCATTTTCCTCTCCCCCACTTCACCCTTGCCGTCTTATTCGCCCTCTTTTCCGCTCGACTCTTTTTGCTTGCCTCTTGCTTGCTTGTGTGTTGGATTGTTTGTCACGATGACTCAAGATAATACTAAATTGTGTGACTTTTCCGATACCAACAATAATGATTTTATTAGCACTCTGATTGCTCCTCTTACCGATGCTGAATCCTGTGAAATTAATATTGCTTTGCTGAATCTTGTCATGAAAGATCCGTTTTCTGGCCTTCTTAGTGAAGATGCCGCTACCCATCTAAACAACTTTGTTGATTTGTGTGATATGCAAAAGAAGAAAGATGTGGATAATGATATTGTTAAATTGAAGCTGTTCCCGTTTTCGCTTAGAGATCATGCTAAAACTTGGTTTTCCTCTTTGCCTAAAAATAGTATTGATTCATGGAATAAGTGCAAAGATGCTTTTATCTCTAAGTATTTTCCTCCCACTAAGATCATCTCTCTTAGAAATGAATTATGAATTTTAAGCAACTTGATCATGAGCATGTTACACAAGCTTGGGAGAGGATGAAATTAATGATACATAATTGCCCTACACATGGTTTGAATTTGTGGATGATCATACATAATTTTTATGCTGGATTGAATTTTGCTTCTAGGAATCTTTTAGATTCGGCCGCGGGAGGCACTTTTATGGAAATAACTTTAGGAGAGCTACTAAACTCCTACATAATAGTATTGTTAATTATTCTCAATGGCACACCGAAAGATCTACTAGTAAAAAGGTTCATGCTATAGAAGAAATTAATGTTTTGAGTAGCAAGATGGATGAACTTATGAAATTATTTGCTAATAAGAGTGTTTCTTCTAATCCTAATGATATGCCTTTGTCTACTTTGATTGAGAATAATAATGAATCTATGAATGTGAATTTTGTTGGTAGGAACAGTTTTGGTAACAACGCGTATAGAGGAAACTTTAATCCTAGGTCGTTCCCTAGTAATTCCTCTAATAATTATGGTAATTCCTACAACAACTCTTATGCAAATTTTGATAAGATGCCCTCTGATTTTGAGACTAGTGTTAAAGAATTTATGATTTCGCAAAAGAATTTTAATGCTTTGCTTGAAGAAAAATTGCCTAAGATTGATGAGTTGGCTAGGAACGTGGATAGAATTTCTTTTGATGTCGATTCTTTGAAACTTAGATCTATTCCACCTAAGCATGATATCAATGAGTCTCTCAAAGCCATGAGAATTTCCATTGATGAGTGCAAAGAAAGAACCGCTAGGATGCGGGCTAAAAAAGATTGCTTTATAAAAGCGTGTTCTTCTAGTTTCCATGATAGTAAGGAAGAAGATCTAAAAGTGATTGATGTGTCTCCTGTTAAATCTTTGTTTCGCAATATGAATCTTGATAATGATGGGACTGGAGATGAGTAAACTTTAGTTAAAAGGCTCCCCAATGATTCAGAGTTTTTAGATCTTGATGCAAAAATTGGTAAAAGTGGGATTGAAGAGGTCAAAACTTTACATATCAATGAACCCACTATTTTGGATTTCAAGGAATTTAATTATGATAATTGCTCTTTGATAGATTGTATTTCCTTGTTGCAATCCGTGTTAAATTCTCCTCATGCTTATAGTCAAAATAAAGCTTTTACCAAATATATCGTTGATGCCTTAATGCAATCTTATGAAGAAAGGCTTGAATTAGAAGTTTATATTTCTAGAAAACTCTATGATGAGTGGGAACCTACTATTAAAATTAAACTTAAAGATCATGAATGCTTTGCTTTATGTGATTTGGGTGCTAGTGTTTCCACGATTCCAAAAACTTTGTGTGATATGTTAGATTTCCAAGAATTTGATGATTGTTCTTTAAATTTGCATCTTGCGGATTCCACTATTAAGAAACCTATGGGAAGGATTAACGATGTTCTTGTTGTTGCAAATAGGAATTATGTGCCCGTGGATTTCATTGTTCTTGATATAGATTGCAATCCTACATGTACTATTATTCTTGGTAGACCTTTCCTTAGAATGATTGGTGCAATTATTGATATGAAAGAAGGAAATATTAGATTCCAATTTCCGTTAAGAAAAGATGGAACACTTTTGTAGGAAGAAAATTAAATTACCTTATGAATCTATTATGAGAGCCACTTATGGATTGCATACCAAACATGACAATACCTAGATCTATTCTTCTTTTTATGCCTAGCTAGGGGCGTTAAACGATAACGCTTGTTGGGAGGCAACCCAATTTGATTTTTGTTTCTTGTTTTTGTTCCTGTTTAGTAATAAATAATTCATCTAGATTCTGTTTAGATGTGGTTTTATGCTTTTAATTAGTGTTTGTGCCAAGTAGAACCTTTGGGAAGACTTGGGGGAAGTCTTTGGGATCTTGCTATAAAAAACAGAAACTTTAGCGCCCACGAGATTTGCTGCCATTTTTTACTGGAGAGTGCGATTAGGTTGATTCTTCTTGCATATGATTAATATAAAAATTAATCACGTACACCAATTTATTTCAGAATTTTTGGGGTTACAGAAGTATTCGAAACCTACAGATTACTACAGATTGTTATGTTTTTGACAAATTCTGTTTTTCGTGTGTTGTTTGCTTATTTTGATGAATCTATGGCTAGTATCGTGGGGTATGAACCATAGAGAAGTTGGAATACAGTAGGTTTAACACCAATATAAATAAAGAATGAGTTCATTACAGTACCTTGAAGTGGTGGTTTGTTTTTGTTATACTAATGGAGTTCATGAGATTTTCTGTTGAAGTTTTGTGTTGTGAAGTGTTCAAGTTTTGGGTAAAGATTTGATGGATTTGGGAATAATGAGTGGAAAGACCCTAAGCTTGGTGATGCCCAAGGCACCCCAAGGTAAAATTCAAGGACAACCAAAAGCCTAAGCTTGGGGATGCCCCGGAAGGCATCCCCTCTTTCGTCTTCGTCTATCGGTAACTTTACTTGAGGCTATATTTTTATTCACCACATGATATGTGTTTTGCTTGGAGCGTCTTGTATGATTTGAGTGTTTGCTTTTTAGTTTACCACAATCATCCTTGCTGTAAACACCTTTTTGGAGAGACACACATGAATCGGAATTTATTAGAATACTCTATGTGCTTCACTTATATCTTTTGAGCTAGATAACTTTGCTCTAGTGCTTCACTTATATCTTTTTAGAGCACGGTGGTGGTTTTATTTTATAGAAATTATTGATCTATCATGCTTCACTTATATTATTTTTAAACTCTTATACAACAGCATGGTAATTTTCTTTGGCTATAAAATTAGTCCTAATATGATAGGCATCCAAGATGGGTATAATAAAAACTATCATAAAAAGTGCATTGAATACTATGAGAAGTTTGATACTTGATGATTGTTTTGAGATATGAAGATGGTGATATTACAGTCATGCTACTTGAGTAGTTGTGAATCTGAGAGATACTTGTGTTAAAGTTTGTGATTCCTGTAGCATGCACGTATGGTGAACCGTTATGTGGTGAAGTCGGAACATGATTTATTTATTGATTGTCTTCCTTATGAGTGGCGGTCGAGGACGAGCGATAGTCTTTTCCTACCAATCTATCCCCCTTGGAGCATGCACGTAGTACTTTTTTTCGATAACTAATATATTCTTGCAATAAGTATGTGAGTTCTTATGACTAATGTTGAGTCCATGGATTATACGCACTCTCACCCTTCCACCATTCCTAGACTCTCTAGTACCACACAACTTTCGCCAGTACCATACACCCACCTAATACCTTCCTCAAAACAGCCACCATACCTACCTATTGTGGCATTTCCATAGCCATTTCGAGATATATTGACATGCAACTTACCATCGTTCCATTTATTATGACACGCTTCATCATTGTCATATTGCTTTGCATGATCATGTAGTTGACATCGTATTTGTGGCAGAGCCATGTTCATAATTCTTTCATACATGTCACTCTTGATTCATTGCACATCCTGGTACACCGCCAGGGGCATTCACATAGAGTCATATTTTGCTCTAGTATTGAGTTGTAATTTTTGAGTTGTAAGTAAATAAAAGTGTGATGATAATCATTATTAAAGCATTGTCCCAAGTGATGAAAGGATGATGGAGACTATGATTCCCCCACAAGTCGGGATGAGACTCTGGAAAAAAAGAGAAAGGCCTTAAAAAAGAGAAGTCCCAAAAAGAATGAGAGACAAAGAGAGAAGGGACAATGCTACTATCCTTTTACCACACGTGTGCTTCAAAGTAGCACCATGATCTTCATGATAGAGAGTCTCCTATGTTCTCACTTTCATATACTAGTGGGAACTTTACATTATAGAACTTGGCTTGTATATTCCAATGATGGGCTTCCTCAAAATGCCCTAGGTCTTCGTGAGCAAGCGAGTTGGATGCACACCCACTTAATTTCTTTTTGAGATTTCATATAATTATAGCTCTAGTGCATCTGTTGCATGGCAATCCCTACTCACTCACATTGATATCTATTGATGCGCATCTTCATAGCCCGTTGATACGCCTAGTTGATGTGAGACTATCTTCTCCTTTTGTCTTCTCCACAACCACCATTCTATTCTACCTATAGTGTTATGTCCATGGCTCACGCTCATATATTGCGTGAAGATTGAAAAAGTTTGAGAACGTCAAAAGTATGAAACAATTGCTTGGCTTGTCATCGGGGTTGTGCATGATTTAAATACTTTGTGTGGTGAAGATAGAGCATAGCCATACTATATGATTTTGTAGGGATAACTTTCTTTGGCCATGTTATTTTGAGAAGGCATGATTGCTTTGTTAGTATGCTTGAAGTATTATTATTTTTATGTCAACATTAAACTTTTGTCTTGAATCTTTCGGATATGAACATTCATGCCACAATAAAGAAAATTACATTGAGAATTATGCTAGGTAGCATTCCACATCAAAAATTCTGTTTTTATCATTTACCTACTCGAGGACGAGCAGGAATTAAGCTTGGGGATGCTTGATACGTCTCCAACGTATCTATAATTTTTTGTTGTTCCATGCTATTATATTATCTGTTTTGGAGGTTTAATGGGCTTGAATTTACCTTTTTATATTATTTGTGGGACTAACCTACTAACCAAAGGCCCAGTGCAAACTGCTGTTTTTTTGCCTATTTTAGTGTTTCACAGAAAAGGAATATGAAATGGAATCCAAACGGAATGAAACCTTCGGGAGAGTTATTTTTGGAACAAACATGATACAAGAGACTTGGAGTGGACGTCAAGAAAGAAGCGAGGAGGCCACGAGGCAGGAGGGCACGCCCAGGGGGGTAGGTGTGCCCCCACCCTCGTGGGCCCTCGTAGCTCCACCGATGTACTTCTTCCTCCTATACATACCCATATACCCCGAAAACATCCAGGAGCACCACGAAACCCTATTTCCACCGCCGCAACTTTCTGTACCCGTGAGATCCCATCTTGGGGCCTTTTTCGGCGCTCCGCCGTAGGGGGAATCGATCACGGAGGGCTTCTACATCAACACCATAGCCTCTCCGATGATGTGTGAGGAGTTTACCACAGACCTTCGGGTCCATAGTTATTAGCTAGATGGCTTCTTTTCTCTCTTTGGATCTCAATACAAATTTCTCCTCGATTCTCTTGGAGATCTATTCGATGTAATTCTTTTTGCGGTGTGTTTGTCGAGATCCGATGAATTGTGGGTTTATGATCAAGATTATCTATGAACAATATTTGATTCTTCTCTGAAATCTTTTATGCATGATTTAAATATCTTTGCAAGTCTCTTCGAATTATCAGTTTGGTTTGGCCTACTAGATTGATCTTTCTTGCAATGGGAGAAGTGCTTACCTTTGGGTTCAATCTTGTGGTGTCCTTTCCCAGTGAGAGCAGGGGCAGCAAGGCATGTTTGTATTGTTGCCATCGAGGATAAAAAGATGGGGTTTATATAATATTGCTTGAGTTTATCCCTCTACATCATGTCATCTTGCCTAATGCGTACTCTGTTCTTATGAACTTAATACTCTAGATGCATGCTGGATAGCGGTCGATGTGTGGAGTAATAGTAGTAGATGCAGAATCGTTTCAGTCTACTTGTCGCGGACGTGATGCCTATATAGATGATCATGCCTAGATATTCTGATAAGTATTCGCTTTTCTATCAATTGCTCGACAATAATTTGTTCGCCCACCGTTGAATTTTCTATCTTGAGAGAAGCCACTAGTGAAACCTATGGCCCCGGGTCTATCTTCCATCATATTATTTTCATATCAACTTGCTATTTATATTACCGTTTATTTTGCAATCTATATTTTCCAATCTATATCATAAAAATACCAAAAATATTTATCTTATTATCTCTATCAGATCTCACTTTTGTAAGTGACTGTGAAGGGACTGACATCCCCTTTATCGCGTTGGTTGCGAGGTTCTTGTTTGTTTGTGTAGGTACTACATGACTTGCGTGTTACCTCCTACTGGATTGATACCTTGGTTCTCAAAAACTGAGGGAAATACTTACACAACTGTGCTGCATCACCCTTTCCTCTTCAAGGGAAAACCAACACATGCTCAAGAGGTAGCACGCGCGCGGGCGATCGAGGGGCTTTGGGTGGGCCAGGATGGACAGGAGCGGGCGTGGCAGCGGTCTGCCTATCCCGACCGGACGCCTGAAAACGAGAGGATGCACCGACTCTCGCGACTAAATCATACATTACACACCATCTCTCTATAGGAGTAGGTCGATGTGTCGCTCTCTCTAACACACACATGCTCTTAAACACACACACACACACACACACACACACACACACACACACACAGAGGTTCATAGAATAGGAATATCATGCGAGTTACTTAGGGAGCATTTGGATCCTTAGCAAGAACAGTTTATAGCCTAGCCGGGTAAGGTTAGGCGTTTGGAACTATTAAAATATATTAGCTTTTGTGGGCCATCTAGCTTGGGTGGGCTAGAAAAACCTTCCTAGCTCAGGAGAGCCAGATCGGCTCGCTTCTGACGGCAAACTTTGCGTACTACCTCCGTCCTGGTTTATTGGTCCCCATTGTATTTCGTGTCAAATTTTGACCATAGATTGAACTAACAAAATGTTCATGCATGTCACAAAAAATTATATTAATTTGTATTTCGCGTACTAACATTTTTCTTATTAATTTGTTTGTTTCACCCTCTGACTGGAGGGACCCAACGTACTACGTGGAGAGAGGTAAGGTAACTAAGGCTACATTATTTTTGTACTACCAACACTGCTTTAAATCCCAAAAGACCTTGCCACCAAAGCCACATGACACGAATATGATTTAAATTCCAATGACTCCCATGCAAAAAAAACACGACATGCTTGTCACACGAATGTAGAAATGTATAAAAGGTTACTTTCCTCTCGTTAAACATAACGTGAGGGTGGTGTAGCTGGTTAGCTTGTTTGCTCGTCAAACTAGAGGTCTCGGGTTCGATAACCACACTTGAGCATAATTTTGTTTTTGTTCGACTTCTTTCTTCCACCCAATGACATGTAGGCCCCGCATGATAGATAGAGAAAGTGATCTGGGGCGGTGCTAGGAGGATTCTTTGACTGGTCAAAATGGAAGGATACGGTGCTATACGATCTCGGCCTCGACGCTTGTTTTCTAGGGTTTGCACTCTTCACACTCTCTCTCCACTATATCTATACACGCTGGAGCCTCAGCGCTTGTAGTTGCTCTCTTCACACTCTCTCACCCTCTCTAGATCTAAACAAGACTTCGCTGGCCTCTCTCTCTCACTCCCCTCACTGCTGGTCAAAGAGCTGGTAGGATCCATCTGCCGAGAAGGGAAGCATGCTTAACATTGTCGCCGTCAGTGAGGGAGGGAATCCACTACCGGCGCAGCTATTCTCTTTCACCCAGCGGTGGTGCGGGAGGGCCTCCGTCCCCTTCTTCCTCGCCGCCGTACATAGTGTGGGCAGAACGGCCTCCTATCGCCCACTGGACGACACTCCAAGAACCTTAAGGTATAATTTACTTATTCCACGTGCATTGCTCTAGCTACATGTGGGATTTTTTTCACTTCTGCACTCGAATCTTGGTGTTGGATCAAACAAGAAAGTAGTGGGGAAAGTTGTATAGCATGAATCTAGGACGTGGTTCAAAGAGGAAAGGAATGGGGGGAAGTAGTGGGGAAAGTTGTATTGCATGAATCTAGGACGTGATTCAAAAGGAAAGGAAAGGGGGAAAGTAGTGGGGAAAGTTGTATAGCATGAATCTAGGACGTTGTTCAAAGAGGAAAGGAAGGGGGAAAGTTGTAGGGAAATTTGTATAGCATGAATCTAGGACGTGGTTGAAAGAGGAAAGGAAGGGGGCAAAGTACTAGTACAGACGGGCTATCCAACACCTACGTTGGTCGAAAAGGCAAAACAATGACAAATGCAGTACGCACATCTATAACAAACTGATCTTTTTATTTTGGGGGACAAGGCTGTGGAGTTTCAGCAGGACTGGATTTGCTGTGCTCACATAGGGAAAGGTGTCTAAAGATAACAAAACTGGGTCCAACACAAATATGCTCCTTGGTTGTTTGTTCTTTGTCGCAACAGACTATGCATCACCCCTTCATACATCGGTAGATGCACATGGTGATGGTGAGTCCGTTGTCCCATGCAACTCTTTAGCTGTTGTTAATCTAAGGCCCAGTTTGGTTAAAAGGTCCTAGGACTTTTTTTTAGTCCCAACTAAAAAGTCCCTAGTCCCTACCTTCTTGGTTCCAAGGACTATACATGGACTAGAGGTTATCAAATGACATGCTAAAATGGTTATCTACTTCACCTTGTTGCTATTGTGACCTTTTGTTACACTGCACAAAACACGTTTGTTTTAAGAGTGTTTTGTGCAGTTCAACCAAAATGTCACACCGACAATGTTGCTTGATTACTTGATCTTAGTGGAACTGCACAAGAGGAGATCTTACTTCCTATCCATGTTGGCAAATTTGGTTTAGATCTTCTTCTTGTGAGTTGTTTGAATTCCGCGTCATGAGAGGTCAGTACTAGCCTTCTTTCACATGATTGTGCAGTGTGCTTTCATATGTTGTGCTACTTGTACGGTAATGTTGCTTGATTTTAATGAACTACACAAATGGAGACAAGACTTCCAATCTGTATGTGCACCATAATATCCCATTGAGATAAGATAAGGATATTTCACAACTTTTGGCCTGTATTTTCCCACTTTCATTAGAAAATTAATCTCGTTGTTTAGTGCTATACTTGTGCTCCCTAATTGACATGCCAAATCTTACATTGAAGGCGAAGCTTGTCTGTTATTGAACAAAGTGATGAAGGGGAAGAACAAGCAGAAGAAAAAAATTTAACTCCCGGTGCTGTAATGAAGCACTGGAACTGTGATGACACAAGTAATGATATAGTTTTGCATCTTAATTTATTGCTATGGCTGGAACAAGCAATTGTTTGCCACTGATTTGATGCCACTATTAATGTAATATGTAATTATCTCTACTTGTGCAAACAGGGATCTTCTTTGAAGATACCATATATTTAGTGGAACTACACTAGAAGATGTTGGAAACATTAAACTAATCGAGGAGTATATAGTAAGCATGGCAACCACAGTAGATAACAACAGATGGTTCCGGAGAAGTGCTTGATCTGTATGCTATACACAATAAGCCTCCTGACAAAGGTTGTTACTCCCCACGGATTCCATCCATATGATTGAGCTTTGTCATCTCTATTGGTGTTGTGCTACTGTTTAGGTACTGTCATGAGAAAGTGGTATTGTCCTTGAGAAGTGCTTCATCTGTGCTGTTTTAAATATTTCCTTTCCTTTTTTCGAGCAAACTGGGATGCTACCATTTAGTTGTCCTCTTGTGTTTGCACAACAGGATCATCCTCCTCTGAAAAAGAATACGGAGTACGTGAAGTGACTAGTTCCGATTATGCCAATATGAAGAAGCCCTGTCTATCTTCTCATCCGAAGGAGTAGTTGAAGGCTAGTTACATTACTCCCCACAAGACCAAACTAACTACAGCTCAAAGGACTGACAAATCTCCATCTTTTTTACTATGATGCACAAGTACAATGTTGTTCTAGGATTATTTCCGGTGAGTTCCATTTTTTAAAAGTGTGCTCTACATGGACTAGGTAGGTGCCTGTTTAAACTATCAACTCATAGTACAGTTTGCTTTATACTAATCACTTATTTTGTATTTGTGCAAACAGGGGTGCTCAGCTTTATTTCAATGGGAACTGCACAAAATGTTCATGAATACATCGAATCATTCATTTCCACCACAAGAAAGGAGATGCCAATATGTTCAAGGCGTTGCAACATATAAAGGAGAAATCATACAAGCTACGCGCGAATTTGGTTGATTTTGGTGGAACTACACAAAAAGAACATCTGATTTATTTAGCACGAGGTGGCATGTCAATGTCCGAACTGATGGCAAACCCTGCCCATTCCACAATCGTAGGCATTTGATATTTTGGAATGGGAAAACCTTGTCAAATTTTGCTCATTGATGTACGCAAAACAACATGCATTTGACATTCTGGAATGGGACAGCCTTGTCAAATTTTGCTCATTGATGTTAGCAAGAAGACATGCGTTTGGTATTTTTGAATGGGACGCCCTTTGCTGTCAGCAGCATCGATCGATTTTTCTTTATTGTTTAGTTGTGAAGTAAGTATTGGCTCTGACATGTGAATCACTGAGATGCATAATCATCGATTGTTTTGAATGTTCTCTATGAATTGCCAGACATGTGTGTTTGATTGCAATGTACATGAACACTAAAAAGCAGCTCAAACTCTTTGTACTCCCTCTGTTCCTTTTTACTTCGCATATTAGATTTCTTTGAAGTCAGTTGATTTTACATTGTGAATGTAAAAAACTTTTTTCTAAAAGATTGGTCAAAGTAGAGATACTTTGACTGCAGACAAAACTTGTATACTGACTAAAAAGGACCGGATGGAGTACATGTGAAACTGCTGCAAACGAGGTGATCACCATGAGAATAATCCTAGTACGTATTGTTTTGCATGTTCATCCAATGCCAGTGATACAAGAATTTGAACTAACCGAACTAAATTCATTCATACATGGTCGGATTTCATATAAACATGCCTGATTTCATTACATTTCATACATTCTTCAACTAAAAAGGGGGGCGCTGGAGGTATAATTAATTAACCGAATCTACCCACCCGTGTTTGGCTGAGCTGAATAGAAGCTTATTCTCCAGCGGAATGAGCTTCAGTGACTTAACTGCACGTGCAGTTGCGTTTCTGACATGTGGCCCAGATGCCTGTTGGGCCCACATGTCAGTGACCCAACTGCACCAGCAGTTAAGTAACTGAAGGAGCGTCCTTCTCCAACATAGCTGTCCGACTCCTAATCGCCGCCCACTATTGCATGATGCTGCTAATGCGACACTACGATCAGAGACCCTTCGAGAAATTGTGTGCGATGCAATAATCGCAAACGGTGTTGTATGAAAACCGTCAGAAATGTGTAAAATGTTTGCGACGACGGATGCATCAAACACGGTTCAGGTTTTCGTTGCATGTGCGATGAAGGGCATACGGTTTAGTTCAATGAACTGTTTGCGATGCGGAGGAACAAAAGAAACGGGCAGCCAGATGTAGGCGTGTGCGGTACACAGCATACGGTTCACTCGCATGAACTGTTTGTGATTGGGCAACACAAAAGAAATGGTCAGCCAGATCAAAGGTGTGTGCGATATACGTCATGCGGTTCACTCGCATGAACTGTTTGCGTTGAGACATGATAACAGAAACGGTTCAACTTAACAAGATGTGTGTGATACGCGGCAAACAGGTCTTTAATCAGAAATGTGTCTGAAGACCGATAAGAACACATGCGGTTGCTGCTGATAAGACATGTGTGTTGTGCGATGGGATTGCATACAGAACAACAACAACAACACACACACACACACACACACACTTATAAGGATATGCTTGCATAACCAAATTAAACATGCACTTACATAGGTGGCTACTACAACCATGGCATTTGCACACACCAAAGTAAACTATTACATGCATAATTACATAGGTGGCTACTACACACATGACATTTCCACACACACCAATAAAGTAAACTATATATTACATGCATGATTAACTAGCATAAATGATCATTTGATCATCATCTACTTCTTTTGACGCTTGCTCTTCTTGTGGCTCGATACGGGCACGTCGATTTGGGTAACGAGGCACTTCCTCATGTCAACGATTCTCCTGTGCATCTCGTAGCATGTGTACACACTCTTGGCCGCGAGCCTGAGGTGAGGTTCATCCAGTTGCTGCATCCAGGCCTTGTGCCAGGATACGGGACTTGTTCTCTGGGCATCTTGCTTCATCTTTTCATAGTAGGGGTCGATGATGGCCAAGGCAAGTTCGACCAGGGAGTCTTGCTTCATGCTGCCCCAGACCCTATAGTGGTCACGGATTTCGATAAGGTTCTTGCACGCCAAGCCCGTAACACTGAGCGGTTTTACATCATCTTTGCTATCCACCGTGGTGAACTTGTAGTTGATGCGATTGAAAACCTGTTGAAATGGTCGCAAGGCTCTGTGGCCATGCAGTAGTGGTAGATGAGGACATGATGGTGCACGCACAACTGGGCAACGACAACCTTCTGATCTATGCCGGGACGACCGGTGGTGTACTGGAGGTACATGCCGACCACCTTGTACTTGTCTCCAGCAAGCAATTTCTCAACGCTGTTGATGTAGTCGTCCACCACGGCTGGGTCGATGGTGTACACCACCGAGAGACCCGTCTCCCTCGCGTGGGTCTCCACTCTATGCTCGCCGAAATCCATTGGAGCGCCATCGGACATCCCCTCTCTATGTGTCTTCGTGGGTGTGCTTGTTGTGTTGTGGGTCACGATCGAAAGGTTGAAGAGACTAATGTTAGAATGGCCGCGGGAATTAAAGGGGAAGCCGGACGACCAGGAATATCGGCAGGCCCTGATGGCAGTTCTAATTTGTAGCACGTAACTCCATCGTGTCGCATGTAACTGCATCGTGTGGCAATGCGCGCCGTGCAATCACATGCATATGGGGACCCTGACATGATTGTGCGCATGCCCAACCGCTGGCAAAGCGCACGCGGAGGGACACGAGCAGAGCGCTCCGTGGCCGCCTCAAGGAAAAGTTGTCCACAAGCCGAGCGCGCCGACGGACGCGAGCAGAGCGCGCCAACGGACGCGACCGAGCGCGCCTAACGGCGAGCACAGCACGCTGCGGCGCCTAACGGCGAGCAGAGCTTGCCGAGCGACGCAAGCATATGACGACACAGTGATACATGGCAAATAAGACAAACTGTGCAAGCGATGTCGGAGACATCAAGCACGAATCAGTTTAGCGTTGCGTGTGCGATACGTGGCAGACAGTTGATCCATCAGAGTTGTTTGTGATGGAATAACCCGTGTGTGTTGCGGGCAAACACTTGCTGGTGTATAACCTTAAATTTAACCAAAAAAGTGTCAATGCATGTTACAAAAATTGTATAGCTGGAAACTATGTTCAAATACGACTCCAACGATATAATCTACGGCGACATGCATAAATATTTTATTAGTTAACAAATCCTACTTACAAAACCAGGATGGGGGTATAGTAGGTAATTAAATCCCAAACATTTTTTATTAACTGCATGTGTACGTGTCCTCTCGTCCTTCTCTCGCACGTCTTGTCACCCCGCTGCCGCAGACGGCTTATAGCGCAAGCTTGCGCAACGCGCGGGGGCGTTCTTTTGGCCAAATGGTGGTGCCAATGAATCGTCAGTGAGCCCGTTCCCATGCAACCTCGCAGGTTCCCATGCAAGCTTCCCGGCCGACTCGGTGAAAACCCCCAAAATCCTAATGCTTACCGGCCTGCTATAAAAACCCTCACAGCTGGTGAGTCCTGCGTCGCATTTTACCCTCCCTCCCTGTAGCTTATCTCGTCTGCTTCTTCCACAGTCGCCAATGGCACCGGTTCGTCGTCGTCACTCAGCCACTCCACTGTCATCAGAGGACAACTCCAGCTGGGAGGCTACACCGCGGTGGCGGTGCAGTCCCTGGCGTAGTGTAGTGCACGTGGCGTCCCTGTTGGGTGTGTGCGGAACACCCACCACACGCTCCGCCGCCGCTGCCCGTCGGCAGCTGTTGCCGGCCGACGTTGCCGCCACACAACCATCAAAATCCAGCGCCATCTCCCGCTCCGCCACCGCAGCCCGAAGGCGGGAGGTGGCCGTCGTGGCCACCACCCCACTGTCGGCCACCGTGGCCATCACCCGCTCCGCCACCGCGGCCCGAAGGCGGGAGGTGGTGGTCGTGGCCGCCACCCCATCATCGGCCGCCGTGGCCGCCAGCCCACCTTCGACCGCCGGGATCATCACCCGCTCCGCCATCGCCGCCCGAAGGAGGGGGGCAGAGGTGGAGGCCCGCATGTGCGTCAGCGACTTGCGCGCTACATCGAGTTCCTGCGGGAAGAGGAGGAGCTCCTCGTCGAGCATGCAAAGAGCCTTACCGCAGCCATGGCCGCAGCACACGCCGATGAACAAGCGAGGAATCAAGAGATCTACGAGCAGTCCGTCCGCTTCAAGGGGGATCGTCTGGAACGGCAGTGGGCATTCAAGCTGGAGAGCGTCGCTGAACGTGCAGCAGCAGGCACCGTATTGCCTTGGTCCAGCTCGTCGGTAGCCTCCTCCTCCTCTGCCTCTTATTGAGCGCGCTTGGTAGAGGAGAGGCTGCCGGAAGTAGCACAAAGCCCCTCCGTGGTAGTAGTATTTAGGGGCTATTTTGTTCGGTTCATCCGACTATAGATGTGTGGTCGAAATGTACAACGTACTTACAATTAGCTAGTATATATAGTTGAACTAGCTATTTCAGTACGTGGTTGGCAACAATTGGGGAGAATTTTGGTTGGTTCAGCTGTCGAGTTGAACTGTTTGTATAAATTAAGAACGGCTTCTTAATGTATGAATGATATCTATGCTTAATTACTGAATTTTAGTTGAAAAAATTACATAGTGCTAATGATTTCTAGCTGCATATTTTGAAAAATCACAGTGTTACAAGGATTGACAAATGGCAACGTTACTAGATCAACAAATGTAAATCTTTCTAGTTTGATAAATGGCAACATACCCAATATGACAGATGCAAATCTTACCAAATTGTTTGTACGTGGTTGCACACGGGTCATCCAGAACAACCGTTTGCATTGAAGAGATGCACAAATCCTGCGCTCCTCTCACTTTGCATACGGGTGTTGTATGTAAATTCTATGCGATCAAGAGCTGCAGAAATACTGCTCGGCACATTTTCTCTTGGCTCCCTAGGGAAGCTATCGGTTTGCATACGGGTGTTTGTAGGATCTAGAAGTAGATGTGTCTAGAGGGGGGTGATTAGACACTTAGTGCTAAAGTTGCAATTTTTAGGCCTTTTTGGTTTGAGTGGAGTTTTAGGCACAATTTCAACATACACAATACATATCAAGCAAGCATGCAAAGAGTATATGAGCAGCGGAATGTAAAGCATGCAACTTGCAAGAATGTAAGGGGAAGGGTTTGGAGAATTCAAACGCAATTGGAGACACGGATGTTTTTCCCGTGGTTCGGATAGGTGGTGCTATCCTACATCCACGTTGATGGAGACTTCAACCCACGAAGGGTAACAGTTGCGCGAGTCCACGGAGGGCTCCACCCATGAAGGGTAATGGTTGCGCGAGTCCACGGAGGGCTCCACCCACGAAGGGTCCACGAAGAAGCAACCACCCACGAAGGGTCCACGAAGAAGCAACCTTGTCTATCCCACCATGGCCATCGCCCACGAAGGACTTGGCTCACTAGCGGTAGATCTTCACGAAGTAGGCGATCTCCTTGCCCTTACAAACTCCTTGGTTCAACTCCACAATCTTGTTGGAGGCTCCCAAGTAACACCTAGCCAATCTAGGAGACACCACTCTCCAAGAAGTAACAAATGGTGTGTAGGTAATGAACTCCTTGCTCTTGTGCTTCAAATGATAGTCTCCCCAACACTCAACTCTCTCTCATAGGATTTGGATCTGGTGGAAAGAAGGTTTGAGTGGAAAGCAACTTGGGGAAAGCTAGAGATCAAGATTCATATGGTAGGAATGGAATATCTTGGCCTCAACACATGAGTAGGTAGTTCTCTCTCAGAAATAGGATGCTGGAAGTGTAGGCTTAGTCTGATGGCTCTCTCTCTAAATGAAGAGGAGGTGGAGGGGTATATATAGCCTCCACACAAAATCCAACCGTTACACACGATTTACCAATCTCGGTGGGACCGAATCAACAAACTCGGTCAGACCGAAATAGGAAACCTAGTGACAGTTAGAGATTTTCGGTGGGACCGACTGGATCAACTCGGTGGGACCGATGTGCTAGGGCTAGGGTAAATCCAAAACTCGGTTTGACCGATTACTCAAACTCGGTGGGACCGATTTGGGTAATAAGTGAAACAGAGAGTTGGCCAAGCAAACTCGGTGGGGCCGATTGCATATCTCGGTGGGACCGAAAATATTACAAGAGGTAACAGAGAGTTTGCAAGCCCATCTCGGTGAGACCGAGATCCCATCGGTGAGAACGAACTGATTAGGGTTTTTGGCAGTGGCTATGACAGGTGAAACTCGGTGGCGCCGGATAGGAATAATCGGTAGGTCCGAGTTTGGCTTTGGGTTTAGGTCATATGTGGAAGTGGGAAAGTAGCTGAGGATTTTGGAGCATATCATTAAGCACATGAAGCAAGAGGCTCATTAAGCAACACCTCATCCCTCCTTGATAGTATTGGCTTTTCCTATGGACTCAATGGGATCTTGGATCACTAAAATGTAAAATGAAGAGTCTTGAGCTTGAAGCTTTAGCCAATCCTTTGTCCTTAGCATCTTGAAGGAGTTCCCACAACCTTTAGTCCATGCCACTCCATTGTTGAACTTATCTGAAACATGCTAGATAGAAATGTTAGTCCAACAAGAGATATGTTGTCATCAATTATCAAAACCACCTAGGGAGCACTTGTGCTTTCAATCTCCCCCTTTTTGGTAATTGATGGCAACATACATCAAAGCTTTAGATAAAGATATAAAGAACAGCAAGTAAAGCTTTGGAAGGACATGTAACAAGCATAGGCTCCCCCTACATGTATGCACTCATGTAAATATGAAATATAGAGGCATGTGAGAGCATAACCATGATATAGTAGGCAATGTGTTACATGTATCTTGGCCATATGCATTAGAGCAAAAGATTATCAAGGAAAATACCTTCATGCTCATGAGTCCTTCTTGCAAACAGTATGTACATAAGCAAGAACTCCTCATACTCATGATTTTGATGCATATACTTACCTTGTGGTCTTGAGTTGGCTTAGGATGGAATGAACCTGCACAAATAAAGTTAGATAACACAGGTACATCCACTAGCCAGAGCAAACAAAAGAAACCACAAGAATACCAAGACTGGGATGACATGTAGAGAGTGAGTACAAGGTACCACATTGGATTCAACATGTCCCCAAGAATAAAGATATGCAATGAATTTGACTGATTTCTTTCCCTTAGGTGTCTTGCTCCCCCAGAATCTTACATGGGATATTGGGAGAAGATAAGGAACAACAAATCAGAGCTGAAAGATACAAATGAACATGTCTTTCCCCCTAAAAAGACATGTGACATCTCTCCTCTTGAACATCAAGCATCAAGCATCTGGGACATCTGGGATCCTTGAGTATTCTCTCCCCCTGGAAGTCTCTCTCTCCCCCTTAATACTTTCTCTCTTGTAGGTTTGGTCCTTGAGACTTTTTCTCTCCCTTGATGTGATCTCTCTCTCTCCAATAAGCTTTGATGTGATCTCTCTCTCCCCCTTTGACATCAATTTCCAAGAAGGGCTTTCTGGAATCCGTCGTATATCTTTGGTCCTTGAGACTCAGCACAAAGCAATGGATAAAACTGTGATGCTTGTAGAGGACAAGATTCATTGAGTAGAGCTGGATCAGAAGAAATATAAAACAAGTGGCAAACTGTTTTTCCTGTTGCGAAGTCGGTGGCACCGAGTGGTATGTTTCGGTGGCACCGAAAAGATTCGGTTGGACCGAAAATTACAAGTCGGTGAAACCGAGTTCACACAGAGAAAAACACTTGTCACCTCATCTCACTAGACATGTAGGATCTCACAAAGATTTGCAATGAATTACCTGAAGGATTTGCAAGGAATTAAATGCAGAAAATGCAGAACATAAACAGAAAGAAAAGAGAAGAGACTGAAAAATCTAGATGGAGTTTTTTTTGTTTTTGAAAAAGAGAAAGAAACTAAACATGCATGAGATACACACAAAAAGAACACAAGAGAACTTCATCTAGAGTTGGGCGGTGACATAGTCACCTATGTTAGAGTATATTGACTTAGGAGTCAAGTGAGAACACTTGATCATAGGTCATACTCATCGTTTAAGCTCAAAATGGGGTTACCATTCTTCGTTTAAGCATCTTGATGTATTCACATCTTGTTGAGTTGCTTTGACTCATGTCTTGGAGTAAAGCTTCTCTAAGATGGAATAACATACCTTGGGTGGTGGTGTGGTTCTTGCTCATGTAGTTGAACTTGTGTGGGTGCTCAAGGTTGATGTAGCTCATCAAGAGTTGAGAGTACCACTTGGAGTTTGAGTTCATCTACCTACATGGGTTAGTTCTTGCAAGGAAGAGCACTTGTGTATCCAAAAATGACAATCATGAAGCTCAACATAGAATTTGTCAAAGGATATGTTTGAATGGTTTTGTGCTGCCTTATCTTCAACCGCCATTGTGTAGAGACTTGGTGATGTAGAGATTGCTCAAGATGTGAGTGATTCGCAATCTCATGGAATTAGATTCAACCAAGCACCTACATGGGTTAGACAACATGCAAGGTACAAATATATCCAAGACATAAGATAGTCATCATAAGAGATATATCATGGATTAGTCATAAGCTCATATCTTGCATGTATCCAATGGAGTTTCTACTCCAAGTTTGAAGCATCAATGATGTTCAATTCACCTCTCAACCTGCAAAACACTTTCTCATCAAGAGGTTTAGTAAATATATCCGCTAATTGCTTATCGGTGCGAACATGCTTAAGATCAATGTCACCCTTAGCAACATGATCTCGAATGAAATGATGACGAACTTCAATATGCTTAGTTCGAGAATGTTGTACAGGATTATGACCAATTTTGATAGCACTTTCATTGTCACAAAGCAGTGGAACATGTTTCACATAAATCCCATAATCTTTAAGAGTTTGGGTCATCCAAAGTAATTGAGCACAACATGAACCAGCGGCAATGTATTCCGCTTCGGCGGTGGATAAGGATACCGAGTTTTGTTTCTTGGAAGACCAAGACACAAGAGATATACCAAGAAATTGACAAGTACCCGAAGTGGACTTTCTATCAACCTTGTCTCCGGCATAATCCGAGTCGGAATAGCCAACAAGATCAAAAGAAGACCTCTTAGGATACCAAATGCCAAAATTTGGTGTATGGATTAAATATCTCACTATCCTTTTCACAGCCTTAAGATGACATTCTTTAGGAGCAGCTTGATATCGTGCACACATGCACACACTTAGCATAATATCGGGACGTGAAGCACATAGGTATAATAATGAACCAATCATAGAGCGATAAACCTTTTGATCAACCGGTTCACCATCTTTGGTCAAATCATTATGTCCACTAGTAGGCATGGGTGTAGACATACTTTTGCATTCTTGCATATTGAACTTCTTGAATAAGTCCCTGGTGTACTTCGTTTGAGAGACAAATGTAACTTCCTTAGTTTGCTTGATTTGCAAACCGAGAAAGAATTTGAGTTCACTCATCATAGACATCTCAAACTTCTCTGACATTAGCTTTCCAAACTTTTCACTAAAGAGAGGGTTAGTTGAACCAAATATGATATCATCGACATAAATTTGGCATACAAATAGTTCTCCATTAACCCTTTTAGTAAAAAGAGTAGAATCAATTTTACCAATTTCAAAACCACTTGTAACAAGGAACTTGGTCAAGCATTTATACCATGCTCTAGGAGCTTGTTTAAGACCATAAAGAGCTTTGTGAAGTTTGTAAACATGATTTGGTTTCTTAGGATTGATAAAGCCGGGAGGTTGTTTGACATAAACTTCCTCCTCTATATCACCATTTAGAAAAGCACTTTTAATGTCCATTTGGTACAAGGTGATATTATGGTGATTAGCATAGGCAAGTAAGATGCGAATGGACTCAAGTCTAGCAACGGGAGCATATGTCTCACCATAGTCCATACCTTCGACTTGTGTGTACCCTTGGGCGACGAGACGTGCTTTGTTGCGAACCACTTGTCCATCTTCATCTTGCTTGTTGCGAAACACCCATTTGGTACCAATGATGTTGTGGTTGTTGTCGGGCTTCTCAACCAATGTCCAAACTTGGTTTCTCTCAAAATTGTGTAGCTCTTCATGCATAGCGTTTATCCAATCTGGATATTCCAATGCTTCTTCAACCTTCATAGGTTCAATGCTAGAGATGAATGAATAGTTTTCACAAAAGTTAGCTAAACGAGTTTTTGAGCGAGTGATTCTCCCGGTTTGTATATCATTGAGGATTTGCTCGACGGGATGATCTTTGGCAATTCTTGCTCGAACTCGTGAGAGCTTTTGCTTGGGTCTTCGTTGAACATCTTCTTCATCTTGTTCTTCTTCTTGGCCTTCTTCATTGTTGACGTCGTCGTTCTCTTGTCGTGGTGGAGAAAGAGGTTGTTGATGTTCGTCTTGATGCATTTCCTTGTCTTCTTCATCTTGCTGTGTCCCACTTGTGGATGCTTCCGTGTCGATTCTTGGTTCACCTTGTCGTGAAGTAGAAGCTTCCACGTGGACAGAAGAAGTACTCTCCTTCACCTCCGTTGGACGAATTTTGCCAATGGACAAGTCTTGGATTGCTTCTGAAGAGTCTTTGTCTCCTACATCAATTGGCAATTGCTCTACTTGCGAGCCATTAGATTCATCAAACTTCACATCTACCGTCTCTTCAACCTTTCGGGTGAAATTGTTGTAGACACGGTAAGTGTGAGAGTTTGAGCCATAACCAAATAGAAAGCCTTCATGAGATTTAGGAGCAAACTTTGAACGACGATGCTTATCAAGAATGTAGCACTTTGAGCCGAATACTCGAAAGTATCCAACTTGGGGTTTGTTACCGGTGAGAAGCTCGTATGCCGTCTTGCCGAGTAGCTTGTGAAGATATAAGCGATTTGTTGCGTGACAAGCTGTCTCAACCGCTTCTGCCCAAAAGTGCTTCGGCGTCTTGTATTCATCAAGCATCGTTCTTGCCATTTCGATGAGTGTCCGGTTCTTCCTCTCAACAACTCCATTTTGTTGAGGTGTGTACGTAGCCGAGAACTCGTGTGAAATCCCTTCTTCGTCAAGAAAGGTGTCCACATTTGCGTTCTTGAACTCCGTTCCGTTGTCACTCCGAACCTTCTTGATCTTCACGTCAAACTGATTTTGGGCCTTCCTAGCGAAGTTTCTGAAGATCTTCTGGACCTGCAACTTGTCATTAAGAAAGAACACCCATGTAAATCTTGAAAAATCATCAACTATAACTAGACCAAAAGAATTTCCACCGAGACTCTTGTAGGCGTTGGGACCAAAAAGATCCATATGAAGTAGCTCGAGTGGCCTTCTTGTGGTCATGATGTTCTTCACAGGATGCCTTCCTCCAACCTGATTACCTGCTTGACAAGCACTGCAAAGTCTATCCTTATCAAATATGACATCATTAACTCCAAGGATATGATTTCCTTTAATAAGCTTGTCAAGGTTTCTCATGCCAACGTGACCTAGTCGTCTATGCCACAACCAACCTTTTGAGGATTTAGCAACAAAGCAAGTTTTAGGTTGTGCCTTTTTAGAGAAATCAACAATGTAAAGATCACCTCTACGCATACCGGTAAAGACCATTTTATGATTGTCTCGACGAAATACTTGGCAATCTACCTCGGTAAATAGGACATTCAGACCGAAATCAGCAAGTCTAGATACTGAAAGTAAGTTGTAGCCGAGAGATTCAACGAGCATGACATTTTGAATGGAACTATCATGTGAGATGGCCACCTTACCAAGGCCAACCACTTTACCCTTTAAATTATCACCAAAGGTGACATATTTTCGAGGGCCGTCATTTTCAGCAAGCTCACGAAACATCTCTTCATCTCCGGTCATATGATCAGTACATCCACTATCAAGAACCCATTCCTTTCCTCCTGATTCATATCCCCGAAGATTTGCCATAAGACCAAAATGTCTCATTGCATCATCAAGATCGAAGTCACTATCATCATCATCATAGTATCCATGTTCATCATGATCTTGTGACTCATCATTTCCTAGAGAGGGTAATTCAATAGATAAATGATCATCAAAGTGGTCACTTTTATGAAATCTTATAGCTTCGAATATGATATCACTAATGATTCCAACATCTCCTTTAGCATGCTTAAGATTGGTAAGTTCAAATAGACAATTACCAAAACTAGGATCACTAGAGTTCATCTTACTCAAGGCAATAGATTTATGGAGAATTTCATCCAAAGTTTTCAAGGAATGATCGGGAAATCGTTCCCCAAGAAATTTCCATATAGTATAGGCACAATTAAGAGTAGGCAAACTAGCAATCAAATTTTTGGGCAATCCTCTAATGATGAGCTCAATAGTTCTAAGATTGCGAATCATGTCAATATCTTCATCTAGGGTAGGATGCAAAGGATCAATATGAGGTGCACAAGGGCTAGCAATATACTTGTTCAAATGATATTGATTGACAATTACAAGCATCTCATTTTCCACTCATGAAAATACTCTCCATCAAGAATAGGCACTCTATGTCTAAGACTCCCTAAGGTAGACACATCCATCTTCCTCCAATGGTGATTAAACCAAGGCAATGGAGACCAAAGCTCTGATACCACTTGTAGGATCTAGAAGTAGATGTGTCTAGAGGGGGGTGATTAGACACTTAGTGCTAAAGTTGCAATTTTTAGGCCTTTTTGGTTTGAATGGAGTTTTAGGCATAATTTCCACATACACAATACATATCAAGCAAGCATGCAAAGAGTATATGAGCAGCGGAATGTAAAGCATGCAACTTGCAAGAATGTAAGGGGAAGGGTTTGGAGAATTCAAACGCAATTGGAGACACGGATGTTTTTCCCGTGGTTCGGATAGGTGGTGCTATCCTACACCCACGTTGATGGAGACTTCAACCCACGAAGGGTAACGGTTGTGCGAGTCCACGGAGGGCTCCACCCACGAAGGGTAATGGTTGTGCGAGTCCACGGAGGGCTCCACCCATGAAGGGTCCACGAAGAAGCAACCACCCACGAAGGGTCCACGAAGAAGCAACCTTGTCTATCCCACCATGGCCATCGCCCACAAAGGACTTGCCTCACTAGCGGTAGATCTTCACGAAGTAGGTGATCTCCTTGCCCTTACAAACTCCTTGCTTCAACTCCACAATCTTGTCGGAGGCTCCCAAGTAACACCTAGCCAATCTAGGAGACACCACTCTCCAAGAAGTAACAAATGATGTGTAGGTAATGAACTCCTTGCTCTTGTGCTTCAAATGATAGTCTCCCCAACACTCAACTCTCTCTCATAGGATTTGGATCTGGTGGAAAGAAGGTTTGAGTGGAAAGCAACTTGGGGAAAGCTAGAGATCAAGATTCATATGGTAGGAATGGAATATCTTGGCCTCAACACATGAGTAGGTAGTTCTCTCTCAGAAATAGGATGCTGGAAGTGTAGGCTTAGTCTGATGGCTCTCTCTCTAAATGAAGAGGAGGTGGAGGGGTATATATAGCCTCCACACAAAATCCAACCGTTACACACGATTTACCAATCTCGTTGGGACCGAATCAACAAACTCGGTCAGACCGAAATAGGAAACCTAGTGACCATTAGAGATTTTCGGTGGAACCGACTGGATCAACTCGGTGGGACCGATGTGCTAGGGTTAGGGTAAATCCAAAACTCGGTTTGACCGATTACTCAAACTCGGTGGGACCGATTTGGGTAATAAGTGAAACAGAGAGTTGGCCAAGCAAACTCGGTGGGGCCGATTGCATATCTCGGTGGGACCGAAAATATTACAAGAGGTAACAGAGAGTTTGCAAGCCCATCTCGATGAGACCGAGATCCCATCGGTGAGACCGAACTGATTAGGGTTTTTGGCAGTGGCTATGACAGGTGAAACTCGGTGGCGCCGGATAGGAATAATCGGTAGGTCCGAGTTTGGCTTTGGGTTTAGGTCATATGTGGAAGTGGGAAAGTAGCTGAGGATTTTGGAGCATATCATTAAGCACATGAAGCAAGAGGCTCATTAAGCAACACCTCATCCCTCCTTAATAGTATTGGCTTTTCCTATGGACTCAATGTGATCTTGGATCACTAAAATGTAAAATGAAGAGTCTTGAGCTTGAAGCTTTAGCCAATCCTTTGTCCTTAGCATCTTGAAGGAGTTCCCACAACCTTTAGTCCATGCCACTCTATTGTTGAACTTATCTGAAACATGCTAGATAGAAATGTTAGTCCAACAAGAGATATGTTGTCATCAATTATCAAAACCACCTAGGGAGCACTTGTGCTTTCAGTGTTCTAACTAAAACGTTTGCGATGAGTGCTTTATATTTAAAAAGCGAATTAAGTTGCGGCTTGGCTCCATTGATGGAGAGGGTGCGAGCAAGGCGGGTGGCCATGTAAATCAAAGGGCTCGCTTCCCAGTGAACCTGTGCAGCGTATAGCTCGCATGCTACCCGGTGAGCCTACGCACTCGAGGACAACTTGCACGCCTCTCGGTCAGCCTGTGCACCGAACGGCGCTCGCACGCCTCCCGTTCAGTCAAATCAAGCAGCTGTCCGCATAGCACCTCCTACAGTCATTAAAACCATGACACGTGGCATCACATGAATGGTTAACAGAATTTTAAATTTACTAGAATTTAAAAACCAGTCATCTCAATGTTTTGCTGGCAATCAACGGTTCCCCGGTGTTTGAAATTCATGCCCATTCTTGCATGGGACCTAAGCATGCACCCAAGGACACAGATTTGATTTTCCAACCAACTTATATGCACTGGAGCATGTGCATGTAGTTCAAATTAGAATTATGCACATAAAATGCATTGAAAACTTAGTTAATGCATAAAAATGTCCAAACGAATCCCGAAAAATCACAAAAATTCAAACAACACTCCTATTGTTCTATGTTGACACGAGAAAAAAATTTGAAAGCAATAAGAGGCAATGGATATCATTTCGTCCCCAAAGGTGGGACGTTCCCAACCGAAAACTATCATGCTTGTTGTCAGAAGCTCCAGTTTGTGAGAAGCATATACCCAAACCTGCCCCAAATGGGACAAAATTTGTACCACAGGCATGTTGATGCCGCTACATGATAGCATGCCAAGTTTCATGAATTTCAGACGAGTTTTGGATTTACTAGAATTTTAAAACTAGGCATCTCAATGTTTTGCCGGCAACCGACGGTGCCCCAGTGTTTGAAATTCATTCCCATTTCTTGCATGGGACCTAAGCATGCACACAAGGACACATATTTGATTTTTCAACCAGTTTATATGCACTGGAGCATGTGCATGTAGTTCAAATTTGAATTATGCACATAAATGCATTGAAAACTCAGTTAACATATAAAAATGTCCAAACGAACCCTGAAAAATCACAAAAATTCGCACAACACTCCTGTTGTTCTGTGTTGCCATGAGAAAAAAAATTGAAAGCAATAAGAGGCAATGGATATCGTTTCGTCCCCAAAGGTGGGACGTTTCCTACCGAAAACCATCATGCTTGTTGTCAGAAGCTCCGGTTTGTGAGAAGCATATACCCAAACCTGCCCCAAATGGGACAAAATTTGTACCACGGCATGTTGATGCCGCTACATGATAGCATGCCAAGTTTCATGAATTTCAGACGAGTTTTGGATTTACTAGAATTTAAAAACCAGGCATCTCAATGTTTTGCCGGCAATTAACAGTGCCCTGGTGTTTCAAATTCATTCCCATTTCTTGCATGGGACCTAAGCATGCAAACAAGGACACAGGTTTGATTTTTCAACCAGTTTATATGCACTGGAGCATGTGCATGTAGTTCAAATTTGAATTATGCACATAAATGCATTGAAAACTCAGTTAATGCATAAAAATGTCCAAATGAACCCCGAAAATCACAAAAATTCGCACAACACTCCTGTTGTTCTATGTTGACACTCCAAATTTTTTGAAAGCAATAAGAGGCAACGGATATTGTTTCGTCCCCAAAGGTGGCACGTTCCCTACCGTAACCATCATGCTTGTTGTGGGAAGCTTATACCCAAACCTACCCCAAATGGGACAAAATTTGTACCACGGCATGTTGATGCCGCTACATGATAGCATGCCAAGTTTCATGAATTTCAGACGAGTTTTGGATTTACTAGAATTTAAAAACCAGGCATGTCAATGTTTGAGGCCGAGTGACGGTGGTAGGGTGTTTGAATTCATTCCCATTTCTTGCATGGGACCTAAGCATGCAACCATGGACACATATTTGATTTTTCAATAAGTTTATATGCACTGGAGCATGTGCATGTAGTTCAAATTTGAATTATGCGCATAAAATGCCTGGAAAACCCAGTTAATGTATAAAAATGTACAAACGAACCCTGAATCATTCCAATTTTTTGACGACACACCTATAGTTGCATGTTCACTGCAGATATAAGTTCTAACAATTCAAACACCATCCTTTGTAGATGTGACCCCATTACGTAATCCAAATGATCAAGATGATAAATTAAGTAGATCGCACATAGTTTATCATCACCAACCGTGTGAGATGCAGCACAAAATATCTTGGAGCTCCGTCGGTGTATAGTACGCCCATGTCTTATGAGAGAAGGTGTGTCGGCTACAGTCCACAGCGCGCCATTTCTGAATAAGGGACCGTGTCCGATGACACTTTGCGCGCCAGTTTTTTGGCTGAAACGATCCCAAATTTTCGGCTTCCGTGAAAATATCTACCTCCCTGCCCCTCCCCTTACCAAAAGCCACATTTCCCCTCTTTCCGCCTTCCTTCACAAGTTGAAACCTTCACTCCTTGCTTGCAGCACTTCCGCCTCCTTGTCGGCGACCCTCCTTCACACTCCTCGGCCTCTCCTATCCAGGCAGGTAATCCACATCCGACCCCCATCCACCTCCTTCCACATCCCACCTGCCCCTACCACCGGCGCGAGCGCGACACCTTCCACCCAAATCATGGACCCCTCCACCAAATAAGCGTCGGCCTAAGCCATGGTGCACGCAGTATAGCTAGGACCTCAAGGAGCATTTGGCAGCGGAGAATCAAATCGCGGCTGCACGCGGGGATGAGGTCGCGATGGCTGCCATTCATGCCAACCCCCAGATCTTGAAGGAGCACCTTGCCATTTGCTAGCTACGCCGATTATGCATGCTTAGTTTACCCGTTGCGTGTGCGGCTCCTGCCTTTCCTACACAAATTCTAGTGAATTGTGCTATCTAATTTTACCATGCAATCTGTTGCTCTAGTGTATATGTTCTATATGTCATGCAATGTGGTGCTCACTTATTAAATGTTTTGTTAATTAGTTGTCATTTTCAGTTAACTGTTTGGTTCAATTATGCAAATGTGATGTTCAATTCTTTAGGCTGCAATTTTGTATTGTCTTCCATGTGACGAATAAATCTAATTTATCTTTACAAAATTGTGGGTAGATTATGTTATTGTATACCATGGGAGGAATAAGTTGATTTTGGCTGTAGTAAATACATGAGAAACAAATACAATTGCTACAATTGGCTATGGTTAACTGTTTGGTTAACTGTCTGATCTTCTATTAGGAGTATGTTATATTGTGCAATGTGGTGCTGAGTTAATGTTTGGTTCATTTGTTGTGGTGTTAAGTTAACTGATTGGTTCAATGTTATATTGTGCAATGTGGTGCTCAGTTAATGTTTGGTTCATTTGTTGTGGTGTTTAGTTAACTGCTTGGTTCAATTCTGCAATGCGATGTCCAATTGTTGTGGGTAGAATTTTGTATTGTTGTGCATATGAGGAATAAATCAAATTTGGCTGCACTTAATACATGAGAATCATATACAAGTGCTATATTTCCTAGTTCTTAATCATGTTTGGTTTGGATAAATGGGTTTTCCCTGTGGCTTGAATTAACCCAATGAATCTGCAATGTGATTATTTTTCATCAACATATTTTACTGATAGCATGTGAACCCTTACTTAACCTGATGACTAACTACCTTATATGTGTTGCAGGGAAACAATGGGAAGCACTAAAGTTTACACTTGAGGTTAGCACGTGCATGGTCCGTTGTCTAATAGCACATTATTATGCAATTACAGGAACCATTCTAATATTTAGGTTTTTAACAATTTGGTCTTGCACATGTAGGTCCTGCTGTTAGAGGTTTTGACCCACTGTTCGACCCTTTTTGCATAAGGGGAAATGAGTTGTCCATGAATATTATTCAAGTCAAGAAACTCAGAAAGATTTTTAGGATAAACAAATTAGTGACAAAGAACAACAAGATCTTTGTCTGCACAATGAAGAAGACATCAGTTCACTAAAGGATGGTACTAACTATTATACCTTGCCTTTCTTTTATTCCTTTGCCCCATTTCCAATATAGAGAAGATATTTATGCACATCCTTGTTTTTAGGCCTTTCCAAAACAGTTCACTGATGATTACCTCTCAAACCAGTTGTATGGTCAGGAGGCGAGGAAGGTATTCATACAACACCCACGGTTCCATATTGAAGTGTTCCTGAAGAGGACGAAGGATGGACGGTCAATCATCCACAAGCACTGACCTAAAGTTACAAAGACCTTCAACATCAATGAAGGCTCAATATTCGCCTTCTGCTTCAGCAGTTTTCCAGATGAGATACATCTGTCTATGTACCGTCTATGATGCTAATTTCGAAAGATTATAGATGTTGCATGTGAAACTTGGTCCTGGTGTAGTTCTGTAATGGGGTAGCTAAGTGCTGAAGCTATATGATGTTGTACTCTGATGTATTTCAATTATGAAAATGAAATATATTGTGTGCTTGACATGAATTGTCAATTAGATTAATAAATGGATTATAAATAATCGGATAATTAGCCTGCTAGTGGCGAATTAGCCTGCTAATTGGGTTTTGCTATTGCAAACGGTTGTTAAAAAAATACCGTGGGCGATGACCTCAGGCAACGCACATAGTTTCAAGGAATAAACCGTGTTGGATCAATGAACAATCACACACGACTTTCTCATGAAAACTGTTTGTGTTAGGCCACCTCGCGCAAACGTTTACCACATGAAAACTATGTGTGATGGACAACCTTTGCCACACAGTTTCTTCCACGGACCGTGTGTGATATATTCAATAACGCAAGCGATTTAACGGGAAAAATTGTGTGTGATGTACCTACGAATGGAAACATTTTCCTTCGAGCGACTGTGTGGGATGTACATATGAACAGAAACGTTTAGCGGGGACTGACTGTGTGGGATGTACTTGCGACCGGAAACAAGTACACCGTATAATTGTATTTTTTAGCTCTACTATATGTATTTCCGTATTTGAGTGCTCGCTGGTCGCACACGACCTCATTTTGCCGAACGTGTGTGCCAGGAGGGCATATCCCCAACGATTTCTAGCTGGGTCGTGCGGGAAGGACCCCCCTATCGCCGACACTCACTTGGCGACGGTTCCAGATGCCATGGCGGAAAGGGGTTTTAAGCCGTTTGTTTAGGCGCTCGCTATAGTAGTGGCCAAGAAGCTAATATCCCGTCAATGGTCAACCCGCCTAGCTTGGCTTCAACCGGAGGGTAGCAGCGGTGGCCTTACTTCGACCCGAATGGCGGCGACCTACCGTATTCTACTCTTCCTCGTTTTCTGTGTGGCGCGGCCTCGTTGGCAGCGGGGCGGGGCCTCGACGGAGCCGGCGATGTCCTTTGTTTCATTGCCGGCAGGGCGGCGCCTCAGTAGAGCAGGGGAAATCCTCCCCCTCGTTGCCGACAGGGGGGCCTCGGCTGAGCCGGCGATGTCCTTTGCCTCGTTGTTGGCGGGGCGGGGCCTCGGCGTAGTAGGGCCTCGCCGAAGCCAGCGAGGTCCTCCGCCTCGGTGCCGGCGGGATGGGGCCTCGGTGGAGCCGGCGGTGTCCTCTGCCTCGTTGTTGGCGCCACGGGGCCTCGTCGACGCCAGTGGAGCAGGGACTCGTTGGAGCCCGCATTGTCCTCTGCCTCGTCTTCGGTCTCGCCAAACAGCGACTCGCCCGCTTCATCGCCCTCTTTGTTGGCGGCCGCAACCTCCACCACCCGCATGCGGTATCGCCAACGCTCGAGGCGGCCTTCGTGGGCAGGGCGGTACGAGTCGAGCAGCGCCTCCTGCTTTGCCCGCTCCGCAGTGATCTGCTCCTCCGCCTGCATGTACTCCTGGAGGAGATGGTGGTTGTAGGCGGCATCGTCCCGCGCCTCCCGGAACTGCTCCTCACGCTTCTGCCTCACCATGTCCATGAATTGGGAACCGGCCTCGCTGATGGTCATGGTGCATTGCACCGGCGAGGATGGTGCGGAGGAGGGGGTTGGTGCCGGATCGTTGACTACCATGTTATCCATTGGGACATCGTCGTGCTTTGGTTGCCTGCCGGCCAGCCAGTCGGCAGCAATTGCTGCCATCTCCTTGTGGTCTGTCGTTTGCCCGTCTCGAAGAGCGCTGGAGCGCGAGGAAGCCATGGTGGGCAGTAGTGGTGTGGACAGGAAAAAAGGGAATGGAGGCGGATGACTACGGCTATGGACGGTGCGGCAATTTATATAGCAATGGTGGGCGGCGGAGGGACGGACGTGTGGCGCCGGAGTAGCCACCTTGGCAACCGCGTATCATTAATGTGGGCGGCAGACGGATGGACGGATGGCACTTATGTCGTTTGAAGGCGGAGCAATTGCCTGCACCGGGAAGTGGGGCGGGCGACGCTGACCGTTTTGGGTGGAAAGCGCGCGCAGGCGAGGGAGGCGGTGTGGGTGGGCCATGGTAGTTAGACTCGTGCTTCGCAGTGGGTTGGTCTAGTAGCCAGACATGCTGGCTTGCCAGCGAGCTCGCCGAGCTGAGCGTCGACAATCAGACAATGGATGTAGCTTCCGACCAGGAGCCGGCGCCACTGTCCAAGCCGGTCGTAGTGATACGCCTATTCATAATGTTGATGCCAAAAGATGCAAAGTTGATAATGATAGTGCAACATACTTGTGGCACTGCCATTTAGGTAATATTGGTGTAAAGCACATGAAGAAACTCCATGCGAATGGACTTTTGGAATCACTTGATTATGAATCATTTGATACTTGCAAACCATGCCTCATGGGAAAGATGACTAAAACTCCATTCTCTGGAATAATGGAGCGAGCTAATGACTTATTGGAAATAATACATACCGATGTATGCAGTCCGATGAGTGTTGAGGCACTCGATGGGTATCGTTATTTTCTGACCTTCACAGATGATTTGAGTAGGTATGGGTATATCTACTTGATGACGCACATGTCTGAAACATTTGAAAAGTTCAAAGATTTCAGAGTGAAGTGGAGAATCACCGTAACAAGAAAATAAAGTTTCTATGATCTGATTGTGGAGACGAATATTTGAGTTACGAGTTTTGCCTTCATTTAAAACAATGTGGAATTGTTTCACAACTCAGCCACCTAGAACACCACAACATAATGGTGTGTCCGAGCATCGTAACCGTACTTTATTGGATATGGTGCATCCTATGATATCTCTTACCGATTTACCACTATCATTTTGGGGTTATGCATTAGAGACAACCGCATTCATGTTAAATAGGGACCATCTAAATCCGTTGAGACGACACCGTATGAACTACGGTCTGGCAAGAAACCTAAGCAGACGTTTCTTAAAGTTTGGGGTTGCCACACTTATGTCAAAAGGCTTCAACCTGATAAGCTCGAACCCAAATCAGAGAAGTGGATCTTCATAGGATACCCTAAGGAAACAATTGGGTACACCTTCTACCACATATCCGAAGGCAATATCTTTGTTGGCAAGAACGGAACATTTCTAGAGAAGGAGTTTCCCTCGAAAGAAGTGAGTGGGAGGAAAGTAGAACTTGATGAGGTAATCATACCTTCTCTCGAATTGGAAAGTAGCACATCAGAGAAATCCATTCCCGTGATGCCTACACCAACTAGAGAGGAAGCTAATGATGATGATCATGAAACTTTAGATCAAGTTACTACTGGACCTCGTAGGTCGAACAAAGCACGTTCCGCACTAGAGTGGTACAGTAATCCTATCCTGGAAGTCATGTTACTAGACCATGGCGAACCTACAAACTACGAACAAGCGCACTACCGAGAGGCCAGTGGGGCACAGACGGACATGGTCCAGGGCACGGACGGGGTGAGGTTGTGCGCAGGTGAGCGTGGGCGATGCACGGGGTCAAGCAGTAGCGCTGTGGCGGGCGCATCGTGGCACGTGCCAAGGCAGCGGAGGCAGCCACGGCTGCAAGAACGTGTGGCAGTAGGAGACCCGCACTGTTGGGGAACACAGTATTTCAAAAATTTCCTACAATCACGCAAGATCTATCTAGGAGAAGCATAGCAATGAGCGGGGAGAGTGTGCCCACGTACCCTCGTAGACTGAAAGCCGAAGCATTTAGTAACGCGGTTGATGTAGTCGAACGTCTTCACGATCCTATCGATCCAAGTACCGAATGTACGACACCTCCGTGATCTGCACACATTTAGCTCGCTGACGTCCCTCGAACTCTTGATCCAGTTGAGGCCGAGGGAGAGTTTCGTCAGCACGACAGCGTGGCGACGGTGATGATGAAGTTACCGGCGCAGGGCTTTGCCTAACCACTACGAGGATATGACCGAGGTTTGTTTCTATGGAGGGGGACACCGCACACGGCTAAGAGAAGACTTGGTGTGTCTTTGGGGTGCCCCTGCCTCCGTACATATATAAAGGACGAGGGAGAGGGAGAGGCACCCGGCCCTAGGGGGCACGCCAAGGTGTGGAGTCCTACTAGGACTCCCTAGTACTAGTAGGATTCCACCTCCCACATGGAGTAGGAAAGGGTGAAGGGAGAAGGAAAGGGGGGGGTGGCCCCCTTCTCCTAGTCCTAATCGGCCTCCTGCCCAATGGGGGGGGGGTGCACCAGCACCTTGTGGGATGGTGTGGTTCCCTCTTATGGCCCATAAGGCCCATAACTTCTCCCGGGGGGTTTCGGTAACCTCCCGGTACTTCGGAAAAATGCCCGAACCATTCGGAACCATTTCGATGTCCAAATGCAGCCTTCCAATATATGGATCTTTCCTTCTCGACCATTTCGAAACTCCTCGTCATGTACGTGATCTCATCCGGGAGTCCGAACAAGCTTCGGTCATCAAATCACATAACTCATAATACAAATCATCGTCGAATGTTAAGCGTGCGGACCCTACAGGTTCGAGAACTATGTAGACATGACCGAGACACATCTCAGTTTAATAACCAATAGCAGAACCTGGATGCTCATATTGGCTCCTACATATTCTACAAAGATCATTATCGGTCAAACCGTATAACAACATACGTTGTTCCCTTTGTCGTCGGTATGTTACTTGCCCGAGATTCGATCGTCGGTATCATCATACCTAGTTATATCCTGTTACTGGCAAGTCTCTTTTTAGTCGTTCTGTAATGCATCATCCCGCAACTAACTCATTAGTCACATTGCTTTCAAGGCTTATAGTGATGTGCATTACCGAGAGGGCCCAGAGATACCTCTCTAATACACGGAGTGACACTACTAGGGAAAATCCTAGCAGCAGCACGGGTTTTAGGCCTATCAGTAGCGCGGGGAGATGCTCTACTGATAAGGTGCTACAACTAACGTATAGCAATAGCGTGCCTCCACCCACGCTACTGCTAAATCGACTTAGTAGTAACGACTTCGCGGAGGAGCGCTACTCGTAATTACTAGTAGCGCTTCTCCCAGCCCGCGCTACTACTATTATTCCGTATTTTATTTCTTTTTTATTTCTCGTTGTATTCATACACCTCTATATAAGTTGTCATACAACAGCAATTTAGAGATTGTTTTTACATCATAATGAGTTATTACATCATTGGGTGAAAGAACCGTGGACTAGTTTCAAGTGGATGGACATCCACTTGAAACTAATTCACGGTTCTTTCAAGAAATGATATAATAAATATCATCATCATATCACTAACAACTTATCATCATAATACATCATTTTCATATAACACCTCCTCATGATCATCGTTTTGATCGATGAGACATCACATAGCAAGTTGGTCACTAGTCATAATCACAACTACTCCTCATCATCAACTCTATCACATTGTACCACATAATAAACCTATTGTACCTCATAGGACCTACTACATTCTCTTAGGACCTAGTATATTCTCTAAGGTAAAATAGCAAAAAACAAGATAGCCCCTGGCTCTCCATTATGGAGAATGCAGATTATCCTGTCTCCAATTCTTGCCTTTCGCTTAATGTTTCTTCCAAGAACCTCCTTACGAATGTCCAAACATTTTTTCCACTCTTTGATTAGCATGTGTTCACCGGTTTCAGAAATCCGATATGCACAGGTGAGATCCGTAGGATGACCTGGCTGTATGCTCAGAACTTCAAGGCGACCATTGTAATACATCTGATGAGGCACACAATCCATCGAGATTTTCTGTTGAAAAACATAGTAATAACTTCGTAGTTAGCAATGATGTACTAGTTTTAGAAGTATGCAAAAGATGAACGGATGCCGTAATAGTAAAAAATCTTACCAGGGTATCTCCATAGAAGTTATCATGGTTCAACACGTGCACTAGTGGCACGTATTCACCATAATTTGGAGGAGTTCGATAATAGATATTGTAATTCTCAAAGAAAGTACAAAATGCGATCAGATGATTCTTCTCCTTATAAGTTAATTCGGAGCCATCGGTGTAGTGGGTTTTGTCTACCATCTTCCGCACATTCTTTGAAGAATGAAAATAAGCTGTGAATGGAAATAAGCTGTCAACTATGTTTAAATAAACAATATAAATTAGTTAATAACTATGTTTAACAAACTCACATAGCGGTAGAATCGGAAGCGTATCAACAAGGACCCAAATGTCCATATTGTTTTGCTCGATGTCAGGATCACCAAGATCCATGGTGACAATCATACCCTCATAAAAACCATGCATTTTGCAAAGTGCTTCCCAATTTTGGCAACCAAAATGGGTTATGCTTTGAGAATTGTACAAATTTACTTCAAAATCCATATCATGATGGGTCCTTAGGTGTATTTTCTTTGTTTCAAAATTTTCATGGTCTTCAAAACCCATCCTCTCCAAGACATAGCGTCTTGCATGGCATGGGATAAGCTAGTCGAATTGTAAAAGATGAAAATTAGACGTTGAAATAGTTGAAGTCGTGCTTAATTATGAAAAAAAACACTTGTCGTTGTTGAGTACCGTTTTAACATTGAAGGTCTCCTCGAGCTTAATGCTGAAGCGTCGATCTTCGTCCAGCTCAACAAACATGTCGCACATACCTCGATCGTCGTGGCACCAGCTGCACTCCTCCGGGAGACTGTCGTCGTCCGAGTACGACATTTCCTACGTTCATAATTCAAAGATTAAACTTCTACAATTAAATATATGTACTAAAAAGCCTAAATTAGATCGTTATTTTTCGAGAAAATCCAGGCCACTCGATATTTCCTACATATTCTAGCACAAGTCATGCCAGAATTCATGGAAAAATCCCGCATGACCTTTGCTAAAAAAGGACATAGAGCACCTGAAATTTGTCAGAACGGAAATAAATCAACACTCCGGCAAAACATAGGCCACTCGGAGGTGTAAACCGAACATGAACGACCACAGGCAACAACATATCCTATTTGAGAAAATATGACATGTTCAACTAGTTTTATTAATTCAACTAGTTCTTACTAAATATAAACTTACTATAAATAGAAAAAGAACTAGTTCTTTCTAAAAATAAAGTAGTTTAACTAGTTATATTAATTATCTTATTAAAAATACATTAGTTCTATTAATTCAACTAGTTTGACTAGTTTATTAATTTACTTACTAAACTAGTTCAACTATAACTAAAGTAGTTCAACTAGTTTATTAATTTACTTACTAAAAATAAAATAGTTGCTTTAACTAAAAAAATAAAGTAGTTCTATTTATTTTCGTACTAAAAATAAAATAGTTGTATTAACTCCACTAGTTCAATTAAGCACTTACTATGAATAAAAATAAACTAGTTTTTACTAAAAATAAACTAGTTCAACTAGTTATATTAATTTTCTTACTAATTCTATTAAACACTTATTAAAATTTAACCCTAACTGATTTGATGAACTCTAAAATTTAATCCTAACTAATTCGATGAACTCTAAAACTAATTCTACTTAACAACTACTGCCATAATTAGCATCTAATTTGATGAACCCTAACTAATTAGATGAACTTTGAAATTTAACCCTAATAACCCTAGCTAGGCAGAGGTAGGGGAGGAGGAGGAGGAGGGCGTGCTCACCTCTGGCGCCGGCGGAGTTAGGGAGAGGGGCACGCGGCGTCGAGGTTGGGGACGGGGTCGGGGCGGCGGGTGCACGGCGGAGGGCGGTGATGTAGGGGGGGTGTCGAGGTCGGGGTCGGGGGTGGCGTCGAGGTCGCGGTTGGGGGTGGGGGCGGTGTCGAAGGTGTGCGGAGAGCGACGGGTCGCGCACGGCGGCCGACGACGATGCAGGGCGACGATAGCGGAGGAGTAGGGATTTGGGGGAAGTGGCCGTGGGGAAGAACGAACCGCGCGGTTAATTAAGTTAAAAGTAGCAGTAGCGTGTTCTAGGAAGTGCGCTGCTGCTACGGTAGCTATATCATGTTTCCTAACAAGCGCTACCGCTATTCCTTCTCTTTTTTATTTGCTTTACATTTAATTTTATTTTCATTAGCAGTAGCGCCTTTGTCCGTAAACGTGCTGCTACAAAACAAGTAGTAGTAGTGCGGTTCCACGTAGATTGCTACTACTATGTGTAGCCTATCGGCTACACCGTGGGAATTTTAGTAGTAGTGCTTTTGTACTCGGGCGCGCTACTGCTATAACTGTATCTGTAGTGCACTTTTAAATACTGTGTTGCTGCTAATTAGCACCAGCGTGCGTTTTTATCCCGCGCTACTGCTAATGTTCTGTGTATAAGGTTTTCCCTAGTAGTGTGACTAATCCTAATATCGATCTATGCCGACCCAACGAACACCTTCAAAGACACCTGTAGAGCATATTTATAATCACCCAGTTATGTTGTGACGTTTGATAGCACATAAGGTGTTCCTCCGGTATTCGGGAGTTGCATAATCTCATAGTCAGAGGAACATGTATAAGTCATGTAGAAAGCAATAGCAATACAACTCAACGATCATAATGCTAAGCTAACAGATGGGTCTTCACTAGTAGAAAAAGGGTCAAACGTGAAGCACATTAGTGCCGGTTTGAATTTGAGCCGGCACTAATGTGTGCATTAGTGCCGGTTCCAATGGCTAGCTGGCCGGTCTCATTAGTACCGGTTCGTGGCGAATCTTTAGCACCGGTTCGTGCCACGAACCGGTACTAAAGTGAGTGGTGGTAGGATGTTGTCAGTCCGGGCCCCCTCCAGCACCTTTAGTACCGGGTCGTATCACGAACCGGTACTAAAGGTCGTCCTACATAGACCCTTCGTCCACCCGAGCTCGCTCTGTTCTTCCCCTTTCCCCTCTCCTCTCTGTTCTTTTCCCTCTTCCTCTCAAGCTCATCACACATTTTGCCCAAAATTTGTCAAGATTTGAACGCCCCCATCCATTCAAATGATCACAAAGGTTAGCAACTTTGTCCTTTCATCTCTCATTGCTAGATTAGCTTGTGCAATGCTTTGTATAGTGATTGATTTTTGAGTTTAGTAATTTGGGAGGAATTATATATATGTTCTAGTATTTGATTTATATGCAATTTGAGGTCAAAAATAACACTTAGTTTGCATATGTAGGTGTGTTTTACTTAGTACCTTCTAAATCTCCGTGGTAACCACCGTTGATCGCTCGCAACGTCCCGTCGCCGGCACCACCTTGTGGTGAGCCTCTTGTTCATGAAGTTTTATATAAAAAATTGATGTTTGTGTGATTTAGATATAGAGTTACTCGTACAATTATCTTACCCATACGTTTTTTGTTATACATAGTGCCATGGTTTTGATATCTGTCCCCGTCGGCCCTCGTCCGGGTTATGATTCAGATGTGGTATATTCTCCTTTAAAACTATTCATTGCATTTCGTGTTTATGACAAATTATGCCCATCAAGTTGACATAGATATTTGTATGTAGGAGGTAGTTGAACCGGAAATTCCAACCGACCCTATTGTCGAGAGGTTAAATTTAGTTGAAAGAGAAAACGAGGATTTGAAGGAAAAATTGAAAAGAATTGAGGGGGATAAGATGGAATTGGAGTTGCATGTTGCCGATGTCGTCGATGATCACAAGATTAAGATGGAGAAAATGCGCTTGAAGATTAGAAAGATTAGAAAATATGCCATTCATAGTGAGGCTTGGTATCATTATGCTGTTGGATCAATTGTTACCTTAGTTGCGATCTTGATCGCATTTGTTGTTGCATTTAAATTCTTTAGCTAGAGAGTTATTTGTTTGTTGCATTTAAGTGTTGTATGATCTTTATGTATGAACTTTATGTATTGTATTAATTTGGTGTTTTCGGTGTTGTGTATTGAAGATGAGCCGGCAATGGATGTACGATGACCGATGCTATCCTGAGCTCATTAATGGCGTGCGTACTTTTCTGCTTGCGGCTGAGGCAAACAAGCGGGCGAATGGTTTTATGCCTTGTCCATGTGCTGGTTGTAAGAATGGTCACAATTACTCTACGTCAAGAACCATTCACGTCCACCTATTTGAGTCCGGTTTCATGCCCCACTATAATGTTTGGACCAAGCATGGAGAAAGAGGGGTTATGATGGAAGACAATGAAGAAGAAGAGGACGACGACAGCTATCCTGCCCATGGGTTCCCTGAATACGATGATACAACAATGAGGGAAGAAGCTGAGCCGGTAATGCGGGAAGAAGCTGAGCCGGCAATGCGGGAAGAAGCTGAAGAAGGGTCATCGGATGAGCTCGTTGATGATCTAGGTCGAGCCATTGCCGATGCGAAGAGAAACTGCGCAAGTGATTTGGAGAAGAAGAAGTTGCAGCGCATGTTAGAGGATCACAAAAAATTGTTGTACCCGAATTGCGTAGGTGACAAGAAAAAGCTGGGCACCACACTGGAATTGCTACAATGGAAGGCAGAGTATGGTGTATCTGAGAAGGGATTTGGAAAGTTGCTGGTAATGATAAAGAATATGCTTCCAAAGGACAACGAATTGCCCGAGAGTACGTACGAAGCAAAGAAGGCTGTCTGCCCTCTAGGGTTAGAGGTGCAGAAGATACATGCATGCCCTAATTATTGCGTCCTCTACCGCGGTGAGTACGAGGATTTGAACGCTTGCCTAGTATGCGGTGCAATGCTCTATAAGATCAGCCGCGATGACCCTGGTGATGTCGAGGGCGAGCGCCCCAGGAAGAAGATTCCTGCCAAGGTGATGTGGTATGCTCCTATAATACCACGGTTGAAACTTTTGTTCCAAAACAAAGAGCATGCCAAGGCAATGCCATGGCACAGAGAAGACCGTAAGAAAGACAGAAAGTTGAGAGTACCCACTGACGGGTCGCAGTGGAGAAAAATCGAAAGAAAGTACGGGAAGGAGTTTGCAGATGACGCAAGAAACGTATGGTTTGGTCTAAGCGCAGATGGCATTAATCCTTTTGGGGAGCAGAGCAGCAACCATAGCACCTGGCCTGTGACTCTATGTTTGTATAACCTTCCTCCTTGGTTGTGCATGAAGCGGAAGTTCATTATGATGCCAGTGCTCATCCAAGGCCCTAAGCAACCCGGCAACGACATTGATGTGTACCTAAGGCCATTAGTTGAAGAACTCTTACAACTATGGAATGGAACAGGTGTACGTGCGTGGGATGAGCACATGGGGGAAGAATTTGACCTAAAGGCGTTGCTGTTCGTGACCATCAATGATTGGCCTGCTCTCAGTAACCTTTCAGGACAGACAAACAAGGGATACCGCACATGCGCGCACTGTTTGGATGATACCGACAGTATATATTTGGCTAATTGTAAGAAGAATGTGTACCTGGGACATCGTCGATTTCTTCCGAGCAAGCATCCTGTAAGAAAGAAAGGCAAGCATTTCAAAGGTGAGGTGGATCACCGGACGAAGCCTCGCCACCGTACTGGTGCTGATGTACATGATATGGTCAAGGATTTGAAGGTGGTCTTTGGAAAGGGTCCTGGTGGACAACCTGTTCCGAATGACGCTGACGGACGCGCACCCATGTGGAAGTAGAAATCTATATTTTGGGACCTGCCCTATTGGAAAGACCTAGAGGTCCGCTCCGCAATCGACGTGATGCACGTGACAAAGAATCTTTGTGTGACCCTGCTTGGCTTCTTGGGCGTGTATGGGAAGACAAAAGATACACCTGAGGCACGGGAGGACCAACAACGTATGCACGGAAAAGACGGCATACATCAGGGCCATGCAAGCTACGCTCTTACCAAAGAAGAGAAGGAAATCTTCTTTGAATGCCTGCTCAGTATTAATGTACCATCTGGCTTCTCGTCGAATATAAAGGGAATAATAAACATGGCAGAGAAAAAGTTCCAGAACCTAAAGTCTCATGACTGCCACATGATTATGACGCAACTGCTTCCGGTTGCATTGAGGGGGCTTCTACCGGAAAACGTTCGATTAGCCATTGTGAAGCTATGTGCATTCCTCAATGCAATCTCTCAGAAGGTAATCGATCCACAAATCATACCAAGGTTAGAGAATGATTTGGTGCAATGTCTTGTCAGTTTCGAGTTGGTGTTCCCACCATCCTTCTTCAACATCATGACGCACGTCCTAGTTCACCTATGTGAAGAGATTAACGTTTCGGGTCCTGTATTTCTACACAATATGTTCCCCTTTGAGAGGATCATGGGAGTCTTAAAGAAATATGTGCATAACCATGCTAGGCCAGAAGGAAGCATCTCCAAGGGCCATGAAAATGAGGAGGTCATTGAGTTTTGTATTGACTTTATTCCTGACCTTAAGCCGATTGGTGTTCCTGAATCGCGGCATAAGGGTAGACTGGATGGAAAAGGAACGCTAGGAGGGGAACAAATAATATGTATGGACGGACATTCTCTCACTGAAGCACACTACACAGTTCTACAGAATTCCGCCTTGGTGGATCCGTATATGGATGAACACAAGAATTTGCTACGCTCCAAACACCCGGAGCGGTCTGATGACTGGATTACACGTGAACAAACCAGGAGTTTCGCCAGCTGGTTGCAGACACGTACCATGCATGATGCCTCTATTGAAGATGACCTGTACTTGCTGTCCCAGTTACCATTTTTGAATATAATGACTTTCAAAGGGTACGAGATAAATGGTAATACATTTTACACGATCGCCCAAGATAAGAAGAGCACCAACCAAAACAGTGGTGTCCGCTTTGATGCAGAAACCAAGACGGGAAAGGAAACATATTATGGTTATATACAAGACATGTGGGAACTTGACTATCGACGTGGTTTGAAGGTCCCTTTGTTTCGGCGCAAATGGGTCAATGTGACACGAGGCGGGGTAACGGGAGACCCGCAGTACGGAATGACAATAGTGGATCTCAACAATCTTGCGTATGCAGACGAACCATTTGTCCTAGCCAATGATGTGGCACAGGTTTTCTATGTGAAGGACATGTCTACCAAGCCGAGAAAAAGAAAAGATAAGGAAGTGAATGCATCGTACGATGAGCCAAAGCGGCACATAGTTCTTTCTGGGAAGAGAAACATCGTGGGAGTGGATGACAAGATAGACATGTCAGGAGATTATGAAAAGTTTGATGAAATTGCTCCATTCACAGTGAATATTGACCCGAGCATCCAGTTAAATGATGAAGATTTTCCATGGCTACGGCGCAAAGGGACACACACGAAGAAAAAGTTTCACACCCAAAGATCTGGGATGTGATCAGCTTCACTATCATCACTTTCTTATGTTTTTCACACCTAGGAGGGAATCTCTGTAATAGTTAGGGTAGCTAGTTATGTGTTTTGGCATTTGAAACGCGAAGAAATTTTATGTGCAAGCAAATTCTTTCAAGCATTTACTGATTTTTTCAGCTAAATGACCCTGAAATTGAAAAGCATTTCAAATGAACATAGAAAAGGTTGAAAGTTGGCATGGTATCATAATTTCACCCACATAGCATGTGCAAAAAATTAGAGAGGGTTACCGCAAAAACTGGATGCACTTCGTGTACAAAATGGACAATCTCTTTCGAAGTATCAGGGTTTCGGACGAAAACTCATCCGTTACAAAGGCATTTAATTTTTTAAATAACCTAAGCATTACCAAATTGAATATAATGATAAAACACACTAATATTAAACATAAGAAAAAAGAATCACTGAAAAATCTATTTTTAAAGTTAAGTTATTCACAAACTAGTGATTCACACAAATTTCAAATAATTCAAAATTTAAACTATTCAAATTTGTAAACTACCGGTACTAATAGAAAGTTTGTAATTTTTTGTACCTAAAGCAAAAATATTCACAAGCATACTCTAAATACAGCAAAAAACAACTCTAAAATAAATAAAACAAAAATAAATAAAGCAAAAAAAATAAGAAAAAAAGCCCACCTACCGGGCCACAACGGCCTGCATACGACTAGAAACCCAAATTCTAGTTGGGCCAGGATGCAGGCCCGCTAGCCTAGTAGGCCCAACAGGGCATCGCAGAAGAGGTAGGCCCAGAAGGCCTGCTTAAGAGAGGAGCTCGAGACAGCAGCGACAGCGGGGCTTATAAGCAGGTGCGAGTGCCCCTCGGCTAGCGAGGTGGGACTAAACTTTTGCGCCCCTCGCCTGGCATTGCACACCCTTTAGTACCGAGTCGTGGCTCCAACCGGTACTAAAGGGGGGAGGGGGGTCTTTAGTACCGGTTGGAGCCACCACCCGGTACTAAAGGGGTGCCGTTCCCACCGCTTGGCCTGGCCAAAACAGACCTTTAGTACCGGTTGGTGGCTCCAACCGGTACTAAAGGTTGTTCTATGTAAGAAAACACTTCAAAAAAAAATTGTCTGTTTCTCATCTCTCCCTGCTTCTTTCTCCTCTGCCCCGTCGCCGCCGCCCCTCGTCGCCGCCCCCGTCGCCGTCCGTCGCCGTCCCCGTAGCTGTCCGTCGCCGTCCCCGTCCCCGTCGCCGCGCCCCGCACCGTCCTCCCGTCGTCCCCGCCCGGCCCGTCCCCATCCCCGTCGTCGCCGCCCCGTCTCCGTCTCCGTCTCCGTCCCCGTCGCTGCCCACCGTCGTCGGTCCTCTCCGGTGAGCTCCTGCCCCGACCGCCAACCACACACACACACACATTGTTATAGAATTGTTAGCAATCTTTCTGTTTTTTAGTTATAGAATTATTAGAAATGTTAGTTTTAGTTATAGAAATGTTAGTTATATAGAAATATTAGAAATGTTAGTTATATAGAAATGTTTTTTAGTTATAGGAATATTAGAAATGTTAGTTTTAGTTATAAAATTTAGAATTTGCATATATGAAATCACAATCCATCATTAAAAAATGTTACTTTACTTTTGCAGCATATAGTATTTGTTGTCGACGATGCCCGGCCCGCATCCTCACCGTCGACCCGTTCGCGACGACGTCCTGCTTCAGAGGACCCATGTCCGGGACTGGGCTCCGCCGGGCTGGCATTGGGAGGTGCTACCTTCAGGGGCGCGACGCTTGGTGAGGAACCCGGCCCCGGGTCCCGTCGTCGACCCACATCTCCTTCGGTGGCATTCGCGTGGGCCACTTTCAGTGTGGAGGGAGCCGGCCCCGCCTGAGGTGGTACATCGCCGTGTTAGGGAGGAGGACGAGCACGTCCATCGCTACATGGCTGCTATGGACGTCAGGTTATCCAATACCTGGCAGGTTCTTTTGGGAGATCACCCGAGCTATGATCCAGTGATGGTTCCTTCTCTTTGGGTGTCCACCGCCCGCACCTCAGGAACTGCGAGTGGCCTAGATTACTCTATAGTATTCGATCTTTATTAGCTTTCTAGCTAGCTAGCTAGTGATGTATTCGATATTATATCTATTATTCAAGACGATGTATTCGAGATTATATCTATTATTCGAGACGATGTATTCGAGATTATATCTATTATTTGAGACGACGTATTCGAGATTATATTCGATGATGCTTATTATGTACTATGATTAATTCAGTTTTTCCTTATTAATTGATTGCATCCATGCATTGTAATTTGAATATATTTCTTTTGGATTAGTTAAACAAAACCTACGACAGACAATACCGGCAGAGAGGGAGAAGAGGCCCTGTTCAATATCATACACAATCCTCGCGGGCCAGATGATGATCAGAATGAAGAAGATTATGATGGCTCCGAATATCTAAACAACACCGGGGAGGGTGATATGATATTCGATCGCGACAACCGAATTGATGAAGTCATGAACTATGAACATGATGAAGAAAATGTTGATCTTGAAACAACAAAGACCGGCGAGGTATATATATTTATATAAGCAGGCATCTGGTGATCATCACATGTTTTAAATGACTTGAAGATATATTAATGAATCGATCTTTCTTCTTTCAGCCATCCGGATCGAGCAAATCTTCAGGCAACAGGAAACGAGGCCCGAACAAAAAGTTGAAGGAGGGCGTAAAGTACAATATTGAGGCCATCAAACCTAATGGCGAACCATTAGCGCCTAAGAAGATTGCGGACAAGTTCATTCGTCAGTGCGGAGTTCTTGTGAAGGACCAACTCCCGATCTCCCTTCAAGAATGGAGAGAGCCAGCAAAGCCACGTCCAGGAGTTGCTTTTGTCAACGACAGACAAAAACTTCTGCTTTGGGAAACGCTCATGGAATATTTCACCCTACCAGATCATTTCACAGATGCAGATGTGGAGAAAGTCAAGGACGCTGCTCTTAGGAAGATGGCGGTTGCATTCAAGAACCACAAGATTCTTGAATGGGCCAAGTACGTCAAGGGAGGAAGGAAGACTCCAGTATTCGAGGGAACACTAGAGAAGCAAAGTGCTCATTGGGACGATTTCGTGAAATTCAAGGATTTAGAATTATCTAAGGAACGGTCGAGAATAAACAAGGCCAATGCCGCAAAAAAGGATAAGTTCCATAAGCTGGGGCCAGGTGGCTATGCGGTGGGAATGCCTAAGTGGGATAAGTCTGAGAAAGAGATGCTGGATGCAGGTGTCACTCCAGAAACATTGAGCTGGCCCCCCAGGTGCAGGACTTGGTTCTATGCGCATGGGGGGAGTTGGACCCGAAGATAGGCAAAGTTTCAAAGAAGGCATGTCTGGACGAAGCCGAAGATAAGCTACTTGTTGCAATAGAAGAGGCTCGATCGGGGGTGTTCGAGCCCAACAGAGAGAACGACGAGCTTACGCATGCCCTGGGAAATCCTGAACACCCGGGAAGAACACGAGGCATGGGCGCTATGCCGTGGTATGAGGGGTTTTCGGACTGGAATGCCGACTACAGAACCCATGGGAGAAAGAAGATTGCAGAGGAGAAGAAGAGGAAGATGGAGGAGCAGAGGAAGCTAGACTATGAACGCCTTCAAGGCCTAGAATCAGCGCACGCGGACTTGGCAGTCAAATTCCAACGGCAGCAGGAGCAGATCGACTCACTTAGCCAGCAAAGGGCGTCTCAGCAGCTAGCGGATGATCCACCATTGGATAGCACCGTCCCATCCATGCCGAGAAGCAGCGTGGGTTCTGCCCCAGGCGACACATTGCTGGATAGCTACCTAGTGGATGACATCATGGAGAACACTAACTGCGAGCTACACTTCAAAATGAAGAACATATCCATGAAGGTGGCGGACGCCCTTGCTTTTACAAATCCCCTGGAGGCAACCTTCCATTGCAACCCGATTCCAGCGGGCTATGCTCGTGTCTTGGTTGATGAGGTGGTGGACCAATATTCGGGGCTAGAGCTTGACATTCCTGGAGGTGACGATGAGCACACACTGGGAGAGGCCAACCATCGTGTCATCCTATGGAGAAAGGATTGCATCATCTTTCGAAGGCCACCGACACCGCGTCATCCGACTCCTCGTCGAAGTCCGCCACCGAGTCAGTAGACTCCCGCTCCTCCAAGTCCATCAACGCGTGAGGCCACTCCTCCTCCAAGTCCGGCACAGCTTTAGGCCACTCCTCCTCCAAGTCCGGCAAAGCGTCAGGCCACTCCTCATCCAAGTTCGGCACAACTTCAGGCCACTCCTCCTCCAAGTCCGGCACAGCTTCAGGCCACTCCTCCTCCTCCAACTCAGCCACGTCAGCCGTCTTCGCCGCCTCAGCAATCATGGAAGAGAGCCGCCTCAGCTATGGTGCGTAGCAGTACAAGTCGAGGTAGTACTGGAGGTACAGGCGGAGGCAAGCGATTTCAATATGGTCCAAGCCTCGCGCCTCTTCCGCAGAGGCCTTACGACAAGTCCGAGGAGGAAAACGTAGCCATATCAAAGGCCGAGGTGGAAGCCCATTTTGCACCGAAACCGCCACCGCCGCCAAGGGAGAAAGTGCATGTGGAAAAGATTAACCACTTCATTCGTATGGCTAGAGCACCAGCTCCCAAGCCTGTTGACACAGACTATGAGCGCCACATCAAGAAGTTAAATCGAGCACGTCTACAGAAAGAGGCGAGCTCAAGCTCAAGCAAATTAGCTGGCAAAAGAACCGGTAAAACCGTTCCCTAGCTAGGAGAACAGGCGGCGCAATCAATCCCCCCGCTTGTTGTGCCAGAAACACATGAGAGTAGGCACGCCCAATATTATTGTGGGCAAACCGATAACGTTCCCGGGGTGGGTGATGTGGTAATAACCGAGGAGCATATTGCGCAGGCTGAAACGATCGGGATCACTGTTGGACAACTCCTCGATATCGAGCCCATGTCTCCGACTAGAGAGGAGGAAATAAAACGAAAATATGCCTGGGGCCAACCTTTGGTCGAGCCAGACAAGGTCAATAAGCTCCCAACAAGAATGTATGAATTGCATCAATGGTACATGGACATTACCAAGATTTCCAATCGAGAGTCCCTCATGGTGAATGTCAAGAAGGATCATTACTACCATGACAAAGCTGTGACCGTTGAGTATTCAGAACTATTTCAGCTATACAATCAAGACGCACTCGACAAATCTATCGTCAGTTGCTATTGTCTGTAAGTGATTTCTTTCTGTAATTTAAGTCTCAAGCTAGCTGCAGTGATCATTTTGGTCAATCATTACCTGTAATTATCCTCACTATATCCTTTTCTGTGGTATTATGCAGGATGAAGATTTATGAAATGAAAAAAGGTGGACGCTATGGCATTGGGTTCGTTGACCCAAATACCATTAATGAATACACATGGAAAATAGATCCATATCATCGAAAAAGTGTAGAGGAAAGCATGCTACAGTTCTTCAAGGACCTCAAATACAATGAAGATATACTACTTCCTTACAACTTCCAGTGAGTCACACTGTCTTGTACTACAAATTCTGTTTTCCCTACTAGCTAGCTACATGTTTTTGCTTACATATGCCCCCTTAATTAAGACATGCAAATGTGTGTGCATGCAGATTTCATTGGATCTTGTTAATCATTAAAGTTGATGAAGGAACAGTTGAAGTACTAGACTCACTACTTAAGAAAGCAAGTGACTACACCATCGTGAAGGGGATAGTCAACAGGTAATTTCAATCATTATTAACTATATCTCGGCCTATTTAATTAGTTCATAATTTCCTGATAACAACTATTTAATAACCCATTTATTCATTTTATTTGTTGGCGGGCAGGGCTTGGGCAAAGTTCATCAGGGCCACTCCAGGCCCATGGAAACAAAATCTGAAATGGTATCGACCCAAGGTAAGTAATTAAGTAGTACTAGCTAGCTGCCATCTCTTTAATTATCATGCTTGATTAATTATTATATGATCAAATTCCATTCTCGTAAAGGCCCTGAAGCAGGCGCCGGGGAATGATCTATGTGCATACTACGTTTGCGAGAACATTCGCATGATGGCGTCCGAAAGGAGCAAATCTCAACGACAGGAGTGGGTACGATATCGATTATCAGAACACTATTCACAATTTTTACACCATTATCGATATCTAGTAAAACAACTAATACACATGCATATTGATCTCCTTCTTAACAGTTCAAAGAGGTGCGGGACAAGCTCCTAGCAGAGGACCGCATAGAAGCAATTCAAGAGGAAATAGCGGGATTTTTGCTCGACCAGGTCATAGATCCCAAAGGAGAATACTATTACCCGCTACCGCCCCCATGAACCACTTCCAATTGTTATCGTGCTCCGAAGGCACCAATTAGCTAGGCTAATGCCACTGGCTCTGAAGGCACCAATTAGGAGAAATTGTATATATATATATACATGTGTGTATATATGTGTGAATTAATTAATGGTGGTTGTGAGACATTCGATGATATATATATATATATTATGATCGGTTCTACTAGAAATTCTATTTATATATATGCATAACGTGTACAATATGTAGTATCGTAAAATACCAGCAAACGAAAAAGAATTAAATGGAAAACACAAAATTAAATGAAAAAGAAATCATAAACCCAAACCACCCAACCTCTTAATACCGGTTGGTGACACCAACCGGTACTAAAGGGCTCCCTGCCCTCGAAGCTGGCTCGTGCCACGTGGTTGCCCTTTAGCACCGGTTCATGCTGAACAGGTACTAAAGGGGGGGGGGGCTTTAGTGCCTACATTTTAGCGCCGGTTACCAAACCGGCACTAAAGGGCCGTACGAACCGGTGCTATTGCCCGGTTCTGCACTAGTGCTTGTCCATCACATCATTCTCTAATGATGTGATCTCGTTCATCAAATGACAACACATGTCTATGGTCAGGAAACATAACCATCTTTGATTAACGAGCTAGTCAAGTAGAGGCATACTAGGGACACTCTGTTTTGTCTATGTATTCACACATGTACTAAGTTTCCGGTTAATACAATTCTAGCATGAATAATAAACATTTATCATGATATAAGGAAATATAAATAACAACTTTATTATTGCCTCTAGGGCATATTTCCTTCAGTCTCCCACTTGCACTAGAGTCAATATTCTAGTTCACATCACCATGTGACTTAACACCAATAGTTCACATCACCATGTGATTAGTTCACATCTCCATGTGACTAATACCCAAAGGGTTTTACTAGAGTCAATAATCTAGTTCACTTCGCTATGTTATTAACACCCAAAGAGTACTAAGGTGTGATAATGTTTTGCTTGTGAGAGAAGCTTAGTCAATGGTTCTGTCACATTTAGACCTGTACGTATTTTGCAAATTTTGTATGTCTACAATGCTCTGCATGGAGCTACTCTAGCTAATTGCTCCCACTTTCAATATGTATCAAGATTGAGACTCAGAGTCATCTGGATCGGTGTAAAAGATTGCATCGATGTAACTCTTTACGAGGAACTCTTTATCACCTCCATAACCGAGAAATATCTCCTTAGTCTTCTAAGGATAATTTTGACCATTGTCAAGTGATCCACTCCTGGATCAATATCCTACCCCCTTGCCAAACTCATGGCAAGGTACACAAAAGGTTTGGTACACAGCATAGCATACTTTATATAACCTATGGCTGAGGAATAGGGAATGAGTTTCATTCTCTTTCTATTTTCTGCTGTGATCGTGTTTTGAGTCTTACTCAACTTTACACCTTACAATTCAGGCAAGAACTCCTTCTTTGACTGTTCCATTTTGAACTACTTCAAAAATCTTGTCAAGGTATGTACTCATTGAAAAATCTTATCAAGCATCTTGATCTATCTCTATAGATCTTGATGCCCAATATGTAAGCAGCTTCACCGAGATCTTTATTTAAAAAACTCCTTTCAAACACTCCTTTATGCTTTCCAAAAAATTATACATCATTTCTGATCAACAATATGTCATTCACATATACTGGCTGCGACGAGCTGTTACCTCCGATTCGACCCGCTGGGGCCGACGAAGAAGATGAGATGACCCTCAGCGCCTGCGTAAGCTGGCCCCTACTTCGGCCGAAGAGACAGATTCATTTGGGGGCGGGGGACACCACCCCACAGACAAGACCGCCAGTCGTGCCGGCGCCAAGCCATGGCAAGAACGCCGCAACGCTGCCGGACATGCCGGACATCCCTATGGCACAGGATCCGGACATGCATATGGCACAGGATCCGGACGATGACGACAACGACGATGGTACATTTACCAACGTCGATAAGTACTTTGCCGAACATGGGTACGGTGATGAGTTCTGCGGGCCTGCTTCTCAAGAACCCAAACAAGACGACCGCGATCTAGCTGGTACGGCGGAGAAACCCAATTGCAATAGGCGTCGTCTGGCGCTCAGTTCTCAGGAGACGCCTCCAGCTGCCGCCTTCACCGAGCCTCAGATAGCGGAGGTGCCAAATATTATCAGCCCCAACACGCTCAAGAAGGCAGTCTGTGAGCAGAACTCGGGCCCATTACAGCAGATCAAGAAGAAGGGCCGGAAACGGCCGACTAAAAAGGCCGCCGGTGCGAGCCAGCCGGCACCGAGTACGATCCGTGCTCAGGACGGGCCACCTTCACCTAAGGATATCTCGAGGAGGGTGCATGTGGCGGGTAGGGCGATGCTACCGACAAATATGCTCAATGCTGCAACCGGTGCTATGCGGAGTCTGCACGACAGTGTTCTTTCTTTGGAGAAGCGGCATCTCAGAGAGAATGATGTGGCGTACCTGGTTTTCGTGGCCAAGGTGCCAGAGGGCAAGGGCTTTGTGGATGGCGCCATCGGGGGTACGATCGTCCTGCGGTTTGATGACATCTTTGCTATGTTCAACCTTCATCCGCTACACTACACCTTCGTTCGGCTGTTTTCGCTGAGTATGGAGATGCGGATCATTAGAGACAAGACCCCGGACATCGTGATCGTGGACCCCTTCTACATGCGTGCCATGCTCTTGAGCAGCGCTGGGGACCGCAAAGTCGCGAGTTCACACCTCAAAGACGTCATTCTGGCAACCCAGATAAGGATAACTTCCTTGTGCCTTACTTTCCCGAGTAAGTCATCCCTTAACCGCCCCGTAACATATGATTTCTTAGATTTCGATCGTTCTTTTTTTTTAACATTCCGTGTTCTGTGCAGTGACACACATTGCACACTCATCCTCTTAAGCCCGAAATATTCCATGGCCACGTATTTCGACCCGAACCATAACTCCAAGATAGACTACACAAATATCAAGAAAGTTCTTGATGATGTTCTCCCTGGCTACGCCAAATCTGGAGGCACCTTCATCAGGGCAGTTCGTAAGTACGGCAAGCACGTGTTCACCCACAATACGACGTTCTACTGCGTCAAGCAGCCGCCTGGCGGTCAGAAGGATGCCTACTACGCCCTCCATCACATGCGGGCGATCGTAACGGACCATCATCACCTTCTGCTACCAAATAATCTCAAAGATTGGGTCGCGAGCTTGTTGGCAATCCAGGACGTGGACATCAGACAATAATTCTTTCGCATCCAGTCGGAGTTTGCGGACATCATCCATCAAGATGTCCTTCATACCTCGAGGCAGTTCTTCCTCAGATATCAACCGTCTAACATTGAGATAGATGGAATGCTACAAATGCAGGCTGACAACGCCCGCGATTTCATGACCATCACGACAGACGGCGGCTTCATCCATGCTCCTGTCCATGAGTCGAGTTGAAAGTAGTGATGTGTAGTTTTGAAACATTGATTGGCTCATGTTGTAATTAAACTTTAATGAATTGTATGTCTCTTTGGTTTGGACAGTCGTTCAACTTAGATGTAATCGATGCTATTTGTTAGTAGGACCATGAATCGTGCTATTAATGTCTTGCTTTTCTCTTCCGATCCTTTTGTTGCATACTCATATATTGCTTATGTATGCATTGTCTGTTGTTTGGCTTGTGCATAGAGATGCCATCGTATGTCGTGTACAAGGGTAAGGTTCCCGGAGTCTACGACGACTGGGAGGAGTGTCGGAGACAGGTTCACCGTTTCAGCGGTAACAGTTACTAAGGGTACACCACTAGGGCGGAGGCCGAATCTAGATACGCCCGCTATCTAGCGGGAGAGAGGAGGGAGCGTTGGAGGAACCGGATGAAGACCAGTTTGATTGCGATGATGCTCATCGTGATGACCGCAGCTCTCTTCTATGTGATGGTAGTTTAGATGATTGATATCGACTTGTAATGTGAAGACAAACTCGATACTCGCGGTCTCGAGACTTCTAATATTTTATCTTTGTTCGGTCTTTTGAATTCGGAGGCTAATATGATGAATTGCATTCGGAGACTAATCTTCTATAGTATTCGATGAATCTACTGTTGCTGTGTGCTACTGTCTATATTCTGTCAAATAATATATTTTGTAACCTGTGCAAAAATCAGAAAAGTAAAAAAAAACAAATATTCATACTAATGGCGCATCACCACAAGGTTCGCCATTAGTATGCCAAAGGATACTAATGGCGCATCAAGACAGAGTGCGCCTTTAGTATGACAAAGAAGATGGTTACATATGGCCCCCCGGGAGGCGTACTAATGGCGCATGGTGTTACATACTAATGGCGCACTTCCTGGTGCGCCATTAGCATACCAGATACTAATGGCGCACCAGTGGTGCGCCATTAGTAAAAAATTCTAGTGGCGTCATACTAATGGCGCACTGGTAGTGCGCCATTAGTAGGCAAAACTGGTGCGCCATTAGTAGGCCTTTTCCTAGTAGTGTATCTGAGATTTCATGGCCTCAAGACATCTATCGGAATCTGGGCTCATCATCGCTTCCTCATAGTTCGTAGGTTCATCATGGTCTAGAAACATGACTTCCAGGACAGGATTACCGTACCACTCTGGTGCGGATCATACTCTGGTTGAATTATGAGGTTCGGTAGTAATTTGATGTGAAGTTTCATGATCATCATCATTAACTTCCTCACTAATTGGTGTAGGCATCATTGGAACTGATTTCAGTGATTGATAATCCCCAAGTGCAAGGAATCATCGTAGCAATTTCCAAAGGTGGAAGTGATAAATATGGAGTGTCGAACCCACAAGGAGCTAAAGGTAAGATCAATATTCTCTCAAGCCCTATCTTCCCCTGATACGACTCTACGTACACCGAACGTTTGCTTCCAACTAGCAACGAGAAATAAAACAATGTCATGGGTATGAAGATGATAACTTTGTATGATATCGGAGAGCTAAAATATAAAAGTAGGTGTTGTTATCATGAAGTTAGAATATATTACTAAACATTATAAATAGCGAGCATGGAATAATGGTGGATCGGTGTGCGGAATCGTCCTAGGCATTCGTTAACAAGACCGGTAATGACTATTGTAGTTTCATATGAGGGAGAGGCATAAGCTAACATACTTTCTCTACTTGGATCATATGCACTTATGATTGGAACTCTAGCAAGCATTCGCAACTACTAAAGATCATTAAGGTAAAACCCAACCATAGCATTAAAGCATCAAGTCCTCTTTATCCCATACGCAACAACCCCCTTACTCGGGTTTGTGTTTCAGTCACTCACGCAACCCACTATAAGAGAATCATAAACGTATTGCAACACCCTACAGTGGGAATCCCTCACGCTTGCGCGACACGGAGGGCACCATAGGACAACACCAAATTAAAACATACAACTCATACCAATCTAGATCATCAATCAACCCAAAGATCGGAATGGCAGGATCACTAGTTCCTAAGGTTGACACTCTTCCAAACCCGCTTTAGATAATATTATTATTCATACTCCAAAATATATAAGTGAAGTTAATGGAGCATTCTACAATTAATATAAACTAACCCATATCCAAGCTCAAAATATATAAGCGAAGCACACGAAGCATTCTATAAAACCATACTCAAAAGATTTAAGTGAAGCACATATAAGATCATACTTAAAAGATATAAGTGAAGCACATGAAGCATTCTATAAACCAATGAAGGTTTATCTCATATCAGCATGGTTCTTAAATAAAAAGAAAAACACAAAGGACACAAATCATGTGAACAAAACAAACACCGAGGTATACCGATAATCGTTGAAGAAGAAAGATGGGATGCCAACCTGGGCATCCCCAAGCTTAGATGCTTGAGTATCCTTAGAATATTTACTTGGAGTGCCTTGGGCATCCCCAAGCTTGATCTATTGCCTCTATTTATTCTTCTCACATCGGTAACTCCTCGTTCTTCGAACACTTCATCCACACAAAACTTTAACAAAAACTTTGTGAGATCCATTAGTATAATAAAGCAAATCACTACCTTTAGGTACTGTTGCAAACACATTCCGATTTCATATTAGAACTATATCTACTGTATTACAACTTCACCATGGTTCATACCCCCCGATACTACCCATAGATTCATCAAAAGAAGCAAACAACACACGAAAAACAGAAACTGTCTAAAACAGGACAGTCTGTAGTAATCTGGAGGTTTAGTAAACTTATGTAACTCCAAAAATTAGGAAATAAATTTGAAAATTTGAGAAATTTATACATAATTAATGTTCAAAAAGTTTCAGACCCATTTGAATTTCCAGTAAAAAATGTAAAATTACGCGCTACAGCCAAAGTTTCTGTTTTTGTTCTGCACATAGTAAACAAGCAATCTAATCATCCTAAAACCAAGTCTTGGCACATTATTTTTTACAATAAAATGGATATATATGAAGGGATAATTATATAAAGAGAAACTTCCATGAAAATTTCTACATTGTTTCTGTGAGCATGAACACGAGTGCTCAAGGTCGACCCTCACTTCTTCAATGCATAACTTTCCAATCACTTCTCTTTTTGAAAAACATTTTAGGCATGAGAGGCAAGTAATTTTATTTGTATTTTCATTCTTTTAAAATGTTTTGTATGTTTCACCCACAACTAAACAGAAACAAAAAGGAAAAACAAATTCTACTTAGTGAAGAAAGCAAACAAGCATACACGAGAATATCAAACCCACGCTATTGCACCCCGGCAACGGCTCCAGAAAAGAGCTTGATAATCCCCAAGTGCAAGGAATCATCATAGTGATTTCCAAAGGTGGAAGTGATAAGTATGGAGTGTCGAACCCACAAGGAGCTAAAGGTAAGATCAATATTCTCTCAAGCCCTATCTGCCACTGATACGACTCTACGTACACCGAACGTTTGCTTCCAACTAGCAACAAGAAATAAAACTATGTCATGGGTATGAAGAGGATAACTTTGTATGATATCGGAGAGCTAAAATATAAAAGTAGGTGCTGTTATCATGAAGTTAGAATATATTACTAAATATTATAAATAGCAAGTGTGGAATAATGGTGGATCGGTGTGCGGAATCGTCCTAGGCAATCGTTAACAAGACCGGTAATCACTATTGCAGTTTCATATGAGGGAGAGGCATAAGCTAACATACTTTCTCTACTTGGATCATATGCACTTATGATTGGAACTCTAGCAAGCATCCACAACTACTAAAGATCATTAAGGTAAAACCCAACCATAGCATTAAAGCATCAAGTCCTCTTTATCCCATACGCAACAACCCCTTACTCCGGTTTGTGTTTCAGTCACTCATGCAACCCACTATAAGTGAATCATAAACGTATTGCAACACCCTATAGTGGGAATCCCTCACGCTTGCGCGACACGGACGACACCATAGGACAGCACCAAAGTAAAACATACAACTCATACCAATCTAGATCATCAATCAACCCAAAGACAAAGGATATCTACTCAAAACATCATAGGATGGCAACACATCATTGGATCATAATATGTGGCATAAAGCACTATGTTCACGTAGGAATTATAGCGGGGTGCGGGAAAGTGGACCGCATAAAAGAGATGAGGATGGTGATGTTGATGAAGACGATCACCACGACGATGATTCCCCTCTCGATGGCACTCCGTTGCCACCAAGAGAGAGGAGGAGAGGTTCTCCGCCTTGTGCTTCCTCCTCCATGGCCTCCCCCTTGGATGGGGAGAGGTTCCCCCTCTGGTCCTTGGCCTTCATGGTGATGGTGGCCCCTACATGATCCTCCTTCATGCCCTCTGGTGATGATGGCCCCGTCTGGCAGGGTGCCGGAGAGGTCCTAGATTGGTTTTCGGTGGCTACAGAGGCTTGTGGCGGCGGGACTCCTGATCTAGGTTAATTTTCCGAGGTTTCTGTATTTATAGGAATTTTTGGCGTCGGTCTCACGTCAAGGAGGTGCCCGAGGCATCCACGAGGCAGGCCCACGTGCCTGGGGGGGGGCACGCCCCCACCCTCTCGGACGCCCCGGGACTCTCCTGGCCCAACTCTTTTACTCCGGGGTCTTCTTTTGGTCCATGAAAAATCATCAAAAATTGGCACGTCAATTGGACTCCGTTCGTTATTCCTTTTCTGTAAAACTCAAAAACAAGGAAAAAACAGAAACTGGCACTGGGCACTAGGTTAGTCCCAAAAATCATATAAAATAGCATATAAATGCATATAAAACATCCAAGGTTGATAATATAATAGCATGAATACTTCATAAATTATAGATAAGTTGGAGACGTATCAGTGATGAGCTACTTTCCAATTCGAGAGAAGGTACAATTACCTCATCAATTTCTACTTTCCTCCCACTCACTTCTTTCAAGAGAAACTCCTTCTCTATAAAGGATCCACTCTTAGAAACAAAGATCTTACCTTCGGATCTATGATAGAAGGTGTACCCAACAGTTTCTTTTGGGTATCCTATGAAGACGCACTTCTCCGATTTTGGTTTGAGTTTATCAGGCTGAAACTTTTTCACATAAGCATCGCAACCCCAAACTTTAAGAAACCAAATCTTAGGTTTCTTGCTAAACCACAGTTCATACGGTGTTGTCTCAACAGATTTTTAGATGGTGTCCTATTTAATGTGAACGCAGCTGTCTCAAATGCATAACCCAAAAACGATAGTGGTAAATCGGTAAGAGACATCATAGATCCCACCATATGTAATAAAGTACGGTTACGACATTCGGACACACCATTACGCTGTGGTGTTCCAAGTGGCGTGAGTTGCGGAACTATTCCACATTATGTCAAACGAAGGCCAAACTCGTAACTCAAATATTCACCTCCGCGATCAGATCATAGAAACTTTAATTTCTTGTTACGATGATTCTCAACTTCACTCTGAAATTCTTTGAACTTTTTAAATGTTTTAGACTTGTGTTTCATTAAGTAGATACACCCATATCTGCTCGAATCATCTGTGAAGGTCATAAAATAACAATACCCGCCGCGAGCCTCAACACTCATCGGACCGCATACATCGGTATGTATTATTGCTTCAGAGAACGGAGTCTTAGTCATCTTGCCCATGAGGCATGGTTCGCAAGCATCAAGTGATTCATAATCAAGTGATTCCAAAAGCCCCCCGGCATGGAGTTTCTTCATGCGCTTTACACCAAAATGACCTAAACGGTAATGCCACAAATAAGTTGCACTATCATTATTAACCTTGCATCTTTTGGCTTCAATATTATGAATATGTGTATCACTACAATCGAGATTCAATAAACCATTCACCTTGGGTGTATGACCACAGAAGGTTTTATTCATGTCAACAAAATAACAATTATTCTTTGACTTAAATGAATAACCGTATTGCAATAAACATGATCCAATCATGTTATGCTCAACGCAAACACCAAATAACATTTATTTTAGGTTCAACACTAATCCTGAAGGTAAAGGGAGTGTACGATGGTGATCTTATTACCCTTGGAATTACTTCCAACACACATTGTCACCTTGCCCTCAACTAGTCTCTGTTCATTTTTTAACTCCTATTTCAAGTTACTAATCATAGCAACTGAACCAGTATGAAATACCCACGGGCTACTATGAATACTAGTAAAGTACACGTCAATAACATGTACATCATATATACTTTTGTTCACTTTGCCATCCTTCTTATCCGCCAAGTATTTTGAGTAGTTCCGCTTCCAGTGACCATTTCCTTTGCAGTAGAAGCACTCAGTTTTAGGCTTGGGTCTAGCTTTGGGCTTCTTCATGGGAATGGCAACTTTCTTGTCATTCTTCTTGAAGTTCCCTTTCTTTCCCTTGCCCTTTTACTTGAAACTAGTGGTCTTGTCAACCATCAACACTTGATGCCTTTCTCGATTTCTACCTTCGCCGATTTCAGTATCACGAAGAGCGCAGGGAATCGTTTTCTTCATCCCTTGCATATTATAGTTCATCACGAAGTTCTAGTAACTTGGTGATAGTGACTGGAGAACTCTGTTAATCACTATCTTATCTGGAATGTTAACTCCCACTTGATTCAAGCGATTGTAGTACTCAGACATTCTGAGCACATGCTCACTATTTGAGCTATTCTCCTCCATCTTGTAGGCAAAATACTTGTCAAAGGTCTCATACCTTTCGACTCGGGCATGAGTCTGAAATACAAATTTCAGATCTTGGAACATCTTATATGTTCTGTGGCATTCAAAACGTTTTTGAATCCCAGTTCTAAGCCGTATAGCATGGTGCACTAAACTATCAAGTAGTCATCATACTGAGCTTTGCCAAACGTTCATAATGTTTGCATTTGCTCCTGCAAAAGGTCCGTCACCTAGCGATGCATCAAGGACATAATTCTTCCGTGTAGCAATCAGGATAACCCTCAGATCATGGACCTAGTCCGCATCATTGCTACTATCATCTTTCAACTTATATTTCTCTAGGAACATATCAAAAATAAACAGGGAGCTACATCACAAGCTATTGATCTACAACGTAGATATGCAAATACTATCAAGACTAAGTTCATGATAAATTAAAGTTCAATTAATCATATTACTTAAGAACTCGCACTTAGATAGACATCCCTCTAGTCATCTAAATGATCACGTGATTCATATCAACTAAACCATGTCCGATCATCACGTCAGATGGAGTAGTTTTCAATGGTGAACATCTCTATGTTGATCATATCTACTATATGACTCACGTTCGACCTTTCGGTCTCAGTGTTCTGAGGCCATATCTGCATATGCTAGGCTCGTCAAGTTTAACCCGAGTATTCCGCATGTGCAAAACTGGCTTGCACCCATTGTATGTGAACATAGAGCTTATCACACCCGATCATCACGTGGTGTCTCGGCACGATGAACTGTAGCAACGGTGCATGCGCAGGGAGAACACTTATACCTTGAAATTTAGTGAGGGGTCGTCTTATAATGCTACCGCTGTACTAAGAAAAATAAGATGCATAAACGATAAACATCACATGCAATCAAAATAGGTGATATGGTATGGCCATCATTATCTTGTGGCTTTCACCTCCATCTCCAAAGCACCGTCATGATCACCATCGTCACCGGCTTGACAGCTTGATCTCCATCGTAGCATCGTTGTCGTCTCGGCAACTATTGCTTCTACGATTATTGCTACAGCTTAGTGATAAAGTAAAGAAATTACATGGCGATTGCATTTCATACAATAAAGCGACAACCATATGGCACCTGCCAGTTGCCGCTAACTGTTACAAAACATGATCATCTCATACAACAATTTATATCTCATCACGTCTTGACCATATCACATCACAACATGCCCTACAAAAACAAGTTAGACGGCCTCTACTTTGTTGTTGCAAGTTTTACATGGCTGCTACAGGCTTCTAGCAAGAATCGTTCTTACCTATGCATCAAAACCACAATGATTTTTTGTCAAGTGTGCTGTTTTAACCTTCAACAAGGACCGGGCGTAGTCAAACTCGGTTCAACTAAAGTTGGAGAAACAGACACCCGCTAGCCACCTATGTGCGAAGCACATCGGTAGAACTAGTCTCATGAACGCGGTCACGTAATGTCGGTCCAGGACGCTTCATCCAACAATATCGCTGAATCAAAGTAAGACGTTGCTGGTAAGCAGTATGACTATTATAGCCCACAACTATTTGTGTTCTACTCGTGCATATAACATCTACGCATAAACCTGGCTCAGATGCCACTGTTGAGGAACGCAGTATTTCAAAATTTTCATACGATCACGCAAGATCTATCTAGGAGAAGCATAGCAATGAGCAGGGAGAGTGTGTCCACGTACCCTCGTAGGCCGAAAGCGGAAGCTTTTAGTAACGCGGTTGATGTAGTCGAACATCTTCGCGATCCAATTGATCCAAGTACCAAACGTACGACACCTCCGCGATCTGCACATGTTCAGTTCGGTGACGTCCCTCGAGCTCTTGATCCAGTTGAGGCCAAGGGAGATTTTCGTCAGCACGACGGTGTGGCGATGGTGATGATGAAGTTACCAGCGCAGGGCTTCACCTAAGCACTACGACGATATGATCGAGGTGTGTTTCTGTGGAGGGGGCACCGCACACGGCTAAGAGAAGACTTGGTGTGTCTTTGCGGTGCCCCTGCCTCTGTATATAAAGGAGGCAGAGGGAGAGGCAGCTAGCCCTAGGGGCGCGTGCCAAGGTGTGGAGTCCTACTAGGACTCCCTAGTCCTAGTAGGATTCCACCTCCCACACGGAGTAGGAAAGGTGGAAGGGAGAAGGAGAAGGAAAGGGGGCTTCTCCTAGTCCTAATCGGCCTCCTGCCCAAGGGGGGCGCACCAGCCCCTTGTGGGCTGGTGTGCTTCCCTCTTATGGCCCATAAGGCCCATAACTTCTCCCGGGGGGTTCCGGTAACCTCCCGGTGCTCTGGAAAAATGCCCGAACCACTCGAAACCATTTCGATGTCCAAATGCAACCTTCCAATATATGAATCTTTATCTCTCGACCATTTCAAGACTCCTCGTCATGTCCCTGATCTCATCCGGGACTCCGAACAAGCTTTGGTCATCAGATCACATAACTCATAATACAAATCGTCACCGATCGTTAAGCGTGCGGACCCAACGGGTTCGAGAACTATGTAGACATGACCGAGACACATCTTCGGTCAATAACCAATAGTGGAACCTGGATGCTCATATTGGCTCCTACATATTCTACGAAGATCTTTATCGGTCAAACCGCATAATAACATATGTTGTTCCCTTTGTCGTCGGTATGTTACTTGCCCGAGATTCGATCGTCGGTATCATCATACCTAGTTCAATCTCGTTACCGGCAAGTCTCTTTACTCGTTGCGTAATTCATCATCCCACAGCTAACTCATTAGTCATATTGCTTTCAAGGCTTATAGTGATGTGCATTAATGAGAGGGCCCAGAGATACCTCTCTAATTCACTGAGTGACAAATCCTAATCTCGATCTGTGCCAACCCAACAAACACCTTCGTAGACACCTGTAGAGCATCTTTATAATCACCCAGTTATGTTGTGATGTTTGATAGCACACAAGGTGTTCCTCCGGTATTCGGGAGTTGCATAATCTCATAGTTAGAGGAACATGTATAAGTCATGAAGAAAGCAATAGCAATAAAACTCAACGATCATAATGCTAAGCTAACGGATGGGTCTTGTCCATCACATCATTCTCTAATGATGTGATGTCGTTCATCAAATGAGAACACATGTCTATGGTCAGGAAACATAACTATCTTTGATTAAAGAGCTAGTCAAGTAGAGGCATATTAGGGACACCATGTTTTGTCTATGTATTCACACATGTACTAAGTTTCCGGTTAATACAATTCTAGCATGAATAATAAACATTTATCATGATATAAGGAAATATAAATAACAACTTTATTATTTCCTCTAGGGCATATTTCCTTCACGCACTACTAGGAAAAAGCTTATACGCAAAATCTTAGCAGTAGCGCGGGACAGAAATGGGCGCTACTGCTAATTAGCAGCAGAGTGGGTTATAAACAGGCGCTACTTCTTCCAACTTAGCAGTAGCGAGGCTCGGTCGAACCATGCTACTACTAAAATTGACCGATTTTTCCTGCCACGCTAGGTTTAGCAGTAGCGCGCCCATGTTAACCACGCTACTGCTAATGTAATAGTAGTAGCGTGCTTTTTTTGCAGGTCGCTACTGCTAACTTTGAAACTGGCCACATGGCAGGCCCCGATTAGTAGTAGCGCGTGTGCCAGAAGAGCGCTGCTGCTATCTTATTAGCAGTAGCACGGTTTACGACCAACGCTACTGCTAAGCCGCAGAATATACCACCTTTTCCCCTCCCCCTCTCCCTCCCCATCCTCTCTTCCTCACTTTCCCCTACCACCACCTCCTCTCTCCCTCACTTTGCTTCTTCCTCACTACTTCTCCCCCCATTAATCTCCTTCTTCTACCTACCTTTCTCTCTCTTTCTTACTCCTAGCTAACCAAACCACCTCCATTAATGCATCTCCTTTCTCTTTTTCCTTCGCCCTCCACTAGTTGAAGTTGTCTCCTCCCAAATTAGCTAGCTAGGTAGATGTAGCATTTAGTGAAGTGACCTATGTACCCCATAACTAGATATAGCTTTTTCAAGAAGAGCATTGTCCACTTTTGATCTCCCTACTATATACGTACATCATCATCTCCACCGATCTAGAGATAGGTGATTACAAATTCATGCTTTTGCAAGAATGGAAATATGTGTATGTGTGTGTGATATGAAATACTCGGGCGATATGATGGAAATTGTGTGTGTGGCATGAGTTGACGTTGAATTGTGCATGTGAGTTGGCTATGTTTTGTCGAAATGTTGATTTATTTCCGTTTGGGGGAATTCCTGGCAAATTCTAGATCTATTTTTAGGGAAGTTCATGCCGAATTTTTGTATGACTTTGATGCATGCACGCATTTTTATAATCAATTTGTTTATTATTGCCATGCAGGCATTCATGATGGTCAACGGAATGATGGTGGACAGGTGGTTGCGGTCGGCGGTGCTGGACATGAAACAAAATAACTTGACAGAGGTTTCATGTCCGTGTCGAGGATGCAAAGGAATAGTTTGGCTCGACCCCTATGATGATGGTCGTGTCGAATCCCACCTACTCATGACTGGTTTCATGGATGGTTATACTCAACGGATAATTGAAGATGAGGATGATGATGTTGATGACGCTGACGGGGCAGGCAATGACAACACGGGACAAGACAAAGAGATGATCGATAATGGCGGTGGGGAAGAGGCCGGACATGGCGGCGGAGAAGCGGCCGGACATGACGGAGGAGAAGGGGCCGGCCATGGTGGCAGAGAGAACGTGGAATCCACGCCGCAGAGTTCATCGGTACTAAGTTCAATCGTGCGGGACCCTTGTGTTCAAGCACTGCTTCGCAAGGAGACGAGTACTGAGAGAGATGCTTCTATAGAGGAGCCTAGCTGCAGCAACTGGTGGTAGACTCGAACACTCTATTGTATGATGGTTGCAATCCTGAGTTGACCCGCTTGAGTTTCACGCACCAACTCCTGAAGACGAAGGCTAAAAACAAGTGGACCGACACTAGCCTCGATGAGCATCTCAAGTACCTAAAGGATGTTCTTCCCACGGGGAATCTATGTCCTACTAGTGTGGATGAGGCCAAGAAGATCGTGTGCCCTCTTGATCTGCCACACGTTAGGTACTATGCATGCAACCACGATTGCATAATTTATCAGAAGGAGCACTCGGAATAAACAAGCTGTCCGGTGTGCAATGCTTCCCGATACAAGAAGGCCAGGAAGAAATCTCCCCAGAAAGTTTTATGGTACTTACCGGTCACTCCCCGTCTCCAGTGGTATTTCGTAGATCCCAAGGAAGCAAAGCTCATGCACTGGCACGTGGAGAGGAAGAAGCCCGACAATGGAGATGATCTGAAGCCGAGACACGTCAAGGATGGAAGCCAGTGGAGAGCGTTGAACGGCTTCTATCAGTATTTCGAATGTGATGCAAGGAACATCGTGCTCGGCGCGTGTACCGATGGCATGAATCCATTTGGCAACCAGAACACCAACCATAGCACATGGCCCGTGTTTGTATGGATGTACAACCTTCCCCCTGGTTGTGCATGAAGTCGAAGTACATTCACATGAGCATGCTGATTCAAGGGCCAAAAACAACTAGGAAATAATATTAATCTGTATCTAGGGCTACTTCAAGAGGATTTAGACACGTTATGGAAAACACCGGCCAAGACATGGGACGCCAGCAAAGGCGAGTATTTCTACATGAGAGCCACGCTGATCACGACGGTGCATGACTATCTCGGTTACGGATATGTCGCAGGCCAGGTGTGCCATTTATATTGCGGATGCACGCAGTGCATGGATGATACGACGTCTCTGCAGCTAACGTCAAGGAAAGATGGCGGGTCTGGGAAAATCGTGTACTTGGGGCATCGGAGATGGCTCGATCAGGACGACCCATGGAGAAACCATGGAGATCTATTCAATGGTCATGCTGAACATCGAGGACTGCCACGTAAGCGAAGCGGCGCCGAAATCGATGAGCTATTGAAAAACTGGGAACAGTGCCCCGCGCAAGGAAAGACGATGAAAAAGGCGTCGTAGCCGCTGCTAAAGGTATGGAAGACGAGGTCTGTGTTCTGGGAATTGGAGTACTGGCACAAACACGACACACCTCATTGCCTTGATCAAATGCATATCTGTAAGAATGTCCTTGAGAGCATGCTCGCGACACTGATGAACATGCCGGATAAGACCAAGGATGGGCCGAAGGCAAGAAAAGACTTGCAAGATTTGAAAATCGGGGAAGATCTGCACATGCCGCCCCGTAAAAAGTCAGACGAGACAGATACGGAGACAGAGGCGCTGGAGAAGAAGGGCAAAAAAGTAAAGGAAGAGGATTATTGCCCCCCTTCTTGCTTCACCTTAAGTCCGGCTGAGATCGATCAATTCTTTAAGTGCCTTACCGGAGTCAAAGTTAGTTCCGGTTACTGTGGAAAGATAAGAAGATATCTAGGCACGAACAAGAAAAGGTTCAGCGGGATGAAGTCCCATGACTGTCATGTGATGATGACACAGATACTACCTGTTTCCCTTAGAGTGATAATGGAAAAGCACGTCCGTGACACGGTTATTGGTCTCTGCAACTTTTTCAACGTCATCTCTCGAAATTCGATCAGTGTGAAGCAGCTCTGAAGGCTACAGGAAGAGATCGTTGTGATATTGAATGAGCTTGAGATGTACTTCCCGCGCGCGTTCTTTGACGTCATGGTGCATTTGTGTGTCCATATTGTGGACGACATAATTGACCTGGGGCCGTCATTCCTACACAACATGATGCCGCTTGAGAGGATGAATGGGATCATCAAAGGATTTATTCGTAACATGTCCCATCCGGATGGAAGCATCATCCAGGGCTATCTGTCACAAGAGTGCATCTCTTTCTGCGGGAATTTTCAATATGGCGCAGACCAACCGCATGGTGTTGGTTATAGTTTGCCCGTTAACAAGCACGATAGGAGGCTCGGAGGAGAAGGGCACTCCAACGGTCGGAGGGAACTGCACGTGGCATACTCAGACCGACACAATGAATTTGACAGAGCAAACTTGGTAGTGCTACAACACCTAGATGAGGTAGATCCTTTCGTGGCACTACACAAAGAAATTACCGCAAAGAAGTATAGTGACCGAGGGGTATGCAAGACGGACGCCAAAGTTACTAGAGAGCACAACTCCACTTTCCTGCATTGGTTCAAAGAGCATATAATTGCTAATCCCCCGGAAGAGGGCTCTAAGGACGGATTGCTCATATATGCCTTAGCACATGGCCCCTCGCCCAGCCCCGTCACCTATCAGGCATACGATATCAATGGATACATGTTCAACACAGAGGCCAAAGGTATGGACAGTGATGATCAAAACTCAGGGGTGACGATGGAATGCATGACCCGCAACGACAATGGTGCAACTGAGAGATTTTACGGAAGGATCGAGGAGATCTGGGAGCTTGCCTACTCTGGACTGCACAATGCGATGATGTTCTGTGTGAGATTGGCTAAGAATGTCGAAAGAGTAAACCGGTATTTCACTACCATGACTATACCCGACGCCAAGAGCCCTACCGTGAATGCTATCGCAAAAAACGAGCCATCGGTACACGCTAAGCACGTGACACAATACTTCTTCATAACCGACCTGTGCAATCCCAGCCGTGTTGTCATGAGGAGAGGCAAAAGGAACATCATTGGAATGGATGGACTTGCCAACGAGGAAGACTGCGACCAGTACGGCAACCCATTGAGGGAAGATGACAATGACGATGAAGTATACGTCGAAAGAAGAATCAATACTACATTACCTAAGAAAGATCATACTCCATGGAAAAGGAAAAGTCACAATGAGGGGCTCAATTATTCTTCAACGAACAATAAGGGAAAGAAGCTCACTCAAAAATGAAAACGTCAACGATGAGGAACCGTTATCGGTCAAATGATGTAATATATATGTTCCTATTTTGTGTACACACTTAACCGTTATGCATGGGTCAAATGATGTAATATATATGTTCCTATTTTGTATACACATACTTAACCGTCAAATTATGCAATATATATTGCCTTAGTTATATACATTGTACCACCTTCCCTTCATTCCTGCTCTCAGAAAAAAGGAAAAGAAAAGAAAAGAAAAAGAAGAAAAGAAAAGGGAGAGAAAACTGTCGTAGGTACTGGTTTTAGCAGTAGCGCTTTTCTGAAAAAGAGATATAGCTAGTCAAACTAGTAGTAGCGCATTCTGGGTACAGACGCTATAGCTACATGTGATAGCAGCAGCGCTTTTTGTCTAAACGCGCTATAGCTAACTTAGCTATAGCGCGTTTTTCCGAAACGCGCTGCTGCTATGTTCACTTACCCCCCCCCCCAAAATCCCCACTCTCTCTTCCCCCCTTGTCGCCCCTAGAGCC